>NC_050177.1:8265220-8585845 GCF_008315115.2 Sander lucioperca
GGCAGCAAATGTTTTGGGAATACATCTTCTGCTACTGCCTTATAATGAAGTGCAACACCCAAATGTTCCATGAAATTAACTCTTAAACAAAAGATAAGTCATGTTATGGCAATTCTGTTATTAGAATTGAAAAAGAATAAACTCCTCGCTGCGTAGGGATTTCAAAGGAAAAGTTGTCATTTGCTGGTGATTTCTTTCCTCTCTCATATTTTTTTTTTTACTACAATAAAGTGGTGAAAGCAAGTTGACATTCTGTTCGCCGGTTAATCTTTAAAAAAGAAGGGGTAGATACCAGCCAATGTGAGATACAATCTCTTGATATATTGGAGTGAAAAGGGCATGTCAAGAATATCAAACAGACGACAACGTAATCAAATGTGAAAGATGAACACTCTTTTTCTCCAACAACTGGTGCCATTTATGGTCTGGGAGTAAAGACTGCTGGGAAATCGAAAGGTAGTTTGTACAATGTAGAAGAAGAGGGACTCCTGCTTTCAGTCGCAGAGAGGATGTTCTTGTCTTGAGCTTTGCATACATTACAATAATCCTGCTCTCATTCGGCTGTTTGATAATGTTTCACCAGATGGGGTTTGAGAGTTTGGAAGGTTATTTGTTGTAAAGTAGCTATATTGATTGATTGCTGTCACTGTTATAACTTAGTTTATTTAACATAGCTTTGACAAATTCCAAATAACACAGCATCAATAGCCTAAACTGGCTCCTACTTGGGACTTGATACAAATACACACAACATAACTGGAAAACCCTTACAAAAAAGCACAGTAATACCAGAAAACAATACCCTAAAAACTGAAAGCACCTGATCATCTATGACTACATATCTGATCCTGACAAATTGTTTCAACTTAAATTTTAGCATTCGTGAGGATGGCACAGAAAGATAATGTTTTCCAAAATGGCACCTTACAATGCCCTGAAGATACCCCTGAGTGACTGCGCCAGAAACCCCGAGAGGTTTCCCCATGTCACTGAGTGCCTGAGGAGCCTGGTTGTGTTGGCACTTACAGATATGTTTAATATTTGCACATTTGAAATGATGATGTGATTTTTTTTTTTTTTTTTAAGATTTTATTTTGGGCTTTTGAGAGAGAAGGGACAACATGCAGCTAAGGTCCGTGGGTCGGATTGGAAACCGAGTCGCTGCCAAGGTCTCCGCCTACAGTACATGGGGCGCACACTCTACTGGGTTAGCTAGAGGTAACTATCCAAAAATGCACAATTATACAGTAAATCATCTTAAGATGCTTCATGTACAAGTTGCACGGTAACTTAAGCTTAACAAATCAGTTGGATTCGTGTTTGTGTCCACCTGATGGATGTAAGTCCAACATTCACCAACTTTTTGCTCTGTTTTTGTTTCCATCAACTCCAAAGAGAAACATCTGGCTCTTTAGCTGCTGAATGCTCCACTGTGTTCACCAGCTAGCTGCTAACTTTGCCTGTCTGCTTGCTTGGTGCTGGCTGGGTAGGCCTAGCCTACAGTAAGTTTAGGGCATTTTCTTTTGTCTGAAAACAAGATGATGAGGTCACGTAGAGTGAACAAAAACAGTGAATTTGCAGGCTGTAAAAAATAAAAACAATAAGCTGAAAGATGCAAAAAAGCTCCGTAGAGCTGAGTGGAACTGTAGTGTTGGGAGATGATTATCAGAAGTTTTATAAATTATAGCAGCTTTAAATGTAAAATAAATAATCCAATGAATATAACTGCAATGCATCAGTAGTATTCAATGTTTTTTACAACCCTGCTCAACATCCAATATATACGTAAAGTACCAAAAGTAAATGCTCATTATGCAGAATGGCCCATTTCATACAGAATAATATATATTATATTATTAGGTTATAATTAGTTATGCATATATGTGTACATCGTTTAAATGTTGCAGATGGTAAAGGTGGGACTATATTGTAATTACTCCATTCACTGCTTGCTTGTGAATCCCTTGTGAATAAATGTAGTATAGTAAAAAGAACAATATTTGCCTCTGAAATGTAGTGGAGTATCAGTAGCAGAAAATGGAAATCCTCCAGTACAACTACCTCAAAATTGCACTAAAGTACAGTACTTGAGTAAACGTACTTTCCACCACTGAGTGCTGCTGTCTTAAAGAATATTCCTGTTACTTAGTTTTATTGGTTTAAATCTTGACCTAAAGAGGGAGGTTGATGCTTTTATCTTTTTATTGCTGCTGTTGATCGAACCCTCTCTTGATTTATTCCAGTTTGGCATGTAATAAAACCAGGGCTTTTTCCAAAATAGCCTGCATTCATCTCCAGTGAAGCTAGTTTGCAGTGAAGGAAATAAACATCCACAGCTCCCCAACCTTCTTTGTATTTCTGCTCGTTTCCAACTGAGAATAGGACTTGTCTTTTTATTCTGAGGGGTGTCACATTTCTGAATGCACCACTGCTCACGATCCCTGTGCAGGTCCCAATTGGTGACAGTCACACACAAATAACAACACATTGCATGCATTGATAAAAACCTTGCTTTGTTTTCTGAATTTATTGATTGCAAGTTCCTTAGCGGCACAGTTAACAGTTTTACTGCTCATTGTTTCTGGTTTTAACTTTACAGATTTCTGTTATTCCAAAACACCTCTGCTATCAGATGCATTTTGATTTCTCTCCAGACTTTCCTGATTGCTAGATGTTTGCTAGATGATTTACGTGAATCCCTCACAGAACAATTACAGATGAAGCGTCTTCTGCATCCTGCAGCGATCAAATCAGTCAGTTTGAAGTGCCAGGGACAGAAACTAAACAACCAATCATTTTACAGACAGAGCTGAAATACATTTTTTATTTTACATTACCTGAGGATTTGAAACTGTGAGAACGCCAACAAATGAAACTTAATTAGGGACTAGATTGAACTTCTGATTATAAACAGCACTTCTGCAATCACTTTAGATTTTTGCGGAGATGATACCTTTTTTATAGTTTTCTGCTTTTAATGCCTCCATGTCGTTGCGTATTGTCTTGTCTGTTTATCTTGATGACCTTTTCTTTGGCCTCTGTCTGGAGAGCACTTTGTAACTCCTGTTTTGAGAAGCGCCACATACATAAAGTTTGCTTACTTACTGACTTCCTTATACCCTTGTTTGCAGGGTGTGAAAGAAACGCCTTACAGGTGTCACCCCACACCGCTGCTGTAAAGCCCGTCATTGTCTACAGCAACAATGCGGATCTAACCCTGCCCTCAACAGTCCAACACATAGATCTGATTAAGACTGTTTAAACATAGGCTGTTGCACTGCAGACGAGAGGGATGACTAAAGCCCCCTGACTCTAGAATGTGGAAAGATTGAAGCCTCTTTGCCCCGGAGGGTTAACCAGTCTGGGGCAGGAGCAGTGTTCTATTTGCTGGCCCACGCCGGGCTGACATTATCTCTTCAACGCCTTCGGGCTCTGAATAACAAGCCATGGACTTTATGCTCACAAGTGGTGACTTACGAGAACATTAGTACAATTAGCCACACCTACATTTACAACACACCTCCAGAAAGGGGGTTACCATAACAATCGGCTCTGTTTCGAACCAGTTTTCCCTTCGCCTCATGCCGTGTCCATGACAATGCAACTTCAACTGCAGAGAGAGAGAGAGAGAGAGAGAGAGAGAGAGAGAGAGAGAGAGAGAGAGAGAGAGAGAGAGAGAGCGAGAGAGAGAGAGACAGCTGGATGGTTCAGAACTGGCTGCTGTCGTAGCTCACAGGACAGGAGGGCACAGTGTTTGGCATTGTTTTATTCTAGGACTGATTCTAAGAATGCAAATGACCCTGAAACCTGCCTGAGGCCGAAAAACAGCATCTACAACCTGCCCTTGTATACATTCCCTGTGTTTATTGTCCACATGTTTTGCCCTGTGGTTCAGGTTTACATTTAAATAACTGCGAGGCACCTCAGGGAACACTGACTTGTTTGATTTGTGTTGGTTTTCGGCTGTACTTTAAATGCGTTGTTTTGTCTCTCTGTGAATTTATTTACCGTTATGTGATGAAAATATTAAAATCAAATTATTCCAATGACTAGGAACTGTTTACGGCATAAAGAATTGTATAGACGTGACAGGCTTAAATCAGCTTTTTGATCGGAATTCACCAGGCTCCAGCATCGATTCTGCATTTTCCTCAAAGTGGTTCTATTTAGGAAATCAACACAGAGTGAATCCTGATTCTTTTAATAATACTTTGGGCAAAAACTGCATCTGCGTGTGAACTCGTGGGACATTTACAGGGTATATAGTTCATTACTTGACCTAAAAACGGATGGGTTTCTGCCCTGCTGCCTTGACTCTCTCGTGCTTACTTTCTCTATGCCTCCTTCTTAACAATTACTTTTTGCAGCTAATTTTCCCTTTTGTTGTGTGCATTTCATGTGGAGACTATCTAGCTGTGCCATTCAAGTCAAAACTTGCTTTTGACAAGACAGGTCTGAATTTCATGACTTCTTTGAGGCTGGTTTGCTCTAAATAGCCTTTTTTGAAAGGGAAGTGACAGCAAAACCTGATCATTCTAGACACAGAAGGTGTTATGGTGCATGCCTGTGATTTCTAAGTAGCTCATTTAGACAGTAGTTAAACTTCTAAATGACAAAATGTATTTGAAGAGAAACCGTTTTGATTTGATACCCTTTCACACACGAGTTACACAAGTCACACCAAGTTTAAAAAGTGAGAACTTGTTATGTTTACACTGTGTACGTGGCAGCACAGATACAAATGTTTTTTAAATAGACTTAAAGCTGCACTAATCAATAAATCTGGATCAACTAGTTCCTATATTGTCTAGGGTGTCACGCATGGTGACAATCCCATGCAGTCTTACTGTACTCTGCTGTTCCCCTCAGCTCTGCAGAGAATCTATCAGGTTATTGAATTGGTT
Source organism: Sander lucioperca (assembly GCF_008315115.2). Classification (NCBI taxonomy): domain Eukaryota; kingdom Metazoa; phylum Chordata; class Actinopteri; order Perciformes; family Percidae; genus Sander; species Sander lucioperca. The sequence goes on from NC_050177.1 coordinate 8,270,125, forward strand.
TTCCAGCCCACAAATCTTATGTCTTTTGGTTCAGTCTCTTCAACCTCATTTCCAGCCTCAACAGGAAGCTGTTTTCAGTAAAAGAGCCTCAAAAACCACCTGTTTATGACCCGGTGCAGCACCAAATGGCAACAGACACAGTGTGCATTTAGCAGCTTAAGGTGGGCTGAAACACAACACCAAAGAAATATAGTGTTGCTCCATATCTGTTGGATGTGTAAAAAGGCCATTTCCCAATACCTAAAATATGTAAGTTTTTTTTCCCGGTTGCATGCACCAACATGCACGCACGGCTGACCGGCTATCAAAACAAAAAACAGAGAAGCTCGGATTACAACACACACACAGAGGCAGGGTGACTTCATTCTCTGCTCAGGCACCATTACTCCATTACAGCTTTACATAGCAAATATTAGTTTGCTGCTATATTAATGTTCTGAATGTCGAGCACAGCCCCTTTAATAAGGTGATAATGTCAGGAATCGGAGACAAAGGAACCCAAAAGCACAACACACAAGGCAAAAATAGAGGCAAAATGTCTTCATTTGACTCCAGGCAGACAAAAGCACATAAGAGGATAAGGCTGAGGCAAAGGTTCAGAGCAACAAACAAGCAGTGGAAAGCTAGGGCAAGAGCACTGAGACAACCTGGCAGAGGACTAGTGGAAATGACTTTCTGAAATGACTGATATACTAGGAAGCTAATGAGTGAATGGGGAACAGCTGAGTGGGGAGGATGAGCAGGTGAAGGGAATCAAGTGATGGGAGGGCAGGCAGATGGAAGTGGCAGGGTCTGAAATGAATGCAGAGTTAGACACAGGCATAATTAAGCAAACAGGAGGACTTCAAAATTCAAAACCATGACAGATAATGTGCCAATGTTACGTCTACAGCAGAGAACTTCAACAGGGGGTGCGACCCCTGGGGGGTCCTCAGAGTCAATGCAGGGGGGCCGCTGAATTATTTCCCCCCAAACTTAAAATATGTCTAAAAAGATATACATTGACATGAATCCAACATACTATTAGCAAAGATAAATAAGCCAAATATTTGTAAAAAAACCCCCAAAAAACAACCTCAACAACATTAAAGATACGCTTACGTATGATACAGGTAGGCTTATGGATTCACTGTGCCTTCCAAGTATGTTTGACATTAAAACATGATGATATATGAATATGTAAAGAGTAGCTTAATATTTTAGGGCACCATAAAAAGGAATGTGTATAGGCTTTAGGCCACCCTACATGTTATTCTTTCCCAAGTGATCAGTCAGTGTTGCTTTAACTAGAAAACTATTTTACTGTCCTATAAAGATGGAGATAGAGAGTTACTCTGGATATTGCACAGTGGATTGTTCCAGTTTAAGGTGCACTTTTTGATTGACCTCAAATTTCTGAAATGCACTTTCATAAAAGAAGTAATGGGCATTTCAGTAAAAGAAGGGCTCAAGAGGTCAGTTTTAGATGATGGCAGTAGATTCATTAATAAACATTTCAGTCAGATTGATGCATTTGCCATCACAATAAGCCTTATATTACTGAAATGGAAAACATTAAAGGAAACCTGAGTGACTCACTGGACCATTATTAGCTTGTCGGGCTGCTGTCAGGCTGAATCAGGAGGTGCATTTTATCATGCAGAGAAAGTTTCTGCAGTGTCTGAGTCAGCCATGCAAATATCAGAGTCATCGTAAGCAAACCATTCGGCTCTAAAAAAAAAAGATACAGTCCTGTTTTTAAATACCTTAGGTGAAGGATAGTATTTTGAGATATCCATTAAAAGCTCTGTGTGCCTTTGCACTGTCCATTACGACTGTCAAATGTAAACCTTTCTCTGCTTTCTCCCTGGCTTATTGCTATTTCTGTGAGGATCACTTTTTTTTTAAATTTAATTAATTAGTCAGTAATTTAACCAGACTAACCCTGAAATTTATGAGGGGTCAAAATCAGGCCAAACAATCGCTCAAATTTGTATTTTGATCCACTCAGAGACGGCTTGCAGCTGCAATTAAGTGCAAGCAAATGCATTTGCAAAGTAAAACAAGATTAGCTGTCTCTAGCGAGCCGGGGCTGCTCTAATGGATAATGGGCTGCTTACACCTCCTGTGAACCTGCCACGCCTCCATGCATGCACACTGCAAAATATTTAACATTAGGGCCACATGGTGTGTGAATTAGTTTCTCCTGCACACCCCATATTATCATAGAGGCCTTTAAAGAATCATAACGGCAGTTTTGTATCTTCCATCCCATTAGCTACAACTCATGTGTACTGGCTGTTTTCCAGAGCAAACCATATGATTGCTGATTGATTTCCTATCTTCCAGCCAGCCATTATTTTCCATTCATTTCAGTGCGCTATTAAAATCAGCTTGCAGAGATTTGGAACTCGCTCGAGACAGCTAATCTATCACTATGACCACCTTTCCGCCTCTGATTTAGTCAATGATATGTTTGCTGTGTGATTTGGTGTGTGGAACTAAAGACTGTTTTGAAAACTGACCATTGGTACGTTCAAGGACACTCTGATATCTGATACAGTTCGTTGATTAGTAGACATAGTATCAGCTACTATTTTTATAATCGATTAATCGTCTAAGTAATTTTTCAGACAAAAAAGCCAAACAATCAATGGTTCCAGCGTTTCCAATGTGAAATATTTCTACAACTATTGGATGGATTGCATTTAAATTTGTTACAGATATTCATGTCCCGCTAAGGATGAATTGTAATAACTTGAATTCATTGAGATTTTACATTGTCAAATACTTTGTTTTGTTTGGCGGCCAAATACCTGCAGAACATCAGCCTCAGCTGAACTTTGTGCTAATTAGCAAATGTTAGCATGCTAACATGCTAAAACTGTGAACATGGTGAAAATTATACCTGCTAAACATCAGAATGTTTGCACCGAGCATGTTAGCAGTAGCATTTAGCTCAAACCACTGTGCCTAAATACAGCCTCACAGTACTGCTAGTGTGGCTGTAGAACTAAAGTCTTATGTGAGTTTAAACTGGATATTTTGCGTTTTGGGTTGTTGGATGGACCAAAAAAAAACTATTTTAGGACCTCATCTTTGACTTTAGTACATTAATCAATATTGAAATGTATCATTAGTTGCAGCCCTATGCTTAAGAATTACATAGCCTAATTAAAAAAAACAAGAAATAAATTCACATCATCTCGTCATATTGTGATTTGATTTTCCAACAACAACACAGCTCATCGTTGTGGTTGTATTTCCGCAGATGACTGGCAGACGTGAACTCTCAGGCTGAGACTTTCAGGTTCTATTTTATAATATATGGAATCCAAAGATAACTTTGAAAGTAATACAAATGCATTCAAACACATTCAAAAATTGGAAAATGGTCAGCAGTAATCCAAACTATACGCTACAACAAGTGGCTGATAACATTAAAAAAACATCAGTGTATGTTGTCACACTGAAGTGGTGTATCTTGTGTCCTGCTCATGTGGGTAAATCGGCACACATATTATAAACTCAGCAAAAAAAGAAATGCCCCTTTTTCAGGACACTGTATTTTAAAGATACTTTTGTAAAAATCAAAATAACTTTAGAGATCTTCATTGTAAAGGGTTTAAACAGTGTTGTCCATGCTTGTTCAATGAACCATAAACAATTAATGAACATGCACCTGTTGAACGGTCGAAAAGACAATAACAGCTTAAGGGCGGTTGGCAATTAAGGTCACAGTTAAAAGAAAATTAGGAAAGTAAAGAGACCTTTCTACTGACTCTGAAAAACACCAAAAGAAAGACGCCCAGGGTACCTGCTAATCTGCATGAACGTGCCTTAGGCATGGTGCATGGAGGCATGAGGACAGCAGGCCAGGGCAAGACATTGCAATGTCCCTACTGTGAGACGCCTAAGACAGCGCTACAGGGAGACAGGAAGCACAACTGATCGCCCTCGCAGTGGCAGACCACGTGTAACAACACCTGCATAGGATCGGTACATCCGAATATCACACCTGCGGGACAGGTACAGGATGGTAACAACAACCGCAAGAACTGGCCAGTCTGGTGCAGTACATGAGGAGGAGATGCACTGCAGTACTTAATGCAGCTGGTGGCCACACCAGATAATTGAGGGCTACTTTTGATTTTGACCCCCCCCCTTTGTTCAGGGACACATTATTCCATTTCTGTTAGTCACATGTCTTTAAAAAATGTTCAGTTTATGTCTTAGTTGTTAAATCTTTTAATGTTCATACAAATATTTGCACATGTTAAGTTTGCTTAAAATATAAAAACAGTTGAAAATGACAGGACGTGTCTTTTTTTGCTGAGTATATATAGCTGCAGTATAGGGGAGGTAGAGGTGAGGGTAATGCAATTACTCACCGCTGTCAACCCTGTTTTAATGTTGGATGTCTGTATGGCTTGATAATGAGTAATACTGCCTATCTCTATCTCTAACTAGACAATCTCTTTAAATCCTTCTTTGTGCATCCCGGCGTCCCTTTTCTACAGAAGCAAGTCACATTCATCATTCACCATTCATCTTCCAGCAGCTTTGGTAACTGCCACAAGGGACAACAAACCATTAATCTGGTGGGATACGTGGACAGCATGATGGCCTGTCACATTCCTGAGAACACCTGCAAGAGCCTCTACGCTCGATAATTTCTAATGTGTGATATTAGCCAGAATACCAAACCTCGTTCTGTATTTGTCCTTGCACTCACTCATTTCAGTGTTTGAAATATACATTCCTGTGTCTACAGGTAAAAACATCTTAGCATTGCTTTGATCTTATATCCACTTTGAGATTTAATGTTTTCGGTGGTTTTCAGAGAACTTTGAAAAGCTTTCTAAAGAGCCTAATGAAAGATTCAACGAGTAACATCAAGTGTTTTTCAGAGCCTAATCCATACTCGGGACTGAAAGTCAGGTTATTAAAACCTCTGCTGCATCAATTTTCACATTTATTTTTAAAAAATTTGCTTCCCAACTTTATGGAAGTGTCACACTAAATCATATCGCTTTAAACACAACCCTGTCTCCAAGGAATGATATTGATATTCTGCTAATTTGCAACAGATGGTACATTTTGAGAGAAACTTGATCATTTTATAGCCAACAAAATGAGGAAAGTTTTTTGAGCATGAGACAGGATGTCAATATTAAGCCCAAACTATGATATTTCCAGAACCAACCGTGCTTTTCTTGCCTAAACCTGCCAACGTTGGAGTCAGGATGTGAACCCTGATCTCAGTTTGAACATCTTGTAGATGCTGCAGAGCTGCTTCCAGGATCAAGTTTGATCCATTAAAGGTCATTTTCTAATGTTATATACACAGTTATAACAAACATTCCAGGTGCTTTCACCTTCATTCTCACTACCAAGTAATTTTGCTGTTGTGTGAATTGTTTTTTTTTTAGCATCTGTGTTATAATCTCATGACTCATGTTTCTTGTCATGAGATTATAACACAGGCACAATTTCCTTAAAACTCACGTTATATCATTTCCAGTAAACGATCCATAGCGTGGTATCTCTGCTTCCAGGGACGGTTTACTACTGAGGCCCCCTCATGGCCTTCTGGCACTTTCTTTTCCCTCCAAACAAGGCGCCCTCGCAGACGCTGGCCACATTCCTCTTACAGGGGTCAGAGGTCAGCTCCATACCCTTCCCCGAATCCTGACAGCCGGGTACCCTCTCTAATTCAGAGAGGAGACCTCTTATTTCCAGAGGCTTTAGAGCAACAATGATGTGCTTGTGAGCAAGTCCATCAAGTGTCCTGAGTAATGAATCACCGTCCACCGCTTCCACATTCATCTCTCACTCACTCTGACACACGTATTATAAAAAATGAACTCAGCCTGGAGTTAACCCTCAAGCTCGCTTGCTGAATTCAATATTTAATCCCATATTTCCCATATTTTTGACTGATTTGACCTGATGGTGTCCGTGTTTTTCCTCGAGGAAATATTGATGGACAAATAAAATAAAATAAATCAATAAATGAGCTAATTGTTTTCGCCCGATCCCTGACGTCGCTCAGCAAAACATCACCAAAACCAATTTTACATCTAATGAGGGAACATTTGCAATGACACATTAAAACTTGCTCATTTACATCTTATGACATTCAAAAAAAAAGAAGAAATTTCTTGAAGCTCTTCCTCCTGCAAACCAGTGCATAATTAAAGGGCTCAAAGCAGGATTTGCATTTTGATTCTCCGACAGAGAGACCAATTAAAAGTCACTGGTGTTGTCCAGGGCTGCAGGGCACAGACAGACTGACACCCTCAGGTGGACATTAACCAATATCCTTTAAAGCTAAATTACTCCTCTCATGCACAATCAGTCTGTGATGTTTAAGGCTTTCCAGGAGGTCATTTTATGATCCAGAGCTTAAATTTACATTTGCTGTTTTCTCTTTACCTCATCCTGCCGCTCTTATTTTCTCCTCAGTTAATGTTTTTCAGAAATACTTTCAACATTCCCCACAGAATCCACCCATACATGTTGCATGTAGATTCAAAGCGACAACAACAGGGACAGTGAAGTCAGAGAACTATTTTTTTTCCAGTGGAGAAAACACATAAGTCAACCATCCTTTTTCAAAACACATCATGGTTTTTAGCTGCACTATGTCCAGTTACGACTGACTGCACCCCCGCAAATTACAGTGTAATTATTTTGTACCTACTAGGTACATTTTCCAGGACAAGTAGAAGGGAAGAAAACAACAGGTTAGGGAATACAGGACTTAATAAATATTACACAAAAATGACTTACCGTGTAAAATAAATGACACTGTACAAGTATTTTTTTAATCACTAAGTACCTATTTTACAATTACATAACACAATATTGTAACGTGAAAGGACAAAAACAAGACTACAGGGTTTCTACGGTTATTTGGCTGTTTGCCAACTAAGTTTATCATGGTTCAACTCTGTTAACTTGCCAGCGGGGTTCACTGTGTGACTATGGCAACCACCGTTTTTTTTCTTTCCAATGAGCATTTCCAGCAAAGGGAATTACATCAGTGAAAAGGTTTCCTGAATGAATCCCCTCCTCACCAGCAGAAAACAGACAGATCACTGTAAAGATATAATATTGGCTCATCCACTTCAACGTTTGATTATCCGGTCTGGAACAATAAACACTGATGAAACTTGTTTGCAAGACTTGAGACTTGAGACTTGTCCATCCATTCATGGCGATCCATCCAATAGTTGTTGAGATATTTCAGTCTGGAGTAAAGTGGTTAGCACGAATGACTAACATTGTGTGTAACAGTGCTGATATTGTAATACAATTAGTACTTAACTGTAATTTCCCCACTGGGGATCAATAAAAAGTGTAAAATGATATGTAATTAAAATACTAAAATTAGTATTATTTATTTTTAAAATGCTATATTGTTACAAAAACACTTTGGAACACTTTACATTGTCATTGTTTTGTACTTAGAAGAAGAACAAGGGTGCACCTTCACTGCCATAGCTGTAAAATAGTTATGTGGATGTTTTTTTTAATTTATTTTATTATAATACATTTCCGGGGAACATTGATGCAGTTTTGGGTTACAATGAATCCATATTGTGACCAAAACTGTGTCATAGATGTAAATTAATGAATGATGACTGAATACGATTTAGCTGCTTCAGCTTCAGGGTCCTGGTATTGTGCATCGCTGTCACACTGTCATGATTGGACACTTAAGATAACAGAGACATTGTTAATGTTATTAGTAACACCTGTGCCTTTCCTATTATGACAAGTTCAGATGTCTGCTGGGGAAAAAAAGCCTTTATTTGAAAAGGACATGGCTAAGCTTGTTGGTTCTCTGTGTGCACTGTAAGTACTACTACTGCTGGGTAATTAAAAAGTACTTATGGTTAAATGGATTTCTGTAGTAGGCCCCTTCTAAATGCAAATTAGTTACCCCCCTACTCTTCCCTTGCTGGTTGGTCCATTAATATATCTTTGGTCCACTACTTTCACAAAATATTAACAGTGTGAATTGCACGCTTTAAGTTAAAGCCTGTTTATTAGAGAAGAAGTCTTTTCTTCGAAATTGTGAAGGATTCACACTGAAAGATTGGACATTTAGGATGTTGTCCCAATAATCTGTATCACAGCGATACTGAATTATCTAGATATTAACATCTGCTGCCCATCCTTTCGTCCGTTATCTGAGGACAGACCCACTGAAGTAACAACATGGATCCAGGAATACTCTTTACAGGTCATATTATTCCCCTTTTTATAGATGTGTTTTTAAATGCACTGTCATCTCTCAGAATGTTAAATTGTACTTCAGGATGTTTTTCATATGAATATGGCTTAATTAAAAATGTCTGTTTATTTAATAAACTTGAGGGGGGGAAATCCACGCGTACAATAGCTACAGTACAATAGCCGACCGGGAGACAGTGCTGAGGCATCTCCAATTCAAATGTAAATGTGCTGAATGGAGGCTTTTAAACATTTGTTTAGTATAGAGAGTGAATGGAGCTCAACTCCAGGCCCAGTCATGCATTAAGCGGAGATAATCCAAACCTGAAAATCAATACAATTGTGAGAAATGTGTCATTATTTTTGCTCTGTTTCAATATGTGAGAAAATGTAAATAGCCCTAATATTGCCCCACAACATTCCTTTATTACAGCATTTTTTTTAACTCAGCCCAACTGAATACATGTATTAAAAATCCACAACTCTGTTATTTGAGATTCTAGATGCTGAAAAACCGTAGCAAAACAATAAAGACGAGAGCCACTCCCTTACCTTTAACATCTCTCAGCAAAACGCAGGAGATATGGTTTGCTAAAAATGAGAGAAAACATGTCTGAAAGGGTATAAATCTTTAATCAAACGGTGGTGATGTGCCTTGCCTCCAGCACTCACAGTGCCAAGCTGGAGAGCAGATGCTGAGATCTGAGATCTTGCTTCCCCCAAAACAGGATAAATCCCCTTCTCCAGTACAAATGTGTCATGGGAGCGGCTCTCTGTGCACTAAAGCTGCTGTGTTTCGGGTTCCCTCCTCAGAAACTCCCACAGGGACCCTGCACTATTTCAGCATTTTCAAAAGGGTTAGGAACAGGAGGTACTGAAGCACATAGTTAATCATTTTGCCTCCAGTCAAATATCTAAAACAGTCCTAATATAAACATGCAAAAGTGAGATTGTTTATTAAGTTTTCACCAAATTGAGGATGAGCTGAATAAGAAAATGACACAGGAAATGTATGTAGGATTCATGAGAAGTATATTTTTTTACTGATTCAAGTTTTGTCTGGCAAACAGAAATGATGCCTCCACACTGGGGTCCTATTTTATACAGATCTGCTGTTTTAAAAGACAATTTCCCCCCTTTTTAATGTATGTACATCTACATTGTTGTTCACTGATTACTTCCTGGAATGCTAACTACAAGAGTGTCTCTCTTCTTTAGTAGTTTAGACTACAGGCGTCTTGACAGTATATAGATTTTTATGATAAGTGCTGCTTGCAAACCATGCATTACAGCTGCAGTAAAATGAGGAAGTGATTATTTATGAATGAAACACATTAATGGCAGCAAGAGATGGAAGTTTCAGCGAGATAACCATATGGTGCATTAGACTTTAGACATGGTTTCATACGCTGTAACCAATGCATCACTGAGTGCTATTTGAATTACCGCATTCACGTTAAGTGTTATAATACACTGACGATATTCATCACGCATATGGGAAAGTATTTTAGCAAATCAGAGGCACTTAGTCACATTGTAGAGGTTTCATGGAGCTTGAAAGCACAAAAAGATTGCAAACTACATATACTCAAAGGCAGGCAGTTCTGTTTTGTGTTGATCTAAAGGCTGGTGCCATTCAAACAAATGACTACTTACTAAAAGAAAATCTTTGAAAATACTCTGCCACACACTCAGGCGTACAACCACACAATATAACGTGTCATCATTTCTTTCTATAAAGCGAAAAATTACTTCAAAGAGGTTGCGTTCTACTCACTTTGAGTCTTTGCTTTTGCAAAAATCATATGCACACGCACTCACAGGAGCAGACATGTACATATAAGAAAGATGAAAAGAGAAAATACATAGGAAACACAGGCAGTAGGGGTTTTTTTCTTCCTAATTATACAAACATGCATATGAATGTGTGCACAATTGCAAAGCACAGTATGAAGTGGGTAGAAGTCATATACATGGCCCAATCAGCAAGCTGTAAAAACAACAAAGAGAGGCTGCATCAGTATTAGTATGCATAAATAGTCCAAAATATTTCAGAAACTATGACAAACTAAACAAAAAGAGTCAATCAGACCAAGACAAGAGGAGACAGATGCTGCAGGTGGAACAAGAAAAAGACAAAAAGGAAGTCATTGAACGTCTGCACCTTAAAGTGAGAAATCCCTCTTTCACACTCTATCAGAGAGAAAAATGAGAGGACGTTTAAAAGAAATGCTGATGAAGACAGAAGAGACAAATGAGGAGCATAAAATGCAATTCATCATTCTGCTCGACTGAAGGTGGAATCAAATATTTTAATGTGTGAGAGAGTTATGGAGTGTGTGATTGCTAGACAAGCAAACATTCCTACTTTGTCAATCTATGGACCATAATGGTAATATGTTATTAACTATGATGTCCGCTGGTTATAGCTTCATTATTATCAGTGATGGAACGCAAGACATTAACAGCTTTATTGTGTTTGTCCTTCCTAATATAGCAATGTTTATCAAATTAATTTTAACCAACCAACCAATCAATCAATTAATCAATCAATCAATCGATTGAAAGCTTGGAGGAAATACCAACCGGATACAATCAGCTTCACATCACATTAAATTATTTAAAGCAGTTCAATAATAATGTGATATTTCATTGGTCCCACTAGAACATTCGTGTTTCACTTTAAGCACATTAAGGTCAAAGTGTAAAGCGAGCATCAGACTGGCACCCTTAGAGCTGGCAGAGTTAGTGCCTTGCTCAAAGACACTCCAGCAGGGTTCAATCCTGCTAACATGAGGTTCCAACTGTTGTATGTTTGAGTTCTGCACAGACCTGAAACAGAGAAATCTGTCTCTTTCCACCTGCAATAACTGATTTTTGATAATTTTGGTGGCAACAAGCTGTAAAGACAACATTGGCATACTTTAAGTTGATATGGAGAATGTGCTATTTATTCACACATCCAACAGATGTAGAGCAACATAATCATTCATTTGTGTTTCTGGCCACCTGATGAATATTCATCTGATATTCACTGTCCTTTCAGCTCTACTTTAGGTCTCCACCAACTACTGAGAGAAATAAGTGGCTCTGAGCCTGAAGCTGAAAAGAGAACCAATATTTGTTGCGCTCTGTTTGGGTTGCAGACCTCTGTTCTATATAGTTAAAGACAGACAAATCATACAATGCGATTCTGTTGTCCCCTGTAGTGGATATTATACCTCAGCGGCATAAAACAACACAGGGTATTAGAGACAACATGTAAAACAATAATAAAATCACCTTAAATATGACTTAGGTGAAAGTAGAGTAATTTAATTCTGGCCTCAACTCCCTATTAGTATTTCTCATCTCTCTTAACTCTTCAGGATGCAGCTCTGCAGGATTTAACTGAGAAGTGGGAGTCTAACTTCACTGAAGAGATTCATCAAAACCTTTAGTGCAGTTCTGTTTGTCGCTGCTTTACATCCCGGGAGTTCGCTTGCTCATCCAGCTTAATCACTGACCTATGCAAACGCCAAGCAGAGTCTATTTCACATAGGAATTTATGCAATTACTATATATTCAGCATATCCTGCCAGCCCAGAGAGTGTGACTGTGTGCACATCTGACTAAGCTAATAACCCACATTCACAGCTCTCAAGAAATCACAGAGCATCCAGCATTTGCTTTCTGAGTCTTAAAGAGATCCAATGCATAATGAAAAGGGCCTGCCTGCCTGGGGTTGTCTCTCTCTGGATGTCTGGCTCGATGAATTATGAACAATGATCCCTGCATGCTCCCCAGTGGCCACAGATGGATTGAGGGCAAAGCTGCCCATCTCAGCTGGTGGTGTCGAAGGGCATTTGTATTGTATGAGGGGATGCAGTTGTTTGTGTGAAGTGCTGCGGGTCCCATTGCCCTCTGTGCACCACGTTGGTGTCGAGTTATAAGAAGGGTTAAATGGGCTAAAGATTCCTACATGTGAACAGGTGTGACGGATGTTTGTTTGCCCTATTACGCAAGGGTAAAAAGAAGTGAGGATTAAAACATTTGGTAGTAAAACAAGTGGTGGAGTGACATGCAACGAAGATATCCAGTCACTTTTGGCCACCAGGATATTAGGTTTATTCCAGGTCACTAATGTCTGACTATTGGGAAGCTATTCATCCACTCTTAGGGAGCCAGAGAGCCAACTCAATGATCCTTGAACAAATGATTGCTAATCAGCTGATTGCATTAAGAATAGAAATAATCTTTTTTGAAGTTTCAGTCTGGCTTTTAAACTCACTTTTATGGAAGCCCTAAATGGATGTCTTTTAGCAGCCGACACAAGAAAAACATCTGTTTTGATCCTTTTAGACCATTCTGTGGCTTTCTTTTGACACCACTGATCATGAGATTTCTCCCTGACAGGCTCAAACACGGTGCTGCCATGAAACAGCATTAACACAGTTATGGACTTTCTCTTTTAGGGCTGGAAATTGTAGATTATTTCTAGTCAAAAAGGCTCTGCTTCCTCTCTAGGTTCATTTCTGTTACCCTTAGGCCACTTGACTGAAAAACTTAATCTCACCTTTATCTCTTAGCAGATGATAAAGCTGTATCTTCTGGTCGATGTAACAACATAATTGAAACTCACCTTCACTGTATTTATAACCTAAACACTGAATGTCACAGCTTTATACAGACAAAGTAGGACACAAATGCCACATGGTTTGGATTAGAACAAATACTGTTTTCTCCCCTTTTTTTAGCCATAAGGCTCAAGGAACGGCAATGTGTGTAGGTCGGTCCCCCACTTTGGTCTAGAGTGAAATATCTCAACAACTGTTTGATGGATTGCCATGAAATCTGGCCCTGATATCCATGGTGTTCATAGGATACATTGTAATAATTTTAGTTAACCTGTCTAGAGCCACCATCAGGTCAAACATGTAATTGTCCAATACATTCGTGATGACCAAATACCTGCAACACTAATGATACTCCCATCAGCCTTAGCTCAGATTGTGTTTTGTGCTAATTAGCTCATGTTAGCATGCTAAACTAAAATGGTGAACATGGTAAACCGTATACCTGCTAAACCTCAGCATGATAGCATTGTCATTGTGAGCATACGTTAGCATGCTGATCTTAGCATTTATCTGGCTGTGGACTCTTGTTCAAAGCTTGTTCTTGTTGAAAGCTTTCTTTGCATGTGCAAACATTTAAAGAGTCATGCTTTTTCCAAACTTGGAAACATTAAGGCATTTTTATCTGCCAAAAAGTGTTTGTGTTGCTTCCATCACATCCCATTTGTATTTGTGCTAAATGATTTTTACTTGTACAAAACAGATAATATCATGCCCAACCAGTGAATCGAGCAATGCTTATCTTTCCATTTTAGGGTAGATATTGATTACTTTTAAAGCACATCTGAGTTTATCCCCAAAGCTATGACCCTGACCTTTAAACTACCCATTCAATGCATTCTTGTGTATAGCCTGAGACGTCCTGAAGTCTTGGATAAAGACTAATGTTGGTTGCATCTTCTTTTAAGCTTGTGCTTCTGTGATTTGATTTGATTTCTTATTTAGATTTTTTTGTTTTTACTTTAGTTTAATGATTGCTGAATTTACTATTTCATTCCTTCTTTTATTGTCCCTTCATCTCTCACATCACGCTGTGTCTTTAAAGTGTTTTTTATAATAATATATACAAAGCAAACTCTCAAAATGTCAGATTTTATACACAGCTCTACTTCAGTCCGACTTCTACTTAAAGCAGAAATATTTTTCATAGACAGCATGTGCAAATGTATGACATGGGTGATAAATCAAAAACCATGGCTTTCTTCTTATCTTGCTTTTGACATATTTTCCAGGAGCCGGGCTGTAGCCTCCAGAGAAACAAAGCAGAGGGCTCTCAGACATCACAGTGACGCTGCCATGCAACACTAAAAAAAACGATGACACCATACATGACTCATTGTAAAGATTCTGAGCTAATAAACCAGTCAAAAACCATTTCTATACCACAACAATGCCCCAGCTTTTACAGGGCTCCTTTAGCAAAAGGCCTCCTCAGCTGTACTTTTTTTATTATTGATGGGGCCTAAATTGAACACGCCTTTGTTCCTCCATCGATGGACACGAGGTGTGTGTCTCCCCTACATGGAGAGTGGTGGTGAGTGGTGGGGGAAGGGAGCAGGGGTGGGGGACTCACCCCCGTCCCATCCTGAAGCAGGAGATTCATCCATCACATTAGGAGGTGCTGCATCAATCATTAACAAGTAGCCCCCTGTTGAAAGGATGATGGACAGCTTGACAAATAAGTTGAGATGAAGTGGGAAGGTGATGCTGCCCTTTTTTTTCTTTGTTTTCCTTTTTTTTTTTTTTTACTTTTAAGGCAATTTATTCAAGCCACCGCAATGGAATATACAAATGCAGGCAATGTAATGATTATGAATAGAAATTGATTATTTCTAAGTGGAAGGAAATAATGGATAATGGTTTCTTTGTCAGAGAGCTTTTAGGGAACTCGCCTAAACTGAACTTGCCGTTGCTTTCAGGGAGTCTGAAGTGCTTGGGCACAGACGACATTCTATACTTTTCTCATGGGTGGCCAGCGCTTCCTAGAGAAATGTAAGTGTTTTTTTCCATACTCACCCAGGTGTAACAGATGCTTACTCTGATAATCTAGAATCCTGAGAAATCTTTGAGGGGATTTTAACTGCAGGCACAGAGAAGGACTGGAGCTGTTCATCCAATGGGATTATTCCCCCTTTTGGAGGGATTTGACATTTTAACGGCCTTTATTCTGACTAAAGTTTGCATGAAGACCTAAACCTCTAATCTGTTTATCCTCAGTCAGCATACTTAAGACCTGCACCTACTTGCAATTGTACCTGATGAGTTGTGTAATTAGGTGCTAAAGACATAAACAACAGTATTTAAAGGTTAGTGTAATGTGAAGGGAGTTGGAGAATTACCATCCAACTCATCAGTTTCTCTCAGCTCTAGGCAGCATTTTAGCATCTTCACTGGTTTAGCTTACTCTCACAGCTCTCATCAGCATTATTTTGGTCTGTAGCAGGTGGCTGTTTACAGAGAGAGAAAAAAAAACCTGTACAGCAGTAAATGGCAGACAGACAAATTAGCAACTAGCTGGTGAAAGTAAAGCAGCATTTAGCAGCTAAAGAGACAGATATTTCCCTCATGAGTTGCTAGAGACCAAAAACAGAGCTAAAAGTGAGTGAATGATGGACTTGCATTCATCAGGTGGACAGAAATGACTTCAAATGAATGCTAATGTTGCTCCATATCTGCTGGATGTGTAAATTAGCAACTGTTTGCTAACACTTTTTTATTTTTCATTGTATTTACTTACTTTTATTATGAAAGGACACGGCTGTTATTTTACTGTCAACAAATCCCATGACAATGGAAAAAAAACTGGGCACTGTAGCAAATGCTACTCAAACAGGAGTAAATAGTGTAGTTGTCGGGGACTTTTTCTAGCCGTTGACTAATACATATTTGGGCAAAAGTAAATATTAACAGCAGCAGGGCGGTGTTTAGGACTGACTCAAAATACACTACAGTGCCCATGTTCATGGTGATGAAGGAAAATGTCACCCAGTGCAACAATGTGGCTGATTGATGTGTTTTTAATGTCTATTGTCTATGACACCGAGGAATAAGCTATATCAGGCTTTGCCTACACAGACAATACTTGTTAATAGGATCAGTTTATTGTTGGTTATGGTCTTTTTGTGGGATTTGTTGAAAAATATGGAATAATAACTGACTTATCATATTTAAGTGTTTTATGTAAAATTGTTTTATTTCACAATATAGCTCACTATGTAGTGCACATTTCTAATCATAAGATGAACACAAGGCAGTCAGAGTTTGTGCACAACATTTGGTTTCACATGTGAAAAGTTGTCAAAATGTATTTCTAGGGCATCAAAGATAGCTAACATTAAATTTAACTAAACTCTAAATATATTGCTCAGATGAACAATCTTTAGCACTTTGTGTCATTGCCAAATTTCCCTGCTGGCTTTGCCAATCAGATTAGATCTGGTCAAATCCAAAAATTGAAACAGCAGTGACTCAAACTTGTCTGGCTGTCATTCAAATGTTCTCAAAACTGATTTCATTGTTGGCATTTAACTGAACTTTGTATCTGATTGGCTCTAAGTTTACTCTCTTGAATTATACAAGTCATGTCTTTTTCCACAGCAACTGACTTACTTTTGAAAATGATTGCTAATCAGAGGCTCAAGCTCTCATATTCACACATCACACATTGTGCTTCAAGCTACATGCCAGTCAAACTGTCTTCATCATGGACTCAGACTTCCTTCCCCTTACTCTGATTGTTCTTTTTATCTTACATTTGGAGTGATCAATGATTGGAAATAATCTTCCTTTGTAAGACTTTTACAGTCAAGCGAGCACCAGCATAGATAGTTTGTCAAATGTATCCCACAACACCCCCTGAAGGCTCAACAGTATGTTCTAGTGTTACACATTTACCCTCTCTCACCATTAATTGGACCAACACTAACTCACACACCCCACAAACACTGACTGCACTGATGCTGTATCTACACTTGGGCATATGGTGTGTACATATTATATCACATAAACACCAGCTGCTGACTGGGGAAATCTTTTTGGATTTTCTAATGTGGGCAAAGTAGGAATAATTTGACATTTTGGGGAATGTGCTTATTGGCTTTCTTGGCCGATGAGCATATTTAGGTTAGGTGTGTTAGGAGACGGTTAGATTAGCTTAACATAAAGATTGGGGAAGCGTGGAAAGGTTAGTGGTTAATGGTAGCTCCAGCTTAACCAGTAGTTTATCTGACAGACAAATATGACAGTATTGTCTCATCTAACTCTCAGCAAGAAACCAATTAGTACTATTTCCTAAGTTTTTCCTTAAACACGTAGGCCACAGGACGAAGCAAAAAAATGGTGTGCTGCTCGTTATTCTTCTGCTTCCTCAAATATGATGTGAACATGACATTACACTTTGCCCACACCTTTCCAGCTTCCCTGTCTCATTACGAAAGGTTAATGGAACAGCTGGACCTCTAGCGTGACTTCGCCTGCTCAGCAGTCTAGCAGAGTCCTACCTTTGTTAGGTTTTTCACATTCACCTACCTAACCCATCCCGGCTTTATATTATTTTTTAGCACATCACATCAGCCCATTAGCACGACTCTGACACTGTTTATTCAAAGTCATCATATTCCAAGACTCTTCATGTTCATATGCCAGCGCTAAATTACAGCTGGTACATCAATTTTTCATGATTGTGCTGTCTACTAAACCTAACGTATAGCCTACAGACAGACTCATATGCATATTAATTAGAATGGAAATTACAAGACAATTATTCTTTTAGCGGAGGACAAAACTGGCCAAAATATTAAGGCCTCACAGATGGAGATTTCCTGTCTTTTGCAGAGAATAGTCTGAAATAAACTGAGTTTAAATGGCAGCTATGAAGGCTGCTGACAAAGTTGTATCAGAACATGATTTGACTTTGAATATGGGAAAATACAAGAAAATATGCACTGTCAAGAGCAACATAAGCAACAAAGTGCATTACAAATTTGTAGCTGCTCTTCACTGCGGTTCCCCCACAGCTATTAACATTAAAGAGGGCAAAGCAGCTGGATTCAAAGGTTAATGTCCACACCATTAGAGAGCGACAGAGCATGCATTTATCCCTGTTGGTTTAATTGAATTACAGCAAACTCATAAATGGGGGATTGCAATCCTAATGGAGCACTACCTCTCTAGCTCAGCTGATTTATCCCCCTCACGTTTCAAAGTGTGTCGTCTTGTCGTGGAGTTTGTCATGGCCTCCTTAACAGTGCAGGAGCTCGTAATTAGATCATTTGTCAAGCCAGCTGATTGCTTTGCTTGTTCGTTTTATGGCGTACAGGAGGAGACATCTCAATTTTTACAGGGTTACTCAGAAAATCATCGATCTTACCTTCCCATGACCACATAAACTGGTAATATACATAAACTGGAAATATAGGCAGCTTCTGAACTTCCCGGACCTTCAGAAAGCTGACATGAGAGAAATAAGCTTGTGTCGTGACTTGTGAGCAATACAACTAATCTAATCCTGGTTGACTCAAAGATTCTCAGGTAGTATTTTGGATATTTCTTGGTGCTAAAGTCTCCACAAAATGTATTATTAATGGCATGGTGGATAGGTAAACTTGAAAATCGCAACTCAAGAAATAAGATGAAAAAAGAGTGGTGATTAGACACCCTCTAGTGGAGGATCATTACAAAAACATCACTCCACAAACATCAATACAAACTCTTTTTTATCCACTGTGCTTCCAAATAACATTATGAAACACTGATTCATTCATTCATATTGAACAGCTCCACTTTTTGTATGATACACATTCCTCCAGAGTCCAGTTATAAAAGAGCATAGAAGTGCGTGTGTGTGTGTTTGATGAATTCATCTTTTTCATTTACTTTAAATTCCCAGACTGAACTGAAGATGATCAAAGCCTTCTTGTATGTCAGGAATTGTTTCATGTGCACTGTGAAATGCACTCTGACATAGGATTACAGTCCACTGCATGCAGAGTATAGCCTCGACTGCAGGTGAGCATCTGCTGTTGGAAGACACAACCTCTTGTTTCATATGTTGCAAGCTGTAATAGTACTTATAATGCATGTGGGGCATGGACAAATGGCACAAAATACACACTGCAACAGTCATTCACTTTGTGGAAACTTTCTCAGAATATTTGTCAAAGTAGATTATACATAATTTATTACACATATTAAAATCCCCCTGATATAGTGCAGGCTTGAATACATCATTCAAACAAGCAAATTCTGCAAATAAATATCTTAATTTACCTTCTCACTCTCTTGGTATCTTTGCATTTTTATGTGATACCTTTGGATTGGTTTTTAATGAATCCGTGTAGTCTGTGACAAACACAATGCAAGGCAATAGCACACTCATTTTGGATCTAGATTTTAATTAGTTACTTAAATATAACATGCAACATGTCAGCTCTGACTTGCACAAAAATAATCTGTGCAGCTTGTAAAACCATCAATATTTTGATTAGAAACAAGGTGTGCAATGTACTGTATGTGCCATTCATGTTCATGATTCATTCAGATGTAGATAGTCAGTTATAAACAAGAAGTACTTGAATGAAAGAATAGTTGCTCACTCACAATAAACCAAATTTGTGAGACAAAAGTATAACAATTACAATTTTGCTTTGATCCCAGCTGTAAGTTAAAGGAATAGTTGTGGAAAATATGCTCATTCGCTGTCTTGTCGGGAGTTAGAAGAGAAGATCGACGAAAATATTATGTCTGCACACTAAACATGTACTGTAGCTCGAGCCTGCAGACAGTTAGCTTATCTTAGCATAAAGACTGGAAACAGAGGGAAACAGCTAGTCTAGCTCTGTCCAAAAGTAACACATTTCACCTAACACTGCAGCTAAAGCTCCCCAATTAACACTTTATACCTTATTTGTTTAATTCATATAAAAACCATAGTGTAAAATTGAGAATTCGCCAGTTATGTGCCAGACTATTTCTTGGCAGGGACCAGTAATGTTCTGGAGAAAGCAAAGAAGAGTTTTTCTCAAAATGTTAAACTACTCATTTGCATCATGATAGGTGGATTATTCAGACTTCACCCTCCATGACATCTAAAAGTCTATGAAGGATTGGAAAGAAACATTAAGTGCTACAATCAATAGCTGGATTCAGTACAGCAGAGTCCTAGATGCACACATTATGCACCTCAACTAGCATGTGAATGTCACCCTGTCCAACTCATGATGTCATTTAGCCTGTGCTGACCTCCATTCATCAACATTATGGGCCGCTGCTAGCTTAGCCGCTTCAGTTTTCGATAAAAAGATGCCGCCATTAAAATGGCTGCCACCCCAATCACAACGAGGACAGCCACAATGATTCCCAGGCCAACAGACGTGCCCTTGCCATCAGACTGGCCACCAGTCAGCGCTGTGCACAAATGAGAGTGACACCATCATGGGATGCTATATTCCAGCAGACAACAGAATACATTATGACTGGCTGCAGATAAGAAGTGCTTTTCATTTCTGAAGGAATGTAATTAGTAAAAACTTTGTGAAAGGCTGTTCTCATGGCAGCCGAGTTAATTAATAACATACTTACCCTCATCTTTGGATTGAATGGCTGCAAGGAAGATAGGAAAAGTCAGTATTTTATTATGAGGGATTTATGATTTTTGCCAATATATTGGAAAAATAAATTCAATTACAGAGGGAGAGAGAGCAAATGCAGGAGAGAAAAGTCTGATAATTGTGATGTGCCAAAAACACTTTTTGTGATGAAATAGACACAACGTTGTATTTATCTTATAATTATTTTCTATTTTAGTCCTTTTTATAAAAGGCATACTTCCTCACCTATCAGGAAAGTTTCAGACAATGATGCTTATTCCCTTTCTTGTCAGGGGTTAGCAGCCAGTTAGCAAGTAAAAAAATAAATAAAAGATCCACTCATCAGCACCTCTATTACACACTACCTGACATATTAATAACTTGACATAATTGACATATGTCAACATTGACATAACTTGATTGTTTAATCCGTAAAAATAAACAATAAAAAATGTGCTGGGAGCAGTTACTGCTTAGCAATCTCAGGATAACAACAGAACACCAGGAAGTCACTTCAGCTAGTTGTTTTCCCTTTGTACTAAAGATTCCTTTTTTTATCTTATTTTGACACTTGCTTTCTACACTTACCTCACTTCCTGTACCTAACTTCCTTTCCTCCCGTTTTCACCATAGACTGTATATAAGAATGGACCTACAGATCCCGTTGCTCTGGACGGAGACCAGTGAAGGCCTTTAGAAGCACTTTTCCGGTGAGCTTTACGGTAATAGCGTCTCAGAACTGATTTCAAAATAAAAGCATTCGTCTGATACATAGCGAGAGACAGTCATTGAAAGCTAATACCGTCAAAGGAAATGTCTGACAAGGCCCTGTTTCCACACACTAATTTCACTTCAGGGTAATATTAGACGTACACCGCCTCATATTGCCACCCAGGAAGTTTCAAGTCATTCTGGTGTACAGTTTCAAAATAAAAGCCCACCAAAGATTCAAATATGAGAATAATTATATATGATTAATATATAAATTCCACTTCAGGGTTATAGTACACGCCCCATTAAGTATCAAGACATTCTGATGTGTAGTTTCAAAATAAAAGGCCGTCAAAGTCTCAAATATGACAATAATTATATAATTATTTTGGATTCAATTTTAAAGGAAACGCCCTGTTATCAAAGGATAATTCCACTTCAGGGTTATAGTACACGACCCCATGGTGTGACCCATTAAGTATCAAGACATTCTGATGTGTAGTTTCAAAATAAAAGCCAGTCAAAGTCACAAATATGCGACTGATTATATAATTATTTTGGATTCAATTTTAAAGGAAACGCCCTGTTATCAAATGATAATTCCACTTCAGGGTTATAGTACACGACCCCATGGTGTGACCCATTAAGTATCAAGACATTCTGATGTGTAGTTTCAAAATAAAAGCCCGTCAAAGCCTCAAATATGCGACTAATTATATAATGATTTGGGATTCAATTTAAAAGGAAACGCCCTGTTATCAAAGGATAATTCCACTTCAGGGTTATAGTACACGACCCCATGGTGTGACCCATTAAGTATCAAGACATTCTGATGTGTAGTTTCAAAATAAAAGCCCGTCAAAGTCTCAAATATGACAATAATTATATAATGATTTGGGATTCAATTTAAAGGAAACGCCCTGTTATCAAAGGATAATTCCACTTCAGGGTTATAATACTCGACCCCATGGTGTGACCCATTAAGTATCAAGACATTCTGATGTGTAGTTTCAAAATAAAAGCCCGTCAAAGTCTCAAATATGACAATAATTATATAATGATTTGGGATTCAATTTAAAAGGAAACGCCCTGTTATCAAAGGATAATTCCACTTCAGGCTTGTAGTACACGACCCCATGGTGTGACCCATTAAGTATCAAGACATTCTGATGTGTAGTTTCAAAATAAAAGCCCGTCAAAGTCACAAATATGACAATAATTATATAATGATTTGGGATTCAATTTAAAAGGAAACGCCCTGTTATCAAAGGATAATTCCACTTCAGGGTTATAGTACACGACCCCATGGTGTGACCCATTAAGTATCAAGACATTCTGATGTGTAGTTTCAAAATAAAAGCCAGTCAAAGTCACAAATATGACAATAATTATATAATGATTTGGGATTCAATTTTAAAGGAAACGCCCTGTTATCAAAGGATAATTCCACTTCAGGCTTGTAGTACACGACCCCATGGTGTGACCCATTAAGTATCAAGACATTCTGATGTACAGTTCCATGCGTTTCCTTTTAAATTGAATCCCAAATCATTATATAATTAGTCGCATATTTGAGGCTTTGACGGGCTTTTTATTTTGAAACACCAGAATGACTTGAAACTTCCTGGGTGGCAATATGAGGCGGTGTACGTCTAATATTACCCTGAAGTGAAATTAGTGTGTGGAAACAGGGCCTTGTCAGACATTTCCTTTGACGGTATTAGCTTTCAATGACTGTCTCTCGCTATGTATCAGACGAATGCTTTTATTTTGAAATCAGTTCTGAGACGCTATTACCGTAAAGCTATTATAATCACGTACAGCAAAAACACTGGGTCGGCTGTCTTGACTGTCGTTCACGATGTGTCGGCTGGCTTGACCGCAGTTCCAACTGAGAGAGACGACGTAAATGTGACCAACGTTTCTGAAAGTTGGAAGTCTTCTGGTAGCTGTGCCAAGAGAAATCTCAATCATTCCCAATCTTGCAGAGACGGAGAGCGTAGGTATATGTAAGGAGATAATGGACACAGGATAATTATTGCTAACTAAAATGCTAGTTAACATAAGTAATTAAACTTAAACAGCTAATGTAAGTCCAAACTGCCTGCGAGCTTCTCCTGTACTATACGGTAATTCCTCTACTATGAGACAGTAAGTCGCGTGGTTATGACACAATCGTTAGCCTATTTTTACAAAAACGTCTGCTACGGAGCCATAACGTGAGGTACAAGGTAATGGAGCCTTTTATACATTGTCGTGTTTCTTTAGAAATAAACAATGGACAAATAAAGTCTTTAAACGCTTCAGATGTAATACAAAATGAATGGCAGTCAATGGAATGCTAACGGGGGGTGATCGCTTTGTAGCATCAAAATGGCGCCATAGGAGATTCGAGCTCTGAAGCGAAGCTTACCCCCTTGGTTTTCACAACTGCTTGGCTTTTGTTTCCACCCTAATTACCTGATTGAGTTCACCTGGTCACTCCTTATTTAAAAGACTGCACTCCCTCTCAGTCAGTCTTTTCTACGCCTTCACATGGGGCGGCAGCTGGTAAGATGAGTTTTACTTTGCACCTTTTATTTCTTGATAATGTGTCTATTTGAATGACAGCTTTAATTTATCTAATTACTTTATGATGATGTCAGAATATTGACTTTGTTAAGTTCTAATTTTGTTTCTTCCCAGATTCTCCAACCCATGTGTGTCTGTCTGTTCTGTTCTATCCTGTTATGTTATCATTATCATTTGCCTCACCACCTTTTATTGAATAAATCTTCATTGAATGGACTGAACTTCTCTGTGGCTTTTCCTATGCATTCTGACCGATGCCCCATGAAGATGGCAATCAATCTCTAAAACTGAACCCTCCTTAACACCCTTGTTTCCAGTCTTTATGCTAAGCTAACTGGCTGCAGGCTGTCGCTTCACGTTTGGCTTACACACATTACAGTGTTATCTATCTTCTAACTCAGCAAGAAAGCATATAAGCTATTTCCACGCAATATACATCACAATCACCTAAGTGGTGTCTGAGCTATATGTGGCTTGTTCTGCACGGTGGTGTTTACTTGGCAATGTTTGAAGATTTCTGTTAAATCTACTGGGTGCTACCATTACAGCGTGCTGATATTTTGTCTAACTCATTTAACTACTCATTTGCACAAAAGGAAAGACACGTAGGTTACATAGGGTTCTCTATATTGGCCTTTATAGCCACAGTGAGCACAGACTGCTCAGTGATTCTCTCCTGGGCCATCGGGGTCTCCACACTCCTGCCTGTTGCATTGCTGTGGATCAAACCGGTTGAAGAGACATGAGCTGATGATCTGGCTGGAATTGGACATTTCTGCTTGGAATGCATGTGGTGCCTTCCCACCTTGAAGGTGCTGCGGGTGTGCTCGCAGAGTCGAGTGACGCAGTGCAGATAGTGGAAATGGTCTCTCTCTGCTGCTCGATGAAGTGGAAGCTGGCCTTTTGCCTCTCCCTATTTTTCCAGCATGGTGGTGAGCTGATCTATGGAGCACCTGTTAACTAAAGGCGAACCTCACAAGAGCCCCATTTGAACATCACACGGATACATACAGGCAGTGCATAAATGATAGAAAGGCAGGAAGATGAAATCAAGACTATGGCTCCCTTTGGATTGCACGTATTCTGAGGAAGAGGGGAAAAGTTACAAGTTAAACTGCTGGACAGAGACAAAACCCAAGCCTTGAAGGACTGGAAGAAATTCACAGGTTTCAAAAAATAGGAAGCTCTTACTTTTTGTTCACAGAATATAGAGGTTTTTGTAACTTACGAGACAAAGATTAAAGATGGAAGAGTTGGAGGGCTGCAGATTCACCGAGGCGTAGCACCAGTCCAGAAGAAAAAAGTACCTGTGGAGAAAGAATGAGGTCCCCAGCACCGAGTCAGAGACTCCAGGTCACAGGTGGAATACTCAATTTTACAATCTTTTAAGACAGTCACGTGGCTGCATGGAGACTAGGAGAGATGGAAATCTTCTTCAAAGATAAAAGTAAAACCTTACTTTTACTTCTCTCAAACCAAAAATTAAAAGCTGCTAACCAAATTTCTTGCAACTAATAACTTTTAAATTGAAGTTGGTTAAGAGTAGATCTCAGATGACTGCAGTACAAAAGTGAGCACACTCCTATTGAGACTTGTTATGCAGTGAATGTACAAAATATTTTTGGTAATAGCTAAAGCAGTTTGTACAATTCAGAATAGGGTAGTTTTAAGCATAAAGCTGCCATTGATTTAGTTTACAATCCCTTTGTCATGGTTGTAGTTTTCAGTTGTAGTTTTTCCTGTTTTATTGTGTTCATTCATTCCTTGTTTACGGTCTTGTGTGTTCCTGTAGTCTGTGTTTTACCCTGTTCCATCCGTGTGTATGTTTCATGCTTCAGTTTCCTGTTTTATTTTGTAGTCTCTCTGTTTCTCCTGTGTCATGTCTTGTGTTTTCCCGCCTCTGATTGTCCGTCCTGCCCTGATGTGTTCCACCTGTTCATCAGCCCTCATGTCACCTGTCTCTCGTTACTACCCTCGTTACCTTGTGTATCAACACGTTCTCACACCTATCTTGTAAAATATGGACGCTTGGTCAGTGCCTTTGTCGTTCTTATTAACGCTAAAAGTCTCCCGTGAGACGCGGGAAGAACGGGATGGTTGGGTTTAGGAAAGGGTCGTGGGTGGGTGTACGGTTTTGTGACATGCGGGAGGAAAGAAAAAACGACTATCGCAAGTGTGACAAGCGTGACGCAAACCCCGCTCTCCTGGGTTAAAGCCCTAGTGTTTGACCCATCCACCACCCCAACCAACCTCCTTATGCAGAAATTCGCCCTTACATACTACTCGCTAAATCCTATCTAACTGCTGTTCTCCCCGGTACGTTACACAAACACGCTGAAAGATGTCTTTTTCGTCACATCAGACGCTGACAGCCACTGTCCAAACGTCCTTATTTTACGAGGTCGGAATGAGAACGGGTTGTGTGTATTCAGTCTCTGTGCTTTGTCTTTGTCTCGTCGGTTCATCGTCTTCACTTCCTGTCATTCCCTGCGTCGCTCCTTTCTTGTGGTTTTGCCTTTTCTAGTTTTCTAAGTGTTTTTTTGGATTTTGCGTTGGATTCTTTTGCCTGCCTGCCTGCCACAGGACACATTCTGTTGTAATCCTTTTTTTTGTTTAATAAATCTTTCAACACTGCCTACTGCCTCCTTGTCGTTACACTCTGCATTTTGTGTCCAAGCCTGCTATCCCCCAGACCTGACACACTTTCTGCATTCTCTATTGTTTGCACTTGTAAATGTGTTACTTAACTGTCCTTATGACTCCATTAATGTACTCATCTACTAGCAGCAGAATTTCTTTCCTGCTCCAGTTTTCTTTTTGTTTCGCCAGTTTCTTATTTCATCGGTATATTGTTCATTTGATATCTTAATTAATAGTGGTGTTTTTAACCAAAGTCTAACTCTGAAAAGTCACTACTTGCCAGATAAATGTAGGTGAGTTCAAAGTAAAGTATCTCCCTCCTGAAAAGTAGTGGAGTAAAAGTGCTAAGAAGCATAAAGCAAGTAAGCAAGCAAGTACCTCAAACTAAAAGTCTCAAAGTTGTTCTTAAGTACAACACTTGAGTAAATGTTATTTGCTCTACACCTTTACGTAAGTGTAATAAATATGGGTCCAGTTCTGAACCAGCTGAAGAAAAAGCTTTGGGTGTCATGTAATGTTACATAATGGTTCTTACTGTAATGTCAGGTTGTCACCCAGAGGTGACAAGACAAGGGGCTTGGTGTAAATCTGTCTGGCATGTAGTCTGTAGGAAGGTGTAAGGTGACACCTGGTACAAGGCCATGCTGAGGGTGCTGATGAAGCTCACATTTTTATCCTTCAAAGCAGTAGAGGATGACCTACGAGGAAGAAAAATCAGTTCACACATGGCACGCAAGTGAAATGTTAGAAGAGTTAATGTATTTCTTAACCCACATATGCTATTATAAGTGTACACTTACACATCCACCTGGGTGTTGCTGATGACATACTTCAGTGGATAAGCACATGAATAGAAATACTTGAGCTCTGCGTTGTAGGTGATCGTCCTGATGGTGGGGTCGAAGGCTCGCACCACCCTGCTGACATTGACTCTTTGGATGTTGGAGAAGTCTGAGAATATTCCCGTCCCTGGCGCGCTCATGGTCTGAGGAATTATTTAATGGAAGCATGATTATTTAAGAAATGCTGAAAAATAAATGTTAGCCAACGTCTCTGGCACAGCAGGCCGCAGTGATGAAATCACAGCCAGAAAGTAGAGCAGTGTTCTCATTCTCCTCTGAAAATGAGAGTTGTGGGATTGCATGTGTCTGTGTTATATTAAGTTAAAAGCAGAGTGAAATTCTCTTTTATTCTGACCCTTTTTTCCCACTTCTTCTTGGCTGACTGGAAACACTTAGATGCCCTTTCAGCTTCTTAAATCCACTCGAACTCTCCCCAGCTAAAGGTTAACAAGTCAACGATCGTCGGCCATGACTTCCAATCAGGATACTTCAATCATGCAATACTTACCAAGAAGTTACTCCCACAGTCGTTTCCCCTCTTTGATGGGGAAGCTGAATCTGACCACAGGAGCTGCCACCAAGGTGTCCAGCAGCCCCCACAGTCCACATTGTCCCAGATGCGGTTGAGGATCAGTAAGCTCGAGTTGTATCCGGTGTAGATGACCAGGCAGATTTGAATGGCCAGGTCGATGGCAGATGTGCCACACACCACAGCGATATCAGTGTATTCTGATGGTGATGAGATAGCTTTGTTATTGAAAGATTTGCATGTGATTTTCATTCATTTTAATACAATCGTGCTCATCCAAACTACTCCTCAACATGCACATTCAGATTGGAATTGTGTTGTGAAATATATTGTGCCTGCGTGAACAAGTAGCATAGACAAGCCTGCAATTTCATATTAAAAATACATTTAAAATTACATAAGTGAAAAGTTTTTTTCGATTGCTTAAGCACTATTTTTAAAACAGGGACCAGTTTTTCAGAACGCTACACACAATTAGCACAAACCCACACCCAATTAGCAGAACACCTCAGAACCTTTGCAAAATGAAACACTCTTGCAAAAACATATACACTAATTTATAAAAAACATATTTTGTTACCATATGAAACACACACACGTTCCATATGACTTAATTCTGTTCGAACCAGTTACACACTGCTGTTGCTAATCTAAAACACTTTTAGGAATTCTACTTCTCAGTGATTAGAGTACAGTAAATTAAGTACACAGAGAAAGTGCAAATATACAGTAAGTTCACCAAACTCTACACAAGACCAATGCTGCAGACTGAGGAAAATATTAATTATTTCTCCCCATAGACCCAAATCAGTCAACATGGAGAATCACAACAACACATGTCCCAGTTTTCATACAGCTACTACAGTAGTGTGCATAACACTGTTAGCTCAGCAAACAGACACACATAAAATACTGTATCCAGTACAGGTTACAATTAAATAAATCTAAAACAAACTGAAACAGTACAGAAAATACTAGACTTACCTGCTGTATTTTTATAATGCTTAAACCTGATTGGTGTGTCTACAATTACGGTTTTTCTTGATTGCTTTGACCTGCTTAAAGAAACTGGGATCCACTCGGTTTTCATCATCACTGTCTCAGCAGAGCAGAAGACACCTCTTGCAAATGTGTTAACCCTTTCTCATTGGATCGACACATTTTCCCCACCCTTTAGCAGAACAGTTAACACGGATGTCATTCAAGCAGCCCAAACTCCATTGTTTTAGCTATGGTAACCAAACAGAAACCATCTGTTCCTAACTATTAAACTACCTACATCAGTATGACATCACTGAAGCACCTCTTTGACACTCCTTCACACAAATCTTCAACTAGCAATCAGTCTGCAGGCCTTAAAGGTGCAGCGTCTGTGTTGTTCTTTGCCAACATGGATGGAAGAGGTCTAAGACAGAAGAGACTGAGTTTCAATAGTGGCTATTTCTTATACTCTACAGTAATAGATGTTTATACTTTACTGTAAGAGATTTTATTTTTATTTTCTTAATTTCTCATACTCTAATAGATTTTATTTTGGTTTACATGTATTTTGTGTAATATTTACAGTATTTCAATTTTCAGCCACAGTTTCAAAATAAGAATCAATGGAATCAATAAAATTTGCATCAAAGCATTTCTGATTCTGGATCCAATTCTTTGCAAGAAGGCAAATTTGTCAACAAATGTCACTGGCATGAAAGCTACGTACAGTAATAGGATACAATGACTGAAGCAATGGTGCACTGATTCTCACTGAGTGCTGTATTTAGTATTTTGTTGTCCACTGTGTAATGGTTGATTGGAAGAGCTCATACACTTGTTTGCAAGTTGTGTTGTTTGAGGGCAAAATGTTCTTTTGTTGCATATTTTAAATGTTTTGGCACGGTTAGAGCCTTTTGCAAACAAAATTTGACCATGAGTGCCACTGTTTCGGCCTGTGTGTTAACTGTTTTGAAAAATGTGGAGTTTGAGTTGACTGCTGTGTCAAAGCAATCAAGAAAAACTGTAAACAATCATGTGTTTGCGCACCTGATGGCTGTGTTTCAAAGATTGGCTCATAGGTGTGGTCATTTGACAGTCAGTGTTTTGGAATTGCAAGGAAGTGACATCATGATATACCTCTGTATCTAATATATACAAGTGTGTTTAGTGTTTTACAAATCCCTGTGTGTATTGTTTTTAGAAACAGTGTGAGGCTGACATTGTGCTTATAGTGGTGCACATCTGGGCCAATGTTTTGCTCCTTGAGTGTAAGGTTTTGATAATTGTGTAATACTTTTGATTTCAGTGTGTAAGCAATCGGCAAAAACTGTAATAAAATCATAAATATTGAACTCATTATGACTGTTTCAACAACTACGTTTCTTCTGTACACATTCACCAGTGCAATTAACAAGTATGGTAGCCTTATTAAATATATCTGGAGAAAACTAAAATCAATATGGCCTGCCTGAAGGTCTACATCTGAAATAAAATCGATGCAATCCAAAACAAATGAGTGAGATTGAAGATCACGCTCATCTTACCTGGTCATCTGGCATACGCTTGGCAGTCAGATACGCTGAGGGCCTCTCATGTCGCAATACACATGGAGGTCAGGATGACGAAGCTGAATAAAGCCATCTCACTACTCTGCCCTCTGTGAACAAGCTGAGGCAAACACACAGATGTCAAACACAGAAAATCCTCATAAATCCAGCACAATGCAGAAGAAGTCCCGAGTGGCCTTTTTTTTAACAACAAAGGTCCACATATAGATGCTGAATCCGTAGCTGTCAACTAAGAAAACTTTGTTTGCCTTTTAGCCTGGATCTTGCCTTGTCAGTCTTTTTTGCTGGTTTAGGACAAGATAGCAGGGGGCTCTTTTATATATGGTAAACATGACCATCGTGGGGTCACAACACTGTTTTAGGATTGGATGGAAACAGGTTCAATGTCACTATGGTGGGACTTCCTCAGTTGGCGTAAACAATTCACTTTTTGTGGCTGAGGTCCTCTCCTGGAGGCAAATGATGAGACCCAACACAGCCCCCTTCAAAGTTACATGCTCAAACAATGTCCATAAGGCTTTGTGACTTTGTGTGTGAAACACAGCTTACTTTACTTGCCAATATGAAACTTAACCAAGTAAGAGTATGCATGGTTTGTATTCACCTGGGGCCTCACACATAATAGAGGAAAGAGGAGCTGTTGTCTTCTGATGTGTTTGGTGGTTTAATGTGACCTGTTTGACCGTTAATGTGACAAATTGGCACAAAAGACCTTTTATATGATGGCTTTTGATGCTCATAATTTCGTGACATATTAGTATCAACAAACATATTAGTCAGATTTACAATATGACTCACTTTTATCATGTTTAAGGCTTATGAATTTCTTATTTTTGGAGTGCAAATAGCACGAAGATTTACGTTAGAATATTTGTGTTTGAAGAGTCGATATTAACACATATTTAGAGCATCATTTGAAATGAGTCGTAACCCTCAAACAGCCCTTTAAAGTTGTGGGGTCCAGCATTTTGGCCCCACAAAGCTGTCCAGACCCCAAAAGTATACTGTATTCCTGGTTTTTGGACCCTACAAATATAGTTAAACAAGAACACACACACACACACACACACACACACACACACACACTCATATATTTTCCTCGGGTCTTTAACGAATAAGTTTTCTTTGCTAGTGACTCACCTGAACTTGGCTTCAGCATTCAAAGCCAAATCCCAGCCTCATTTCCATTTCGGGAGGAGGGTAGAATTAATTATCCCTGATAGTAAACTGAGAGGAGGGATGATAGCATTTATTCCTCTCATTTCAGTTATCTGTGGTCATTGTGGATGCCGAATACATCACAAAATGACTGTTGAAATGAGGGATTAGAGCGATAAAGAGCAGTGAATGCAGCAGAGCCGTGCGAGGTCACACAAGCAGCCGCAGAGTCAGACACGTGAGACGCAGCTGCCGCCAAACGGACATTTATACATAGGTCATCAGAAAAGAAAATCAATATGGCAGAAATTGAAAGATGAATTCTGGCCGTCATAAAATGAGCTCTGGCAGTGTTTGGTATTTTGTTCACTTTCCTGGACATTGGACACCAACGAGGCCATGACATTTGGAAAGCTTTCACAGATATGTGTCAATATCAAAGAGGAATAAGTAAACTTTACTGATTGTGGATAAATCATAATGGAAATGGCATGAAACCTATTTAAAGAATTATTTATTACCCACGATACAAATGTGTTTCATTAGGCAGCCAGCCATTAGGATGTTCTGTTTACAGATATTGAAAAGACTGGCCAAAGCCAGGTTGTGCATACAAATCTAAATATAAAATTCTACGTTATATTACAGTTTTTCTAGATTGCTTAGACACATTTCTTGAAACCCTCAACCATTTTCTCAAAACTGTAAATACAAAACCAAATTCTCAAACTATATTCACATAACACCTGACTCTGCTGGCAGAATCAAACAATGCTCTCAGATCATACACACTGCCAATCAATAACTAAACACTACAGACCATTCATTAGACATTACCTCAAAAATTCAAGAACACAGTGTCCAGGGCATGTAGTTACAGAAAAGAAAAAATGTTTACTGTAATTCATGTAGTAAACACATTTTGCAATGAAAACCAAAAGTATATCACAACTTGTACAGTGAAGATATTTTACACTGCAAGTAGTGCAGGTAATAAAGTTTTTCACGATCGCAATGACAACACAACAACAACTTTCCTAAACTCTTAATGCACCAACACACCTACAACACACAATTGGCAAAACAGTTAAATTCATTCTCAAAATCATAATACACTGTGTTTACCAAAACAATGCAAACATGTCTCAAAATCTAATAATTCTTCCTAAACACTAACACATGTTCTCTCCCAACAGGAACATTTAGTCAATCATAGCACAATATCATACAAAACACTAACATCCCATGGAATTACAGAAACTGCATTATTTTTTATGTGTCAAGTCTGCCCTTTTACAATAGACAATAGTATATTGTATTGACCATAGATTGAGTTTTGCACTGCAGTTTCTCTTGAAGCCTGTCTACATTTTTGTTTTGTTGGGTTTAGTAAATGCATGCATATATATATATATATATATATATATATATATATATATATATATATATATATATATATATACCCGGCCACCATTTTGTTTCTTTTGCTGCAGAAATTCAATACAAAAAATGAATGACCCATCTCAGAGTAGCTTTACAGAATGTACGGTTTATGAAAAAAAGGAGACAGAGACAGAATTGTCCTAGTACTCCTCTTCCTCTCCCTCGTGAAGGCATTTTTCTTATTTTCTGTGTTCATCTACAGTATATTGTTCAATAGGTCCTCTTTTACTGTACTATCATATGATCATACGGTTGAAAGAACCTCAACACCTGAGTGTGTTTCCTAGAAGGGAATCAGCTGTGATTGATCTATTTGCATAACGTCAATCAGTTGTTTCTCAATAAATGCATGTATAAAATGCAGGGGATATATTTCTGTTTCAATTTACAATATGATCAGCTGTTCACTTTGACTTTAGCCTATAAGTTAGGTTTAGAACATGATGTTATCTGTTCTGACATACAGAGTGAAAGCATTTGTAAATTTGGCAATAAAAATCCATTGTTTTGGTCTTGGTTGAGCTTGTGTGTAAAAGAAGTTCAAGCATTTTAAATTTCTGTTAACTGTATGCATTTTGTGTCAAAGCAACAAGAAATGTGTTACAGTTTTTCTTGATTGCTTTGACACAGCAGTCAACTCAAACTCCACATTTTTCAAAACCGTTAACACACAGGCTGAAACAATGGCACTCATGGTCAAAATGACACATTTTGTTTGCAAAAGGCTCTAACCGTGCCAAAACATTTAAAATATGCAACAAAAGAACATTTTGCCTTCAAACAACACAACTTGCAAACAAGTGTATGAGCTCTTCCAATCAACCATTACACAGTGGACAACAAAATACTAAATACAGCACTCAGTGAAAATCAGTGCACCATTGCTTCAGTCATTGTAGCCTATTACTGTACGTAGCTTTCATGCCAGTGACATTTGTTGACAAATTTGCCTTCTTGCAAAGAATTGGATCCAGAATCAGAAATGCTTTGATGCAAATTTTATTGATTCCATTGATTCTTATTTTGAAACTGTGGCTGAAAACTGAAATACTGTAAATATTACACAAAATACATGTAAACCAAAATAAAATCTATTAGAGTATGATAAATTAAGAAAATAAAAATAAAATCTATTACAGTAAAGTATAAACATCTATTACTGTAGACTATAAGAAATAGCCACTATTGAAACTCAGTCTCTTCTGTCTTAGACCTCTTCCATCCATGTTGGCAAAGAACAACACAGACGCTGCACCTTTAAGGCCTGCAGACTGATTGCTAATTGAAGATTTGTGTGAAGGAGTGTCAAAGAGGTGCTTCAGTGATGTCATACTGATGTAGGTAGTTTCTAATAGTTAGGAACAGATCTTTAGAATCAGTTTCTTTAAGCAGGTCAAAGCAATCAAGAAAAACTGTAATTGTATAGCCTACACAGACGGATGTTGTGCTAACTGTATTAAGAGTTTAGTAAAGTTGTTAAAAGTATTGAAAAAAGTGTCATAGCGATCGTAAAAAACTGTAACAACAGTATTGAATGTCTGTATATGAGGCACTTGTAGAACAATACAGTAGTCCAACTGCAAAAAGTCAAAGAAGAAAGAAAACGAAATGAAAAGCACATGACAGTACGCTTAAAAAATACTGTAAAACCGCAAAATCAAAGTCAATGAAAGATTTATTCTGCCTCAGCATCATGTCTTTGCGCTCTGAACTTGCTTATATTCTCTACAATCGGTTTGATCACTTCAGTAGAAACGTGTGTACAACATGACAACAGTGTTGTAGTTGTGTTTAACTTTTGTTGCCTGCGTTAACCAATTTTCAACACAAGTGCATCACAGTATGAAATGTGTTTCATACTGTGATGCACTTGTGTTGAAAATGAAATGAAATGAAATGTGTTTCAGCGAGTGAGAATGTGTTTAGAGTTTTGCCAAAAGAGTGATTGATTCGACAAATGGGACAATGGGACATGTATCTCCAAAACATATATCTCCAAAACATAAACGTTTGTGAATATGAATATATATATATATATATATATATATATATATATATATATATATATATATATATATATATATATATATATTATATTTTTATTGGGTTTTTAAATGTTTTTTTTCTAGAAAATCATCAAACCCTTGGCAAGAGAGTGAATGAGCGTATATTTCCTAAAATTTTGAAATTTTCAATTATAAAGTACCCAAGTTTATTTTAAAGCTAGAAAAGAGTCCATATTCTAATAATAAAAATAATAATGTATAATAATGTTTATTATTTATAACAATTACAGTTGCTATTACACACAGATCTCAGTACCTATACATGCATTAATGGAGAGATGTCAGAGTGAGGGAGCTGCCCACGTAAAGGCGCCTCGAGCAGTTGGGGGTTCGGTGCCTTGCTCAAGAGTGCCCAGGAGGTGAACTGGCACCTCTCCAACTACCAGTCCATCACCACACTTTGGTCCGTATGGGGACTTGATCCAGCAACCCTCCGGGGCCCAACCCAACTCCCTACTGACTGAGATACTGCCACTTCTACAACCTTTTTCAAACTCAATAATGAAACAGAAAGCTTTAAACTGGTATCCAAAATAAAATGCTTTTTGTTGATTTTAATATTGAAGGGGGTTATAATGCTATTAATTCTAACTGCAAGACAAAAACAAACACACAAATAAAATGTGACAATGGTTTATATTTTGGTTTCCCGCTAAACTGTTTAAAAAAAATAAATAACAATCTGTCAAAATTAGTAATTTTCAACACAACTGTTGTTTAGGAAGCTTATGCGAAGAACTGAAGACGACGCCTGTTTCAGTGAGGTGTTGGCTAACATAAAAAAAGGGAATATTTCTGATGCAATCTTTTATTACAAGTTCTAAAGGTTAACGTTTTCCCATTTGCATCAGAGTGTAAAAGCGTCTGTAAACACTAGGATTGACCAAACAATAGATGACAATGGCTAACAAGAATGCTGAGGTATTGAAGGCAATAAATACACAACACCTACAACAATAAAATATACACATTTAATAATGTGTGTACAAAGGAAAGCACACATGCACATGTATACGCTATCAGTCTGTGTACCCAACATACACATTCTGCACATATTGTCAGTTCCACGATGTCATTATATACAGATGTTCATTCATTTAAAGGTGGGGTTCCAAACACCTGAGGCTGTGGTTGTTGGGAGGCGGGACTTCTGCAGGAGGCGGAGTGACAGCAGGAAGAAGCCCGCACCGACCCCGCCCAGGATGACCACGCCTGAGATCAGAGCACTGGTCACCGGGTTCATAGGCGGGGAGGGGTCACCAGATGCTTGAGGTGAAAAAGCAGAAACTTGAAACAGACAATTCCTTTGACGAGGGCTTAACATAACCTGAGTTTGATTCTTTTACTTTCAGAAAGAGAAGTGGAGCTTTTTTGTTGTTGCCTTAAGTCATCAATTTCCATGGGTTTCTGTCATAGGCTGTTAATATTAATGGAGAAGCATGTGTGACGTCACCCATTGGTTTGTGGAGATCTGCTATGACTCGTCGAGTTTGCCGTTACGGGCGCAGCCATCTTGGTTGCGGATGTGACGATTTTAGACGAGCTGGAATGAGGGAGGAGCCATAGACTGTTGGGCGCTATCTGACTGTGACGTTAGCTGAGAGTTGGCAACGCTGCTTACACTCTACGTTACACACTTTCACTGGCAATCTGGATGCAACTGCTGCTGAAAGCTAGCCTACATAATACGAGGTAAGATTTAGCTTCGCTAGGTTTTAAATATATCTTTGTCCCATAGTTAAATTACATATAAGACAATCACATCATAGCCACGCCCTAAAACACCCCCTACTTTATCGTCAATTTTAAAATCAACGAGACCATAATTCTAAAAATGAACATCATTCTGTGTTGCAGAAGACTTAAAACTAGCAATTGAGACCATAAACTCATTATGAAAATGTTTACTGAGGTAATAAATCAAGTGAGAAGTGGGTTACTTTCTCATAGACTTCTACAGAAACCGACCTCCTTTTGCAACTGCATGTGTCGCCCCCTGCTGGAATTCAGATAGAATGCAGGTTTAAGGCACTTTTGCATTTGCATTTGCAGTACTTTGCCAAACCGGATGCTTTGTCCATTAATATTAACAGTTTACGGTATCTGTACACCTAATACAGGACTTAGTCACCTGCGATATTTTAAACCTTTTTCTGTTTTGTAATATTGCAGAAGGGTGCTTACCAAGTTGGGAGTTGTTGACAGGAGTTTCATCTGAAAAATGATGTTAAAAAGTGTTCATTAGACTTATTTTTTAAAGATATTTTAATCTCCAATGGCTCTGTGGATGTACTAATCTATTTATCTAAATAAAAAAAAATAAAAAAATATTTTCTTTCTTGCTGAGAGCTAGATAAGAAGACTGATACCACTCTCATTTCTCCGTTAATTATGAATTTGGTAACCAGGGGACAGTTAGCTTATCTTAGCATAAAGACTGGAAACAGTTAGCCTTGCTCAGCCCAGCGGTAACAAAGTCTGCCTACCAGCACCTCTTGAACTCACAAATTAACACATTATATCAGGTTTATTTAATCTGTACAAAAAAAATTACAAATTGTGTTTGTAGAGGAGATTATGTGAGAGACTATTTGTGTGACCAGGTTTCCCCGTCCAGTTTTATGCTAAGAGCTAAACTGGCCCTCTCCTAATTATAATTCTCTGACAGAAAGCAAAGAAGTTAGTGCTAATATGACCCACCTACATGTAACAGTCGCAGTTTTAAACATGTCATTGTTAAACAGTCACAGTTTGGTTAGGTTTAGGCAACAAAACTACTTGGTTAGGTTTAGGTAAAGATCGTTGTTTGGCTTAAAACAAGTACGTGTGTTACAACTTTAGTAGTCCACGTAACATACTGTAGAACTTTGTCACGTAGACTACTAAAGATGTAACTTAACTTACAAGGAAATTTACGTTAAAATCTGTCAATGTTGACTTTTAGATTCATATGGGACACAAACAGAGGTCTCCTGGGTGAAAGTCCGGTTTGTTTGACCCATCCACCACCCTGAACATCCTCTCCACGCAGACTTGGTCACTCTTTATACTACCTCACCTGACTTTCTTCGCTCCTGTCATAATTACTACGGCCACTAGAGGTCGCCGCCACACTAAACGGTAATATGGGTAGTAATACAGTTTTTACGATTGCTATGACAACTTTCCTAAACTCTTAACACAGTTAGCACAACATCTGTCTGTGTAGGCTATACAATTAACACATTTCTCGTTGCTTTGACACAAAATGCATACAGTTAACACAAATTTAAAATGCTTGAACTTCTTTTACACACAAGCTTAACCAAGACCAAAACAATGGATCTTTACTGCCAAATTTACAAATGCTTTCACTCTGTATGTCAGAACAGATAACATCATGTTCTAAACCTAACTTATAGGCTAAAGTCAAAGTGAACAGCTGATCATATTGTAAATTGAAACACAAAAATATCCTCTGGATTTTGTTCCATTGCTACTGAGAAACAGCTGATTGAAGTTATGCAAATAGATCGATCACAGCTGATTCCCATCTAGGAAACACACTCAGGTGTTGAGGTTCTTTCAATCGCATAACCATACGGTAGTATATACGTAAAAGAGGACCTATTTGAACAAGATAGATGAACACAAAGAAAGGAGGAAAATGCCTGCACGAGGGAGAGGAAGTACTAGGACAATTCTGTCTCTGTCTTCTTTTTTTCATAGACCGTACATTCTATAAAGCTACTCTGAGATGGGTCATTCATTTTCGATATTGAATTTCTGCAGCAAATGAAACAAAATGCATGCATTTACTAAACCCAACAAAACAAAAATGTGAGAAACTACAGTGCAAAACACAATCTATGGTCAACACAATATACTATTGTCTATTACAGTAAGCCTTTGGACCGGTTTCCACCTGTTTTTAGTTATGTGCTTTTGTGCAGAGAGTTGGAAGATAAAAAAGATCGATTCCACTCTCATGTCTGTCTGTTAAATATAAAGCTACCACCAACAGCCATTTAGCTTAGCTTAGCATAAATACTTGACATACGAGGCTCTGTTAAATGTAACAAAATCCACTTTCCAGCTCCTCTAAAGCTTAGCAATAACCACAATATGACATTTTTATTCTTCGTTTGTATTTGTATGGATTAAACCAAAAGAATTAGTGAGTCTTTATGATAGGCTAACATAATTGGCTGCTGTTGGTAGCTTTATATTTAACAGTGGGTGGTATCAATCTTTTTATCTCTCGACAAGAAAGCAAAAAAAGCATATTTCCCAAAATGTAAGAGTTTATTGCTCATACCACTCCTGGTGATGATTGGTCCAGCGGTGATGACGGCGTTCCCAGACGCTGCTGGTGGGGGACCAACGCTCTCCTCTTCACCTCGCCTGCGCCGTCGCCCACAAATCTACCAATCACATCATCAGATTATAGTCCTCATTGAGGTCAAGAGACACAAACTGAGATTCATGATTTTTACACTCACAGGCATGAGCATGATGCAGTCGTCTGCCCGGCAAAGCTTGGTGACGCAGTGCAGAAACACAGTTGACATCTTCTGGTGTCTGTGTTTGACAAAACGGAAAACCTCAAAGGAGAAACGTCCCATCTGACTTTTCCCATTCTCGAAAACTGTCGTCTGTGGGTCTTTGTAGCAGCTGTGTCAAAAGAGAACAACACACAGATACACATACATGCGCACACTGAAAATGACAGATTTTTCGTACATTGTAGATTTATGCTTAAGCACTCACTGAGAAGAGAAAAAAGTAGCATTCATTTGGGTTAAGCCCTTTGGAGAGCCTGAATAGGTAATGACTCCCTTTTGTGGTTTATCAAGCCATCATCTTGAGGAGAGGGAAAAAGCGAGATTACCCAAAGAAAAGGTCATAGCGGAGTTCATCATTAGGATTCCCTGAGGGGGTTGTGTAACAGTAGTCCATCAAGATGTTCCACCTGCAGGGACAAAACTGTCAAATGGCATGTATGATAGAGATCTAACTGCACATGGGAAAGCATAGATCATGGCTTTCTCTGCTGCAGACTGGCGCCTTCATGTAGAATAATAACATAATGGCATAATGAATATAGGCAGACCATAGAAAGTAAGGCCTAAATCTGTAAAAACGATGGTGGGAAGGACGCTGTGATTGATCAAAATATCAACTTTGCTTTAATGAAATTGTTGCAATGGAAAAAATGTCAAACATCTGAAAATCAGGAGAAAATGTATATTCAATAGTGAATAATCGGATGTTATCTGGTACCGTTTGTCTAAGTTTGTGGCTTTCACTGCAGCAAATACTCTGGTTTTCAGAGCCAGTCCAGCCATTGGAATAGAGAGAGGTTGATTGTATGTTGAATCCTGTTCAGGAAAAAAAAATCAATGTGAAGAGAAAAAGAAAAAAGTTTTTTTCCACTCGTCACATGAAATGGGAAAAATTGAAATTAACAGGTGAACTCAGTCAGACATAATGAGCATTTAAATTATAAGGCTGGCGATATTCTCTATTTTTGCTATTGTTAATAAATCCATTAAAAAGACCAAGAGCAACAGTTTGTTAGTCCATCTCTCAACACTTTACCTCTAACTTTGCCAGCCTTGTTTGTTCCTACTGAAAACTCATCAAAAACACATCATAAATATACACTTTCATTTAAAGGATTTTTTATTAATTCCCTAAAACAGTCGGGCACTGTCGTTTTTTATATTTCTCTTAACATGAGTAAATTGTGTATCTGTTGGGGACTATTTCCTGCAGTGGATTAATACACATTTGGTGCTCTAGCGAGTATTTGCAGCATGTAAGTGGAATTGATTCACAACAAACCACAGTGCCCACGCTCATTGTAATAAAGGAATGTTCAATTCATTGTTGGTTTTGGTCTTTTCATGGAATTTGTTGACAGCAAGAAAAATATTAATATCACCAAACATATGGTGATATTTCAGTATGCCTCCTAACTGTTATATACTTTTAAAAATAGTAAACAGATTCATTATAAGAAAACACTAATGTGATTCAAAGATTACTGACATTAAAAAAACATATCCCCCCTAATTCAAAGCTTCAAGGCTAATGCATTGCAACAGATATTATTGTTGTTGTTGTTGTTGTTGAACACAGCTGTGTACTCACGTTGTACAGGATCATACTCAATGTGCTCACAAATGTGCCGTTGCTGTCCTTGACAGATACAGCAGCCGAGGAGCTGTAAATAGATTTAATACATTTATTGAAGTGCTATTATTCCTCTTTTGTGGGTATTCAATCATTGCTTTTAAAAGCACAGGTTTTGATGAGGAATGCATGCATGTGAATTAGCATCTAAGTCATTAAGAAAATATGCATATTCTAAAATAAATGGTTCTCAGAATACCAGTGGACACAAACCCACTCAGGCAGTTTAAGAGAACAATAAACAAATCTTAATGAATTCCTAATTAAATGAACACATGAGTGAGTAACTCCTTAAGGTTAAGCTATCTTTTGGACACTAAGGGCAGCAACTTACGATGCCAGCTGGGAGTTAT
The DNA here is from genome assembly GCF_008315115.2 of Sander lucioperca. Taxonomy (NCBI): domain Eukaryota; kingdom Metazoa; phylum Chordata; class Actinopteri; order Perciformes; family Percidae; genus Sander; species Sander lucioperca. The sequence goes on from NC_050177.1 coordinate 8,311,586, forward strand.
TGACCAGGTACTCCAGCGGGTAGCTGCAGCTGAATTTATACAACAAACCGGGAAGGTAGCTGATTATAGCTGGCGGGTCAGGGGTGTCGATATAGCCTGAGACATTCCCAATTTGTACCAGGGACATGTTCCCATATGCATTGGCCCCATAGGCTGTGCTGACCTGCAGAGAGAAACATCTCAGCAGAGTCACTTTGCTTTCTCCCAAGTCAATAAACAACATGATGAAGTTGCTTATTGATTACACCATTTGCTCGTGTTTGTGTATTCTTTACCACCAGGCTGTTACCGCAGGCCTCCAGGGTGCTGAGACTGATGCTGAACAGCACCGCTGTGGGAAAGGTGTTGTTGTTGATGAAGCCACGGCATTGTGCATCACTGTGGCGACCGTTCAGGGCCAAATCTGCGTCAGTGTAGCCGGAGAAGAGCACGGGGCAGAAGTTGATCTTCAAGGTGATGGTCTGAACCCCGCAATACACACTGATGTCCCGCTCTCCTGGAGGAACAGAGAGGAGGGGAAACAGACAGTAGAGTTAGCAATACCTTTTTAACTTAAAAACTTGATGACTGCATCCACTTAGGAGAGGCCCTGGTATTGTGCATGCTGACTCACTGAAATAGCTTACTGGGACACTTGATGGAATTGAGCCATTGTTAAGGTGATCAATTTCAGCTGTGCTTTTCCTACTATGACAAGTCAAAAAGTCTGCTGTGAAAAAGGTCTATTTGTATACACTGCTTCCCAATCATTGATACTCAAATTGCCATCTATGCTCATGCATGGGCCACAACTATAGGGTTGTTTTTCCTGTCCCTGATTAGATGCTGGGACTGAAACTTAGCAGGTAACCACCTATAACTTAAGATACAGTGGGCTGAGAAAAAAAAGACTTTAAACATGTTGTAACTTAATCACAAGCACAGCTGCAAAGGTGAGACATGTGAGGCAGAATCAGTCAGCCCTTTTAATATGTGAACTTTCAAATCAATATGAGACTACTAACAGAGCTCAAATCACCCAAATTACAGAAGCATCCATAACAAATAGTTTTCAACATAATATGATCTTTTATTTTTAGGATCATACTGGGTGATATAGTTACTTTTAAGTTTGTTCTGATTGATTAAGTGTTATTTTATTTTGTCTATTCTCTATATCAGATCGGCGGGATTATAGATGATATCATTTAAATGATTGGATTTTTTTTTTTTTTTTTTTTACATTTCATCTATTCAGGTAGCTATTCAATTATTTCTACTGTATGAAACTTTGTAGGAGGACATGATCTCAGTGTCCTCAATAGTAAAACAATTTTACTTAAGGCACTACACAGAAAAATATAAAATATATAAAATATACTTTAAGTAAAGTAATGAACTCAGTGTACAGAATTCCCTCCTTCTGATAACACTTTGTTTGAATTGCCCAATTTAGCATTTATACTTGTATATACACAATTAATAAATGATTTAAATACATATAATGTAGTCTTAAGCAGATATAAGAACATTATTTTCTATTCATTTATGTATTTGTCAAAATTATAATTCCTCCTTTAGAACTCCTCCTATGGGGCATCCACAAAGCACTTAATGATGCATGATAACATAATACATCACCGTTGTACTCATATATAATACATTATCTCCATAAGTTTCAAATGTATTCAGTTTTAAAACATTGATTTGTACATGCATATAAACAGTTAATACATGCCATATTACACACTAAAAGCTTTGCTCGTGTGTAACCCTATCATATGTTATTCTGCATTCATTACCTGTTCATACCCCAGTTACAAATGCTTCATAGGAGGAGGTATAATTGTTGAGAAATACATTAACGAAAACCTTAAAAAGGTCCTTACATTTGCTTACAACTACATTACAGTGTGTTATAAGGTGTTATGGACCATGCATTAAAGTATTGCCTGTATTCCATACCTGTAGGCAGTAGAATATATGGATTGTAAAGAGATAACATATTATGTGAAAGTTCTCTCACCAGGAAACCTGCTGTGGAAGCTGGCGTCACAGTTGTATCCATTAAACTGAGTGGAGACCGAAGCGGCGTTACTCATCAGCAAGAAGACAAAGCACATTCGTGTCATTTCAGCACCTGAGAGAGGTTTGCCCACTGTCATCTTCAGAAGGTCAACATTGCATTAACCACATTCCTCAGGTACCTGTTAAAAAACAGCACTGATCTCAAAACTAGATGTTCCAAAAACAAAGCCCCCAAAGCCTCGCCTGTTCCCTCGACTGCTGCACGCTCTGACCTCTATCACACTAGTACAACCTTCTTTCCCCAGGTCCCCTAATCCCTCTTATCATGCTCTCCCCTTTCTACCTTGGGCACTCATGTTGGCACAAAACCTCTTTTACCCAACCCCTTTTAAACTGAGGTCACCCCTCTTTCCAGCTCATTTCATCCCCACTTTTTTCTACACCTGTTTACCTGTTTCCTGCCTTTTCCAAAGTAATTGGATGGACCCCTTCTTCCCCTGGTTTGTGACGAGAGAAAAGTTCAACACTGTGCCATGTAGTTTTAGGTGGAATCGAGGCTCTGAACTAAACACAACGTCAGCCTTACGTGTATGTGTTGTGTGTGCATAGATGAGAAAGATAGAGGGACTCATTATCCAAACACTTGACAAAACCCCCGCTGCAGTGCAGAACATGGGAAACTCCATCAGATCTGAATGGCCTGGGCAAATCTTTTGACAGCGCCCAGAAACCTGAGCGTATTCAGCGGGTTCCCACTCATCTCGCCTCGGTCTGATCTCCGTCGATCAGCTCACACAAACGGTGGGCCTCAGCAGGGGGGGGCCCAGTTAGGGAATTAAGCTGTCATCGTCTGCTGCTGCGGATCACATTCACATGGACATAAAACTCTCCTCACGGTCTGATGCAGGGCTGTGTGTGGGTAATTGTGATGCACAAGGCATCACTTTGAGTAAAGGCATTCAGTGGAGGGAAAAGCTCCAGCATGGTGTGTTCAGCGCTGCAGAAGGTAAAAGGTTTGTGATAACCCACTCAGCTTTTATTTTATTGCAGTCCCTCTAGCAAAGCAAGAGTTACATTATTATGTTGAACTGAATTTCTTTGACCTTTAAGCTGATTTATACAAAGAGGTGTAATGAGTGATGTTGGAGTCTTAGACAATATTTTTCTTACTGTTAATAAATCCTATGAAAACACCAAAACCAGATACCAATACTTTCCAACTTATAACTAAAAACTTTCAACTACTTCGTCTATGGCACTCAGTCCATGCATGATTGGTTCCTACTGAAGACATTCATCTTTGAAAACAGGTCACAAAAGTGTAAGTAAAGTTACTAATAAAAAAAGAACCACTAGTTTCCTAAAACAGCTGGGCACTGTAGTTTAAATTAGTTTAAATAGTGCATTTGTTGGGGACTATTTTCTTTGTCCATTATTACACATTTGGGGATCAAGTTAAAATTTTTACAGCAGCGGATGGTGTTTGTGGTATTTACTTAAAATAAAATTGTTCATTGTAATGAAGAAACATGTGCCCCATTGAAACAGTGTGGCTTATTTTTATATTTTAGTTTTTGGACACAATGCAGCTCTATGGCAGCGAGAAATAAGCAATAACATGCTTTGGCCACACAGGCAATATTTTAAAGAAAGATTCATGCCCTGTCTTATAGCTCTGTGTCAAAATATATTGAACTCCAGATGACTCTGATTAGTTCAGAGTAAAAACAACAAATGTTGGATGCATTGCTGGGATTGATGGGATTTGGTGCAGACATTTTATTGTCTGCGTGACCTTGGTGATCTCAGACTTTTCATCATGGTCAACATGTGTGCAGTGCATGTATTTACAGTATGTATCTAACAGTTTGGTTTTCCTAACAATGAGTATTACGGCCTCACAGAACTGCTGGCATAGCTGTAGAGTCCTCGGTGGAACGGTGAAGGTTAAAATACTACAATGCTTTGTTCAGGTTAGGAAAAGATTCACAACTGATTACAAACTAACTGATATACAGAAAGACTTGGGCAGAATGTATGCCTTTTTCACAGAAGACCTTTTGTCACAAAATAATGCAGGTGTAAATAATAAAACTGAATGATGGCTGAATTATATTTAGCTGCTTCAGTTTCAGGGACCTGTTGTTGTGCATGCTGGTGTTTCCATTAGAGATGTTCCGATACCGATACCAGTATCGGTATCAGCTCCGATACTGCCTAAAAGCTGGTATCGGTATCGGGAAGTACTGGAGTTTATGCACCGATCCGATGCCACATACGGTAATAAAGCCCTAAAGAAAATCTATGTTAAAGTAGTTTATTTATGTTTTTTTTCCGTTATAACTGACTGTCAAACTGGATAATAAAAGAAAGTTCTGTGGCGTTCATTGTTTGTGTTTGTTCATGTTTCACAAAGAGTTTAACCTGAGCCAGGCCGACAACAAAGAGGGAAATCATATCACATCCATACAGGGACGTCACTCAAGCTTCCACTGAAGAGACAAATGATGAGCAGACTGTAACCCTCCTCGAATTAACACATGACACACTCAGAATTGTCATATTGCCTTCATGTCTTCCCTATTGTTTTCAATGGTTTGAGGGGTGGACGGCCCTCTTTTAATAACGTCATTTTGTTGTGTTGTCTTAGAAGTAGTGGATGCAATTGCACAACAATTTTTCTGGAAATTTGTCTAAAAATTGTGCGCTAAATTTGGATGGAAACTTCTGTCATGGCTTATGTTAGTAGTAACGCTCGTGTTTTTCACACTATTACAAGTCAAAATGTCTGCTGTGAAAAGGGCCTATTATTCCAGTGTAGAAATACTGGATTTCTTTTGGGGGCTCTGGGCAAAATAGATTGGAGGAATGTGTGTGGGTATGTGCTCACAGCTTATTTTGCCCTGGGGCTTCCCTGTAGCTGATCTGGCCATGTACATCTTTTTCTAACTTGTTTTTATTTGACATCTGTGTTCATTTAACAAGTAAAAACAATATACCAGTAATTCGCTCAGGAAAAAACAATAAGGATATTGTTTATGTCGGAACATTATATGCTTGGAATCAGTTTAGTTTTCAGTTCAGTTTTAGTATTACTTTATTAGTCAAATAGTAGATTAACACAGGGTTAAGCACTAGTCATATAAAGATAAAATAAGATTTGATGATAATAGGATGTAGGATAGGATGAGATGACATAAATAAACAAAAATATAAAATATATCACTATATACATATATGAATATGAGTCTAGCGTGTAAAAGTAAGTGAGAAGTTTATCCAACACTATTGCAGAAATGTAATGCGACAAAGGTGTGAGATACAGGATATGAGAGAATGGAGTGAGATAAATAGATAAATAAAAATATTTCACTATAAAGAGTCATAGCTAGTAGAGCTAATTGTTGTTCCCCTCCAATCCCCTGATACAGTTGCCCTCATCAAATGCATCTGTGTGTCACTCGGTGTAGACTCATCCTGTGGCATCACGTGTCACACTCAGATCCGGACTTGAAGCCGTACAAACACTTCTCCCTCTGCAGAGCCCTGAGAAACACACAGCTGGCTGCAAGTGTTTGCTATTCACTGCTGCTCACCTGCCTCTCTGATGAGGTAGGGCTGACATGCTTGCAAGCAGACAAGTGCCATTCAGAGCAAACAGGATTAGATGGTCACATGCACCTGAAATGAATACATATGGTGAACCCATTACCATCCTGCTTATTTTACAAATCCCACCCAGCAAATGACCTATGTAGCCAAAGTACACACACCTAAAGCAATGCTCATTGTCTTGTGTATCATGTTGATTTTCTTCGCAGTAATTTTCATCATAAATGACCTGTTCATTTGCCATTAAAATCACAGTAAGATCCATTAGAAGCTCTCTTATTTCACCTTATGTTGAATCTCATCTCCCAGTTGTCAAGTTTAGAGGAATACGTTCTTTATCATACACCTCCGTGCAACCCTCCTGGGCTTTGTGAATGTTTCCTGCAGGTCGTTGTGCTCAGAGGCTTTTAATGGCTCAGGACCAACCGCCACACTTAGATTTGTCTGATAGAGCCATCTCTATCTGATCAACCTGAAACATCCAGACTCAACAAACAGACATCTAAATAAACACAATCTGGGCTGCATCACAAAACCCGTGAGAGTGATGGCTGTAATCTGATGCTCCAGTTTTAACACTGGCAGGAAAGTGAAGCCCTCATCATAGGCCTTGCTACGATTTGATCCTCAAATGTTTCTGAAAGCCAGAAACCTCCTTTTTTACCTCAGCAATATGGCAATTTTCCAATGTACACAGGTAAAAAAAATAGTTTATGTGTTGACATACATAATCACAGATGACAATTGTAGTACAGATTATTAGATGCAGATTATTAAAGGTCCAGTGTGTAACGTGTTTAGTTGTTCATTATCAAAATCTGTGTTGCCCGTTCACAAACTTGTCCTTTTTCATGAATATTTACCACCACCATCAATTCCAAGTATTCCTTTTGGCTTGAAATTTTACATTTGCGTTTGCATGAACTGGGGTAGACGCAAGGGGGTAAGCTTCTCCTCGGACCACGAACCTCCTATGGCGCCATTTTGATGCTAATAAGCCATCGCCTCCCGTTAGCATTCCATTGACTGCCATTCATTTTGACGTCACTTTGACAGCGAATAACTTTACATCTGAAGCGTTTAAAGACTCTATTTGTCCATTGTTTATTTCTAAAGAAACACGACAATGTATAAAAGGCTCCATTACCTTGTACCTCACGTTATGGCTCCGTAGCAGACGTTTTTGTAAAAATAGGCTAACGATTGTGTCATAACCACGCGACTTACTGTCGCATAGTAGAGGAATTACCGTATAGTACAGGAGAAGCGCGCAGGCAGTTTCGTCTCACATTAGCTGTTTAAGTGTAATTACTAATGTTAACTAGCATTTTAGTTAGCAATAATTAGCCTGTGCCTATGTTATCTCCTTACATATACCTACGCTCTCCGTCTCTGCAAGATTGGGAATGATTGAGATTTCTCTTGGCACAGCTACCAGAAGACTTACAACTTTCAGACAGGTTGCTCACGTCACATTTACGTCGTCTCTCTCGGTTGGAGGCTGCGCAGTAACGCTCAGCCATCACTGGAAAAGTGCTTCTAACGGCCTTCACTGGTCTCCGTCCAGAGCAGCGGGGTCTGTTGGTCCATTTTATATATGTCAATAGGTAGACGCTCCATATTCATGTGCCATCTTGAAATACGTTAGCCGATAAGGGACATATAGGACATACTGCTCCGCCTTTCACGTTTTCTCTGTCACATGATAAACTCACAGGTGCTGCTAATGCTGCTAATTGGTATCATAGCTTCCCGGCCCCGGCAAGTTTGAAGAAGGAAACAAGGAAGGACCACACGTATTCAAAATCCAAATGTCAGTAACAGGAGTCTTCTTCTTCACCCAGAAAAAGAAAAAGGATATTGAAAAGAGCAAGAGACTTGCTTTTTGAAGCGTGAAGGCTACCGTAGCTGTAATACGTACTTTGAACTGTGTGGCGCGAGAGAGTTGATTGCGATATATGATCTCAACGCTAGATGGGAGAAATTCCTACACATTGGACCTTTAAAAGAACAGGGTTTGTTTCTCAAGGTGATTTCTTCTGAAATTGAAAATAAATAAACCATTTTTTTTTGAGAGTGAGAAGAGTTTTTCTTGAGACCTACGAAACCTACGAAAATGCCCAGGTGAAAAGGGAAGACAACAGGCATGGCTTATTGTCGTATTAAGAGAACAACATGTGAGGAGCACTGCTTTTCTTTAACATGACCTTGTCGAGGATGTCAGTCAGAGGAAACAAGCTATTTTTGTATTTCACACAGTTCGTGTATCCACATGCACGCGCTGAGGAATTCAAGATTAGATATATGGTAATGCAGATTTCTCTGTTTAATTGTAATCAAACAAAATGGAAATTAACATGAATATTTATGAGGCTAAAGAATCAGGCTGATAGGTATTGTTCTTTAAAACTAATAGATAAAGTAATACACTGAATAAGTTAGTTGATAGGTTGTAAAACTGAATTGGGCTTAAATTGGTAATCAAGCAGAAATATACAGCCTAGTTATTGTGAGAAATCAAAGGAAGAATCAGAATCAGTTTTATTGGCCAAGTGACCTTTTGCATACAAGGAATTTCAATTTTGATTAAGTTTAGCTTACGTATATCACTCAAAACAGAAAGAAAAGGGCAATTAAATAAGAACAATGAATAGAATACTGAAGGTAAGTATGTATGCACAACAATGTTGCAACTGTACAGAGTGTTATTGTGGCTGAATAAATTAAAACCAATATACAGCATGAATATGTATTTACATTTGTACATTCATATTGCACATCTATTTAACAGGATGTGCACATAAGAGATAAGTCAGTGAGAGAAGACAGTACTGGGCTACATGTCAGTCTTTCATTATATTTTCACTGACAGTCCCTGGACTGCGACATAGGACTGACTATAACAGTACTGAGATGATAAGAACCGGATGGTTTTTCAATTCCTAATGTTTGACTGGATTATTCACTATACACTGTTGTAGTATCAGTTTCATTAAAACATGACATTTGAAAGTTTGATACCGAAGCCATGAGTGAGCTACATGATGGACCTTATGTTTGGAGATAACGGTGGCACTGTGCTGCCCCCCTGTGCTCACAGTGTCACACTGCAGAAGAGCTGCATTGCTGAAAAGTAACTAAATACATTTGCTAAAGTAGGCTACTGTAGTTAAAGCAGCCATATTATGCTCATTTTCAGGTTCATAATTGTATTTTAAGGTTGTACCAGAATAGGTTTACATGGTTTAATTTTCAAAAAACACCATATTTTTGTTGTACTGCAGTGCTCTCTCTCACTGCTGCAGATCCTCTTTTCACCTGGTCTCTGTTTTAGCTACAGAGTGAGACCTCTTTTCTTCTTCTGTACTATCTTTGATTGCACTGCACATGCGCAGTAGCTCAGATGTAGATCATGTCAGCTAGCTAGCTCCATAGACAGTAAAAGAAAGGCTGTTTTTACAACTTTGGTCAGTTACAAGGCAGGATTAGCTGGGAGACTTCTAAATGAGGGCGCACATGTAAGTAGTTCTTTTGTAGATTATGGTGAACTTGTGTGTGTTGTAGCAGTGCTTTGCTATTGAGAACGAGGTAGCATGCTAGCGTTAGCGTTAGCGGTAGCTACGAGCTAATGGTTGCGGTTAGCCTGCTCGTTTTGGCTTGTGACGTCACAAGCCGTGCCGATTTTGAACAGCTCACCCAGAGACTGAAGGCAGGACACATTCAGAAACCGTATCTCACTCTAAACAGCATGGATGGATTTTTTTCAAAGTTTGTATGTGTGTGGAAGCACCAGAGACACAACATAACACCCCAAATCCCAGAAAAAGTGTTTTTTTCATAATATGGGAACTTTAAGTAAAATTTTGAGATACTTGTACTTTACTTGAGTATTTCCATTTCATGCTGCTTTATACTATTTCTCCGCTACACTTCGGAGGCCAATATTCTACTTTTCACCGCACTACATCTAGCCTATCTGACAGCTTAAGTTACTTAGTCGATCCAAATTATTAACACAAAATACTATCAATTTATAAATTATGATGCTTACACATTAATGCATCACCCATCCATAGTTATAATGATTCTGAAATTGGCCATTCTGCTTAGCAAGTAGTTTTATTTTTTAAAGTATATTTTGATGCTAACACTTTTGTACATTTACCTAAGTTATTTTGAATGCCGGACGGTGTAGCATCTGAGTACTTTCTCCTCCACTGGTTTCCAGTCAAATTGAATGATAAGTAAGTTATTATTGCATTTTAAATGTTTGACATAACTGAGTTTATTGTAACCTGCTGAAATAAATGATGGATGAATCTGCTTTTTAGACATTCAGTCAGCATTACATTTAGGCTTTCATTAGCCTGACAAGCCAGACCCTGGCTGCAAATTACATTTGCTGCGTCTAGATTTCTAGGCTAGGCTTTCATCACAGTTTGAAATGCCACTGCTTTGCTTTCATTTCCTACACTTGCCTAATGTTGTACTTCTAAACTGTAAAGCATCAATATTCCCCCAGAACTTTACAGTTAAATAAAGGCAAGAAATTCTGTCCTGACAGACTAAAATATCTGTGTATAGTGTCAAATGGGTATTATTTAGACCTTCACTAAATCTCAAGGTGGATTTTCCTTTCAACAGGCAGCTGATATACGTTGAGGAACCATTATTAACATTTATCCGTACAAAACTTTTCAAAACAAAGTTTAAAAGTGCTTCACATGAGAACAGACCAAGTCAGAACAATCAAGTAACAGATGAGATGGATTGGGAGATTACAAATACGTTTGATCAATATGTCCCACATCGATCAAGATTTAAAAGAGACAAGGGAACAGAAAGCCCACCAACACCAAAACCAAGCCTGTAGACTCATATGCATAAGAAATCTTAATACACTCCCAGGGATGTTTAGTTAATTAAAAACTCAACACATGCTTGTTTTGTTCTCCACACATTTCTTATGTTGTAAAAACATCTCTGTGTAGCCTCATCAGAAGAGTTTTGGTTGAGTTGTTTCAAACTGGTATGAATGATGGTAAAGGATGATTTGTATCTGTTTTTTTTATTTTTTTTGTCACACCAGAATGTAGCCTTTATCAGCATCTTTAAAGAAAACAAGACTGTTAATGTGTCAGATTTCTGGTTTATAGACATTTTGAAGTCAGTTTGTCTTTGGTGACAAATTATGAAAATGTTTCATGATTTGGAGTTACTTTTTTGGACTGAAAGACACAATAAAACAACTCTTTATTACAGTGATTTCACATGAGAGTTATAAATTCAGTTCAAAACATCCAAAAAGTATCATTGCTTCACTCTGTCAGGCCTGTTGCAGCCTGATCTTACTTCCCTATGTCCACTCCTATATCAATACAGGCTTCATCCTCTCAGCCAGGCCTGCACTCGTGTGACTGAGCATTTGTGCTCCCCCCCCCTCCCCAGCTGGCCTGTGGTCAGTTGGTATAGGCTACAGTACGTGTACACCTGCACCACAGCAGATCTAATAGGAGCTCATCGGTGTAACATCTGATTCAGGCTCTGCAGGGGCGGTGTGTGTTGTGTGTCTGTAGCCTTTTTCAGCAGAGCAGGCCCGCCATTTCCCCTCCCTGGTGGTCTTTTTTCTTTCATAGCGTTTTAAAGCGGAGCAGCGGCAAGAGGAGGGGAGGAGAAGAAGCGGCGGCGACGACTGGCGGAGCGGCGGAGGCAGGCAGGCAGGCAGGCAGGCAGGCAGGCAGGAGGAGAGACGCAGGGATCCGGTGTGCCACATCGGGATGAGAGCGAGACACAGACCCGGGTCGGATGAGTCAGCGAGTGGACCCTGCAATCACGGCATCCCTGAAATCTGAACGAAGCCGAGCGGCGCAACAAAAAAGAAACAAACTAACATTTTTTGATTGTTGTTGTTGTTGTCAGATTCCGCTTCTTTTTATTCCGCCCTCCCCTGGCCCGCGTCTGCCATAGCCTAGTTTTGATATTTTTTTTATTATCACCAAGGTGGGAAAAGGGGGGGGGGTCCAGCAAGGTTGCGGAGGAGGTGGAGGTTTTATTTTCTTTCTTTATTCAAAGCTCACACCCGAAGATAAACCTTTGCAAAGTCTTTTGTTGCGTTCAGTGTGTGAAGATGTCGGGGCAGAGCATTACGGACAGGATAACAGCAGCCCAGCACAGTGTAACGGGATCCGCCGTGTCGAAAACAGTATGCAAGGCCACCACTCACGAAGTAATGGGCCCGAAAAAGAAACATTTGGACTGTGAGTATCTTTTTTTTTTTTCTTAACCAGCACACAAGTGTTAAATCACCACAGGCTCCTCGCAAGCGGAAACACCGCTTTAACTTGCTGAGTTATGGCGGTGGAGAAACTACAGGGCCTCAAAGCCTCAGGGTAGGCTAAATGCTAATGCTTGTTCATGTCAGGGAGATTATATTGTTATAACATCGAGCTCAGGTCTTGTTGACATAGTGCTACACGTGATTAAGAAGGGTTTAAAGGGATAGCAGCCTTTATTAATGCTTTACAAGTGATTTCCTATTCATGTATTGTCATAACTAGCTGTCAAACTAGCTTGTCTAGCTGTCTGGTTTTGTTCACTCTGTAGTCATTCTCATATCTAACGTTACTCATTGGACTATAGCTTGAATGTTTAGCGTACATAGCAACAATCAGTATACATGTTTATTTGACCAGTAGTTAACAGGAACATCTTTAAAATCAGTGTTAGCAAGTGGGCCCCTGCCACTCACAGGCCCTGAAATGAACATCTAACGTTACAGGAATCCAATTTCATCTCCCATCTTGGTGCACCTGCAGCAGGACAAGTGTCTGTCTCAGGCTACATGGTGAACTGATTTGAATAGTAGTGTAATAACCTGCTGTCTCTCATTGTAGGGTCATGATGCTTTAGACACTAAAATAAAATCACAGTTTGTGACTTTCCTTCCTTCTTTACCCATTAGTCTGACGCACTCACAGTCAGAGGAGTCACTATCCGTCTGTACTTAGAGATGCAGTGAAAGATTTTCTGCATATCGATCTGCTCTTGCAAATGCATGGTATCAGTAATGAATGTGCTTTTTATGAAGGTCCTGCGTCATCACAAGAGTTTAGTAACAGTCCAGGAAAAAGGGTTTAGGCTGTCTCTTCAGACTCCAGACTCCTTGTAATGGTCTGTGGAGTGAAATAGAGTCAAAATCTGATTTCTTAATTGGTAGAGGCTAACTGGTTACTTGTGGTGAATATTTTAGCTTCATGTTAAAAGTTGCAGGTTCCACACCTGTTGTGCTGCTCAGGTGACTCCCTGAGGTGAGATGCGTAAAAAGTTGGCAGAGTGACATAGTGATGTTGGCTCATTTCAACCGAGCCAGCTATCCAACATGACTGACGTGTCTCACGACACAACTGAACAGAGTGTATAATGTATGTAGATAATAACACGTTGTTCATTTTATAATTTTTTTTTGGATTCTTTATGTCAGCTAATGTTTTCTCATACTCCTTTCTGACAGAATAGAAGCAACTGTTTTTTGTATAATTACTTAATGTATTATAAGTCTGTAGTCTTTTTATGCCTTTAGAAGAGCGTTCAAGAGATGATATACTACTGTAAATGAGGGGTATTGGAAGTATTGGAAGTATAGGAATGCACAAATATGCCTGGATATGCTTGAAGTCTTTTGATAATATTAGTGCCGATACACAGGAGTTTCTTTCCTTTTTTTATAACCTCATTGTAAGAACTATAAACGTGAAAAGGTACTCAAGTGTTAAATGTTGTCTAAATGTAAGCAGTTGTACGAGAAGATCTTGTTCTAGAATTGGCAAAATCTTGATTTTAAAATCAGGAAAATTACTTTAAAACGATAAATCATTGTCTGATTTTCTTTTTTTTAAACTCAAATATTAATATCAGCCAAACGATGTTTTATTGGTTGGGCTCTACTACTAGCTGCATCTGATGTATTTTAAAGTTTGAGTCCCAGCCTTAAGCATGTTTAAGGATGGACAGTAATTCAGTGTTATCTTATAAATAGATATAATATAAAAAACAATACTTTTAAAAAGGTGCCGGTGCCTAAACGGTGCCTGAACCGAAATATGCTCCTTTTGTTATATTTTAAATTATATACAATATTGTATATAATTTAAAATATAACAAAAGGAGCACAAAACGACAGTTGGCGACATTAAAGAACGGCTTGTTTATTGCTAAGGCCATATGGTCAAAATTAAATGATTGATTAATAATGTAATGACAATAACTTATAACAAATATCTTATTTCACCAGTAAATTGCTGTTGAACGACGAAAATAGGGCTGCCACCTCTTAGTCGATTAGTCGACTAATCGGTCGTTTTGGTCTTAGTCGACTAAGATTTCTTTAGTTGATGAGTCATTTTTTATGCTTATTCATGCTTAATTACTCATTTCCAAGAAACTTATGAGCACATTTCTGGTAAACACAATATTTAAGGTGGTACTTTTGCAGGATTAATTGTGGAGAAACTCAGTTTTACAGATGGTTCATTAACTACATTTATATTGTGCTTTTCTAGTCTTAATCACCTCTCAAAGAGCACAGCTCTGTCGATTACATCAACTAATCGATTAATCGACAAAATCATATAAGTGTTAGTCGACTAAGAATTTCTTTAGTCGAGGACAGCCCTAGACGAAAACAACCACCAGATGGGAAAATGGTATTTTACAATAACTTTGAATGCAGCACGAGGCGAGGCGAGTTTCAAGTGTGTTGTTTTTCCGACAACAGTAGCTGCAGTCAGACTGTTACGTCTCGGTGTTGGAATCCTCTACAGGGAAATACAGTCCCACTTTACACCGCTTAACGTAAGCTGTCAGCATTTTAACCATTGTGTTTATCCAGCTACTAGCTAACGGTAACGTAGCGTCCCGTGCAGCGATGCTTCTGGAAAAAAAAAGAAAGTCGGCCTCCGAAATGAGGAACCAACATTTTCGTTCTTATTTGGTCTCGTTACTACCGTTTACGTCGGAACCGGTGCCCTATTGGCACCGCGTTTCGGTACCCAACCCTACTTATATACTTTAAGTAGAATCTTTCAATCAATACTTTCTCAATTAATTGATTAATAATTTGGTTTTAGACAATATTGAATACGATGTCTTAACAAGTCTTGATTGTGGACGACCATCAGTCCAAAACCTAAAGCTATTCAGGTTACTGTCATATAAGACAATTGAAAGCAACAAACGCTCAGATTTGAGAAGTTGGAGCAAGGGAATTTGGCATTTTTGCTTGAAAAATGACTGACGATTAACTGATTGCTTTGATTTTAGTGTCAATAAGGTACCCGAGTTTTGATAAAATACCAAAATAATATTCTTGTTACTTTACTTTGGGAAATATTTAAACACATTATATAAACACATTTTACAAACCCTTTTTTTATTCAACAAAGAAGTAGAGATGGTCCGATACCATTTTTTGCTTCCCGATACCTGAAGTTGCGTATCGGCCGATACCGAGTACCGATCCGATACCAGTGTGTCATATATTTTATTATGTTTTAACAACTGTATACTACTATCCCTGTATGGATGTGATATTATTTCTATATCTTTCGTTGTCAGTCTGGCTAAGGTTAAACTTTTTGTGAAACATGAACAAACACAAACAGTGAATGCCACAGAACTGTCTTTTATTAATATATTATTATGAATAAACTACTTTAATGTAGATTTTCTTTAGGGCTTTCTTACGTGGTATCGGATCGGTGCATGAACTCCAGTACTTCCCGATACTGATACCAGCGTTTTAGGCAGTATCGGAGCCGATACCGATATCGGCTCCGATACTGCCTAAAACGCTAAGAACATCTCTACAAAGAAGCCAAAGTTCTCATGTTAAAAGTCTAAATTAGGGCTGCACAATATGAGGAAAATATGCGATGTGCGATAGATTTATTGAATATTGCGATAATGATATTTGTTTTTATATTATATTAATTTATTAAATAAACAGACTGAAGTGTACTCAGTTCCCCAGTTCTGCTGCTTTCAGTATTCTACTAAAATTCAACAAATTGATTGTTGAATTTAAGACAAAGTGCAGTTTTCTGCTGATATTTCTTTTTAACTAACTAAAAAAGCTCTAAGAGTGTCTTTCACGATATGTGAAAGCCTTTCACAATGTGTATATTGCGCTAATTGATATTGCGAAGACGATACAAAAATGATATATTGTGCAGCCCTAGTCTAAATACAAGCAGTCCTATGATAATTTGGCCTAAAAAAACACTCTAAAGTTGGCAAAATTCTGATTTAAAATAATGTCTGATAAAAGATTAAATCTGCCCTATGGAGTCTTTTAATGAACAAACAAAAGTTGTGTTTGCATTTAGTGTTACGCATTGTGTGTATCATTGAGCTCTAACAAATGATAGTTCTTCACGCATTAGTGTGTATCGTGGCATGTTACCGGGCACCTGTTGATGGCGTAGTGCCAAATACTCCACAGGGAACCTTTTAAGTAAACAACATTATGAATCTGACATTTGATGCCAGCTTTTGGTTCTTGACAATTTTCTGTTAATCACTGCTATAAACACGTTTTGTACCAAAACAGTATTAAGGTTTGATACCAAGCCCTACACATAGTTCTGCTGGGCGATAAATCAGTATTATAATGGTACTATTATATCATCGTATTATGACACTATGATCGTACTACAGTATGGTGTTTTCCGAAATAATTTCAAGCAAATTAAATTGCTTTCCTCACCCCTAGACCTCACCCGGATGTAACATAAACAAATGAAGTTTTTGACATTTTTTGTTTCACACATTTCTTTACATTGGTTTAAATATTCTCATGAATTAAATTTCTTTTTTCAGAAGACATTTTAACACATTTTTTAATAATATCCTGAATTGTATTTGTAAATTGTAATTTATATTGATTCCCACCATATAACCCAGCCTTAAAGCTATAGTGCGTAGTTTCTGTCGCCCCCATGAGGAATTCTAAGTAATGACAACAAAACTGTCGGCAGATCCACATGATACAATTGATTATCTTCACTCGAGCTTCTGCGCAGGAAAGTCAAAGGACGACACAATCTTCTGAACATAGCCATACTGAGAAATCCAGAGAGAGTTGTGTGGAGCTGATAGTCTTTATAAGCTTTGTAGCAACTCATTTGGCAATGGCTTGAATGAATCAGACGTTTATTAATATCAAAAAGTTACGCACTGTGGCCTGTTGGCTCAGTTGGTGGAGCGGGTGCACATATGCAGAGGTTTGTTCCTCGACGCAGAGGTTCTGGGGTTCAGTCTGACCTGTGATGGTTTTCCTGCGTATCTTCCCCCCTCTCTCTCCCCTTTCATATCTCGGCTTTCCTATCCAATAAAGGCAGAAATGCCCAAATTACACACTAAATCTTTAACGGTGATTAACACACTGTTTAGCAGCCGCATGCACCGTCATGACTGTTACATGAACACATTTGTGTCCCATGAATGAATTAGATTAGAAATCATTAACTTCCCTCCTACTCGTCTCCTCTCCGTCATCTTCTTCTCTGGGCAGTTGAGCCACCCATGCTAGCTGCTGCTGCTTCTCTGGAAGGTTATCCTGTCCTACTTAAAGTCCCCCGCCTTTTGAAAAGTCAAATATAGGACAAAAAGGGAGGCCCAATTACCCCGTCAGTCTGATCACTGCTGTGAATGGCAGGGTCATTAGCACTTTGACTAACCTCATTCAACCAGCACATGGATGTAGGATGAACATGTTAGCAGAGGAAGTGGGGCACAACATGTATGGTTAACATCTTAATGCCCCTGCACTTTATGTTGGTGTTTTAAAAGGAAGTATTGTTGCCATTAACAATGGAAATTAATGATATCAGTTTCTACTTCGGCTGCAGGGATCCCTGATTGCATTGATGATGATTTGCTGGTCATTATGCTACTTTTATGTACAAAACTTCCTTGTTTAACATACTGCACCATTTTACTCGCAGCGTTTTAGAGTGTTTTGAATGG
This sequence comes from Sander lucioperca, assembly GCF_008315115.2. Taxonomy (NCBI): domain Eukaryota; kingdom Metazoa; phylum Chordata; class Actinopteri; order Perciformes; family Percidae; genus Sander; species Sander lucioperca. Next base: position 8,329,229 of record NC_050177.1, read on the forward strand.
AATAATTACAGTATTATAACTCAGGTAGGCCTGTATAGTGTAGTTAGCTGCCACTAACTATTACATTTATTAAGAATTCATCAGATTATTTGCTTAATTAGCCGATCAGTCATTTATGAAACGGGACACTGAGGTAAATTTGGGTGATTTTATATAGACGATGAGGAGTTAAAATGTTACAATTACATACAAATTACACATGTTGGGTTTTCAACCATTAAAAGATTAATTGATTATCAAAATAGTTTAAGATTAATATAGCCTGTTTTTGCATCAGTTATTTTGAAATATTTGAGGGGAAAAAGCATGGTCTATTGAAGACAAGCTGTTTGACTTATTTCATTTTAATGGGCTTGTTTTGCAGATGGATTGTTAATATAATAATAATTGCTTACAGTTATATAGCGCTTTATCAAAGACACTCAAAGCGCTTTTGGGGGGGGGGGGCTACTCTCTACCACCACCAATGTGTAGTAGCACCCACCTGGGTGACGCACGGCAGCCTTACGGCGCCGCACACTCACCACACATTACAAAATCCAGTGCCTTTTATGGTGATCTGAACCTCCTGATCTTATGAACTTCTGTTTGCTTTCAGATCTGATCCACTGCACCAACGAGATGAACGTGAACATTCCCCAGCTGGCTGATTCGCTGTTTGAGAGGACCACCAACACCAGCTGGGTGGTTGTGTTTAAGTCACTTATCACCACACACCACCTCATGGTCTACGGCAACGAGGTGAGATGCTTCAGCACACGCCAGCAGATTATTTGAGCATTAAAGTGTTACTAATTAATAGTTTGGTGGTGTTGTGTCTAACCACTCGTCCCGTCCCGTCCCCCCCCCCCCACACCCCCCCCACCCCCCACACCCCGTCCCTCTTACAGCGTTTTGTCCAGTACTTGGCTTCCAGGAATACACTATTCAACCTCAGTAATTTTTTGGACAAAAGTGGGTTACAAGGTAACAATTTAATTCTCGCAGTTGTTGATTTCAGTTCTAAATCATTCCTAATTTATACACCATTTATAAAAAAGTCAAAATAAAAAAAAGAAAGTCATTTTTTTCTTCTGTTGTTTTCCGTTCCAGGTTATGACATGTCCACGTTTATCAGGAGGTATAGTCGATACCTGAACGAGAAAGCCGTTTCGTACAGACAGGTCGCCTTTGACTTCACAAAAGTTAAACGCGGGTAAGGACTTATTATTATTATTATTATTATTATTATAAAAGATTTAAATGCAAAAGAAAATCAATCATTCACTCACAATTAATTGATTAGTCGATCGTCGGAAAATTAATTAGCAACTATTTAGTAACGTCATTTTAGCCATTTTATTAAGCAAAAATGCCAAAACGTGTCTGAGTTCCAGCTTCTCAGACGTGAGGATTTGGTGCTTTCCTTGGTCATATATGATCATCATTTGGGTTTAGACTGTTGGTCAGACAGAACTACACATCTGAAGATGTCCCCTCAGTCTGTGGGACATTATAGGAAAGTTAGGTCAGTCTGTTGTCGTGTTTTAGAAGCTGCACTGCCTGCTCATCCATCTCTTTGTCGCCTCTCCATCTTCCCTCTCTCCTCGGCGCCCTCTCCTGCTCCGGCTCTCCATGTGTCCACACAGAGTGGACGGCGTGATGAGGACAATGAACACAGAGAAGCTGCTCAAGACTATCCCCATTATTCAGAACCAGATGGATGCCCTCCTCGATTTCAATGTGAGTTTAAGGTGAAGCACCCCCCCCCCACCCCACCCCCCCGGAAGCTCTGCAGCCTGTGTAGTAAAAAGCTGCTCGTCTGGGGTGTGCAGATCTCTGCTGCGGCTGCTGCAAACACAAATGCGTGCTCGTAGTTCACATATACAGGCTTTGTTTTATCTACGTCGACAAATCGCTGTGGAGAAGCTGTAAGATAAATGACTGCTTTCCCCTCAGGTCAATGCCAACGAGCTGACTAATGGAGTCATCAATGCAGCCTTCATGCTCCTCTTCAAAGACTCCATCAGGCTCTTCGCTGCTTATAACGAAGGCATTATCAACCTGCTTGGTAAGACCACTTTCACTTTCAACCTTCTCTTCGGTTCATGTTTTTCCCAATATTTTTGGGTCCGTCATTCCAATTCCTTTTTTTCCCCCCCCCCCCCCCACCAAATAGAGAAATACTTTGACATGAAGAAGACTCAGTGTAAAGAAGGTTTGGACATTTACAAGAAGTTTCTCACCCGAATGACCCGGATATCCGAGTTCCTCAAAGTAGCAGAGGTAAATTACACGAAATATTTGTCGTTTTGTCACGGATGCACCAGCTGTCACGTAATGCTGCAGAGACACAATTGTAACTTGTGTTTTCTTTCTCGTCTAACAGCAGGTGGGCATCGATCGAGGAGACATCCCAGACCTTTCACAGGTAAGCACCGGTCCTTCAAAGCAATCTGAAAACACAGATGTTCCACTCTTAATAGAAAGTCTTTCCTTGCTCTCGTTCTCCTATTTCCTGCTCTAACTGCCCTTTTATCATCAGCGTTGTCTTTGTCAAACTAGAGTGTAGTACACCTACACACCAACAAATGTTCTTTAAAATAAGACACTTGGCATGATTTCCTTCTCGAGCGCATGTTTGCCAGAGGAGGTGGTCTTCCTCTTCTTCTTCTTCTTCTTCTTCTTCTTCTTTTTCTTCTGCTTCTCCTCCTTTTCTTCTTGCCCTTCCCTACTTGTTCTTCTTGTTCTTCTTCTTCTTCATCTTCTTCTTCTTTCTACAGCAAATAAAGGTGTTGTCCACACTAAGTGTTTTAGAGTATTCACTGTAATTGCAATCCATTCAGTAAATCTGCACAGGGACAGTTAGATGTTTCCTATTTAAAAGTAAACTGCACAAACTGTCGTGTTGTGCTACGGGGTCCAATTTTACAATATTTTACTCCGGAGAACTGCAGCTAAAATCACATTCCCCCCCTCTGACTGTCACCACCTTTATATTCTGTATTTTCCCCTTATTTTTCCACTAGTTCACAGTTTGTGTAAGTACTATCATTTCACTCTTCTTCTATGTCCGTGACTTGCTTCAGTGTTGTGTTTTTGCATGCCTCTGCTCTGACTCTGTCTCCTACATCGTGGTGAAAAACAGTTGAAGGAAAAAACACTCGCTGTGGTAAATTCTGTTCACTTATGTCACGTTGTTGAGGTTTTGAACCCGTGTAGCTCATCTACTGTCAAGTGGCTGCCCCCCCGTTGTGCTTAGACACGGCCGGTTCAAACAACGCCCAGGTTGTTGGATGTGCCGTGGTGCAGTACGTCATCCCACACAGTTGTTGCTCTCATCCAAAGTAGCTTTTGGGCTGGAATGCAGTCATCGATCAGTGGCGGGTAACTAAAAGCCCAAAGTTGGTAGTTTTAGCTTACCTTTTGTGGAGCAAAATTGAACCACCTAATCAAAGACACAAATTGGTTGTCCGTTGTGTATTGGTGATGTGTGATGTTCTCTGCTCTGTCTTTGGTTGCCCACCACTGTCGTTTATGGTCTTGATGTCCATGCAGACTACATTTTCTGCGTGTCAGGAACTTGCTGACTGTGTGTTTTCTGTCACGGCAGGCTCCCAGTAGCCTTCTCGAAGCTCTGGAGCAGCACTTGGCGTCTTTGGAGGGCAAGAAGGTCAAAGACTCCACTGCAGCCAGCAGGTACATTAATCCTCCCATCCCTATTTCTGAATTCCTCTCATCTTTTCCTTGAATCTCAGAGACTGCCTTTCCATTTATATTGCTCAAAGATCTCAAGTTTTCATTGTGGTCGTGCTGTATTTGTGTCAGTCACATCAGTCCAGTTTTATTTGTATAGCAAATTCAAAGTGCTTTACAGATGACTGACAAGCTGATCATAAGACAGACAGTACAAATGTAATCAGTAAAGCAGTTTGAGGCTTGAGAGATAATAAAATGATGGAAATGTGATAATAAAGCTAAAAAAAAAAGAAGCATAAATCAATCAGTCTAGAGTGGATCTGTGTCTTTTCCTGCAGGGCGAGCACTCTATCAAATGCAGTGTCATCACTGGCCAGCACGGGGATGTCTTTCACTAAAGTGGATGAGCGGGAGAAGCAGGCAGCTCTCGAAGAGGAACAGGCTCGACTCAAAGCTCTGAAGGTGGCTTTGCTGTTTTCAAAACAACAAAGCTTTGCTATTAAACGTGCGTTGATGATGCCTGTATGTTTGAATGAAAATTTCACTCTCACTCAGGAACAGAGGCTCAAAGAGCTTTCCAAGAGGCCCTCCTTTGCCACCACTGATACGTCACCGATCTCCACCACCGGGGGCACTATCAGCACTGCACCAGCCATCGACCTCTTCTCTACACCCAGCTGCTCTAATGGGTACGCCACTCATCTACAGCATAGCCCCTCTTTAGTTATGAAATATGTTTTTCAATTTTTTTTTTAAACTATTTTATACCCATTCTGCAATTTTTTTAGTCCCTTAGCCTCCATCCACTTTTGATTATTGTTGCGCAAAGGTTAGAATATTCATCTTACTGAAAGTCTGAAAGTGTCACACATAATAAATAAATATATATGCTTGTTACCACTCTTCACTGAAGCTATATGATGTTTACACTCAGTTTGAAAGCACAATGCCCTGTGACTCAACCTGTGTTCACCATTTTACGATAACAAAAACTGTGAAAACTAATTTGTCAGAGGAGTGCAAGCAAAACACAACAGTTAAAAAAAAAAATCAACTAAGTTTGAAAATGAAATAAACAGGCAATAAAAAACACATTTAAACGTCGTTTGTATCTCTGTAAATGCAGTTCCGTGTCTTTTCGACTAGTAGAGTTACCTTTGAATCAGGACTGTAGAGGTGGAGGTGCTTCTAAAGGGGTAAAAAAAATAAAGTGGTGTTTTCGTTTTCTGTCTGCAGTGCAGTGAAGATGGAGAGTGACCTTTTTGATCTGCAGTCAGGGTTCCAGCCCTCAATGCAATCAGGCTCAACAGGGCTTCCAGTGGCAACAGCGTGGGCAGGTATCTTCAACACCATCCAACCACCATCTGTGTTTCTGGACTTGGACCATTTCTGCATGCTCTCCTTCTCTTGTTGTTGTCTGACTCTTCCTCTCCACTCTTTTCTGTCTTTGTCTTTTCTCTGTCTCTCTTTCCTCTGCCTGCCTAGATCCTTTCACCTCTGCTGAAGCTGGAGATGAATCCATGCCAAACCTTAACCCTTTCCTCTCAAAACTCGTTGTCGATGCCACTCACTTACCTGTCGTGTCTTCAGACGGTGTTAGCTTTTCCTCTAGGACACCCGGTCATGAAGTGTTTGGTGGTAACGACTCATTTTGTTTCTCTTTTAAAAGTCTTGTCACTCTTGCTCATTTCTCTGTTGTCACTTACAAGCATGACTAGCTTGCATGTTTACTGTGCTGAATGTTGATTCTCTGTCTGTGCAAATCTTCTATGATCTTCTTTTGTCTTTTTGTACAATGATCCTCATTGCAGTTCATACCAATCTCAATTATGTTATTTTTTTTTTGTTAGAACACCTCCTAATGAATCAACTAGGATCTTCCATGTCCCACTGTAGAGGCCATACACCCATTTTGCTTTACAGTTACCTTTCATCCTCTCTTTTAGTGAACCGTTTGGTGTTGCATTGTAATACAAACATGCCGTAGAGCTTTTAAGTTGAAACCTGTTCTTCTTCTACCAACCTTATTTTTGATTCTCCAGATCGTTACAATCCCTTTATTGACACAAACTCATCCGTTTCAACCAATTACAAACGCACAGTGCGGATAGAACACTCCATCTCAGGTACTATGATGGCTCACCATCTCAGCCTATGTTTCCTAAACCCTGGCAAACATAGGATCCTATGCAATACCCTCAGGGCTCTTATTTTGATAGACATGGTAGAAATGTGGTCATAAACTAATATTGACGGAAAAGTTTGACATTTTGGGAAATACACTTATACATGGCTGCCAGCACCAAAACGGGTTAATCTGGGTTGAACGGTATCTGGGTTGAACGACATGTTTCCTCTGAACGGTGTGAAAACGGCACGCAACAAGCTTTAAAGTATGTTTTCTCTCGGTTGGTGGGTGTGTCAGAGCCATTACCCAATCAGTAGTATGGCTAGTCCACGCAACATTCCGCATTGGGAGAAAAACGCACTCTGGTTTATTGGCATTTCTTCAAACCAATCACAATCGTCTTGGGCGGTGCTAAGCGCCAGACGGAGCGACGGTACCTCTGCCAAATAGCCTCGGGAAGGAACTTGTTTTGGTGGAACATGTGTACGTTCAAAAGTTGTTTTAGTCGTGCAACAGAAAACTCAGATTGGACAGATAGTCTAGCTAGCTGTCTGGATTTACCCTCCAGAGATCTGAGGAGCAGTTAACCATAGTCCTCATAAATCCAGTTTTTAAATCCAGAGTTTAAAATGCTGTGTTGTCCTGTGAGAAATAATGTGAAACCGTTACGTGATGGCGCCCCCTATTTGAGCATTAATTAGTTGGAATACCATTCTCCGTCTACGTAGATGTTTCCATACAGCCATTCAAATAGCTTTATTCTAAACCACATTTGTTTAAAGCCGCAACATACGGCATATTTTGTTACCTTTGGACAGAGCCAGGCTAGCTGTTTTCATTCTTCATGCTAAGCTAAGCTAAGTGGCTGTTGGCTGTAGCTTAATGTTTGGCATACAGCCATGAGAGTGGTATTGATCTCCTTTTTTAACTCTTAGCAAGAAAGCAAATAAGCATATTTCCCAAAATGTCAAACTATTCCTCTACAACTTTTAGACTTTCCTTAAAACACCCAGAATTTAACAACTGCAAAATTGTTAGACATGTTAGTTGTCTTTTTTCTGCCTGTATTGCTGTCATTTCCCACCTGTTTCTCTGGCCGGGCCTTGAAATGCCTTTTCCCTTTGCTCTCTTTCTTCTTTTCTCTCTCTCTCTCTCTCTCTCTCTCTCTCTCTCTCTCTCTCTTTTGTCTTCCTCTTCCTGCTTCCTGTGGCGTGTCAGACTCCTTCTGTGGTCCAGTGTCCATTGCCCAGCACCTCCCACACCAGGCTCCCTTCCCCACTGAGCCCTCTACTGTAGCAGGTCTATTCAGAGGTACTGAAGGCTCTCTCCAGCACATTCAGCAGTAGATCGATGCTAGTTTTCTATCCCGCAGAGAAAGCGCTGGTATTCAGCTGTCTGTTCAAGTAACCAGTGATTGATAAATGGACACTGTACTTACAAGGGCCAGTGCAGAAAACAAATGTCCAGGTCAGATTTCAGAGTAATTTTACTTCATGTAACCTCTGTAACTGCAGCTGTCTCTCTTATCTCTCATGAAGGATACTCGACGCCACAGGCTCCTCCGCAGCAGTCAGCAGGGGGACTCCAAGTGGACTTTGAGTCCGTTTTTGGAGCCAAGGCCGCAGGCAGCAACATCCTCAATTCTGATGGTGAGGATTATGTGTTTACATATAAGTAGGGCTGCACGATTTGGAGAAAAGGTCATATTGCGATTTACTTATGCTGCGCTTACAATTACTAAATACTAAACAAAAATGTGCAAACTAGATTTTGAAAAGTGGGAGCGGGACATGTCCCCCCCGGTCCCCAGTGGAAATCACGCCCTAGGGTGTTAAAACGTGGAGACGTGGAGTGCACACAGTATCAAGCACACCTTTTTTGTTTACTCAAATCGCACAATGTTTGCAGTTATGTAATCGCGATTGCGATTAGATTAATCATGCAGCCCTACATAGAAGTGAACATGCAATAACTGTGCAATAGGTGTCTGTGTTTTAGTAAGGTAGACGTGTTTGCAGATGCTGATGAATCAAAAGTCAGTCTAGCATGAAGCCCTCCTACGTTTGATAACAAACTAAATCAAATATAAGTCACTCAGCTGTGAAAAGGAAAAAAGGAGTCATGCAGAAAACAGTGAAACATAGAAGCTTTGTGTATAGTATATTATATAGTACAGTAGTTATGGTAGAGCGCTGTATCACGTCCGGATGTCACATACAGCTGGAACAGCTGCAACACTCGGCCCTGTCTTGAGTCGCCAGTACGAGAACAGACTGCTGTCTTCTCGTACTGTACTGTACGTACTGTATTTATTATGTGCTTTTACCACACCTCTGTCAGCATCTGCAAACAGCACATACTAAGTGCAATATGCCACGATGTAATGCTGCCCAATCTCAAACCATTATGTTGCAGACATAACATGTAATGTAGGGTATTACTGAATCAAAAACACCTTTCAGAGTACATCTCGACAGCTCATGGTAGCACTTACTTGCGTCTCATTTCTTTTAAAATAAACCCTAAGCGCTTGCAAAGTAGCTTTCTGAACACTCTTTTGGTTCATTTGGAAGAGTTGTACCTCTAGCTTTGGTAACATCTAGTTCTTCACTTCACAATTTGCTTTTACATAAGTCACTTTAGAGGTGCAACGATGAATCGATTAATCGATTAGTTGTCAACTATTAATCGCCAACTATTTTGATAATCGATTAATCGTTTGAGTCATTTTTTTATTAAAAAAAATAAGATTTCTCTTGATTCCAGCTTGTTAAATGTGAATATCTTCTAGTTTCTTCTCTCCTTTGTGACAAAACAAGACATTTGAGGACGTCATCTTAGGCTTTGGGAAACACTGATCCACATTGTTCACCATGTTTTGACATTTTTATAGATCAAACAACTAATCGATTAATCGAGAAAATAATCAACAGATTAATCGACTATGAAAATAATCGTTAGTTGCAGCCCTAAGTCACTTATTTAGTAAGTCTATTGGGACCAAAGCCAGATGAATGTCATGTAATAGTGATCTTACTCAACCTTTTGTAGAAGAAAGATCCTGAAACACAGGAACAAATGCATCAGAGTTTCTCTCCCCACTGAATTTCTTTGGTCTTGAAGAAGAAATATGAGACTAATTCACTTTTTAAGACGTGGATTCGTGTATTCAAGTTAACCACTCTTATCACAGCAGAAGACTGAGCAGTGGTATTTACAGTTGTGTACACAGTGTATTGAGGGGCGTAGACCATCTCTCTCTCTCCCATCATTTCATGTCATCTCACTGTCGGCTATCTAATAAAAGGCACAAAATGCATGAAAAATAATACTGTACAATACAACGTATCAAACTCCATCAGAGATAAAACCATAAACGATTTCCATAATTTTTATTGTAAAACTACGACTGACAAAATACACAATTCTTTTCAAATGAACAATTGTACCTTTATAAGTGCACATAGGTTTATTATCTCTGCCTGTGTTGTCAGATATTTCTGGGGGCATCCTGAAACCGACTCTCGCCGGCTCCAACCAGGCGTCCGGTCTGCTGCCAGATAAGCTGGTGTCAGATGACCTCGACTCCTCCCTGGCCAACCTTGTCGGCAGTGAGTGTGATGCTTTGCCTTTCAGCTGCACTTATTAAAGCGCATGTTCATTAAGGCACAAGAATGACAAAAATGTTGCGGCTAGACCTCTACCACATGAATTTGTCTTTCTTTTTTTAGACCTCGGCATCGGGAACGGCATGATGAAAAAGTAAGTGATGGATCAGCGCTCTGTGGCTTTAAAACACACACACACACACACACACACACACACTGATGCACAAAAAAGGCAGCAGCTTTGTGCTTTCAGGGCAGTCACAAGCTGGTGCTAACGTCAACTGTCTTAATCTGCAGTGACATGCACTGGAGCCAGCCGGGGGAGAAGAGGATGACCGGCGGCACCAACTGGCAGCCCAAAGCAGCACCGAGCACGACCTGGAACCCCGTTTCCATGGTGACACGCCGGTTTTTAACTGTAGTGCTGCTGATGATTTCTGCTCCTGCTGTATTTCTGTCTTATTTTCACTGCCAGACAACTGGAGATGTCGTAATGTCATGCTGCTTCATTGTTTTTGAGGTCATTTGTGTTCTTAATGGCCCGTTTGTGTCTCTTCAGCCATCGTCAGTCATGGCCTTCCCTGCCACCACGCCCACAAGCATGATGGGATATGGCATGGTCAGTATTATGGCAAATACACAAAAAATGAAGCACATATTACATTCTGAATGTTGCTAAAACACTTCATTTCAGATAAATGCCTTTTGTTTTTTTTTACCTGCTCAGAATTAATTGAAAACACTTAATTTGGGCCAAGTAAGCTGTTGTTTTGCTGTTATTATGAATATTATCTTAAAGTTTTATGAATAAAATAAAGGGTGGAGGATTGTCAATAGTTTTTATTTAAAGCACACTCCACTTATAAATATTTAATTTTACTGGCAGGCACACGAGTTTTCTTAATTATTTATTTTTTGATTTGGAAGTGAAAATAAACTTGTGGAAGGTTGACAGATTATTCAGCACACGTCTTGAGATGCAAATGTGATTAATCTTCATATTGATTTACAGTGCAACGTTTATTAGTCAAGTATGCTGCTTCAAATATGTTAAATGAAAAGCCAGTGTGTAGAGTTTGAAAATGTCTGTTTTTGGTGCCCCCTAGTGGCAAAAGTGGTAAAAATGATAGATCAACCGATAAAGATGAAACGTAAAAAAAGTATTCAAATTAAATTGCAATCATTGTTTTTAAGCTGTTTTTTTTTTTAACCAAAAAAAGCCAAACTTTACTGCTGCCAGCCTCTTAAATGTGGCTGTTTTTAAGTTTTCTGGATTTTGATTTTTAACTGTTGGGACAAAGCAAGCAATTTAAATATGTAATCCTGGGCTCTGAGCAATTCTCACTATTTTCTGACATATTACAGACCAAATGATGAATCAATAAATCTGAAAAATGATCATCAGATTAACCGAGAATGAAAATAATCTCTAGTTGCAGCCCTAAACATAATACAAATTCTACACAAGGTGGCTTTAAATTTGTAAAGCAAATGACTGAAATACACCACCATTGAAATGACTTGTGCTCCTCTCTGTGCAACATGCTGCAGCCTCCACAAATGGGCTCTATGGGGATGATGAATCCACCCACCATGATGTACTCCCAGCCTGTGATGAGGCCACCCAACCCCTTTGGCTCTGTGTCGAGTGCTCAGGTGGGTGCACAGCCGTCTGACCACGCCACCGAGCGGATGCACAATGAAGTCAGTATCTGTTTGCGCAGTTATCAGGTTGAGTAAATAGGTGTAGCCATTGTGCTGTCTGTGACGTGTTCCATAATTAGTCACTGTGTGAGCTTTGTTGTTAGCGTGAATACTGCTGAAGATGATGACAGTTTTTACAATAGACCCTTCACTCCCATGAGCTGAAAGGGGGGCACCACTGTGAATCATCTCCCTTGTTTTTGACTCCCCTGTTCCCCTCTAAACAACTCCTTTTTATTAACCCTTCTTTTATACATCACAGCCTCTCCAAACTAATATCATCCCTCCTTCAGTCTCTGTACTGACTCTCTGACTTCTCCTCTGGTCCTCCTACTTCCTGTATTTCTTCCTGAAATAGCCCTCTGCAGCCTCTAGTCCTTCCAGCCAGAGTCCTCTCCGAGCCCCTGGACAGGACCCGTTTGCACACCTCTCTCTCAAGGATTTCTTGTAGAGCGTCTCTTTAGGTACAGCATGCTCTATGCTAGCGGGTGCACCTGCATGTGTTGCATGCCCAGTAGAGATGTTCCGATACTATATTTTACTTCCCGACTACTCCCTGTGTGTGTGTGTGTGTGGTTAAAACATTTGTAAAAAATGAACAAACACATACAGACAATGAATACCATCAAACTTTATTATCAAGTTTGACGTCATAACGGAAAAAAACAATAAATTAATTAATTTCTATTCAATTCCTTTCAAAACTGCTTAAGTGCAGCCACAATTTAGTAAAATAAAAGACGCTTGAATTTTGAAATAGTACATTAACAGTATACAGTCCCTCCAGAAAAACGTGATTATGCGATCACATGATTCAATGCATAATCAGCCAAAGTCTGCATATTTATGCGGGGGCCGCATTTTTTCAAATACGCCGCACTTACGGCGCATAAATTGCAGATTTCCGCGCAAAATATGCGGGGCTTGCATGATTTCATAATCCCCGCATTTTCGTTGCAAAAAAGTCACATATATCTTAGCAGAAAGTTGAAAAATGTTGCGTTTACTTCACACAAGAGCAGCCATTTTCCCCTGTTGCCATGGGAACGTTATGAAGTGACGTAATTACGCGACGTGAACATCATCGAAAAGCTGCAAACCCCGTGATGAAGCCATGATGAAACCGCAGTTTTTGCAAGTTCCCGCAATTTTTGCAAGTTCCCGCAATATCATTGCATATAATTGCATAAACATCCTGCATATTCCATCGCATTTTTTAAGAAAACGTGCCGCATAATCAAGGATTTTTGCCCGCAACAGTCACAAAAAAAACTCAGCATTTTTCTGGAAGGACTGAGTATAGGACAGTTAGTGCAACAGCAACTGAAATTGGCAGCAGTGCCACCCCTCGAAACTGAAACCTTGCATGCTGGTGGGATTGTCCCATCCATCTTTGGTCACACTCTACACTAGCAGACCTGAAATAAATGTTTCTTTGCCCTTCTAAAAACAGTCGTTGCCAGGAGGCTGCAGCCTTTGCGGTCTTCTATGGTGGCAGCACAGCGCAACTTGCTGTGTAGGCTACTGTTTGAGAGCGGTTCGGTCTGCTAGTCAACAGTGCAGTGTTAGTCAGAGCTAACGTTAGCAAAAACAGGGTGAAACATACTTTAAAGTAGATTTTTCTCAGTGCTAAATTCCATAGTATTGGAGCGGTGCATTGACTCGCATACTCACCGATACCAGCATGTTAGGCAGTATCGGAGGTATTTCTTATACTGGTATCGGAACAACTCTAATGTCCTACCCTTTTTATTTCTTTTTATCTTTACATACTTAATGCCTCCTCTGATTAGATGCTACATGTATTTCTCTCATTTATTCTGTTTCATCTTGACCTTTTGTTGCTTGGATTTCTTGCTTCTTTTGACGGATTGACTGCGTCTTTGACATAGCCAGACTCATTCTGACCCTTTGTTCTTCCGCTGTCATCACGTATTGCTCAAACCTGTTTCCTGTGAACCTTGTAGCCGTTGTTGAGTTTAAGGTATTGACTGTTCGCTAGGATCGGTCCTTCCAAGTTACTGTCAAGCTTTCCGTTCTCACACAGCATATATGTATATACTTAGAGTTTATAATGATGAAGATGGCAATGTTGCCATCTAAATTCGTAGTCCTAGTTAAACGAATGAGCCACAGATGTAGTCAGGAGTAATCTTGTCATTTTGAACTGTAGATTTTGCCAGCTGACATGAAAACTGATACTGACGGATTTTATCCATCTAACCATTGCGGCTTACATTAGCGCAGAAAAACACTGTTTAATTCATTCATACACTTTTGTGTTTTGTTTTTGAAAGGCTTAAAAGCAACACCTAAAGAACTTTTCCCGCTTCGGTCCCCCTACAGGTTGGAAGCGGAATTGTCCATTACATTACATTATGCAAGTTTGCCAGATCGGGTAGCGGATCTGTAGTTCGAATGAACTGGACAATGTAATGTAATGGACAATTCCGCGTCCGACCTGTAGGGGGGCCGAAGCGGGAAAAGTTCTTTAGTGTTGCTTTAAAAGAGCGTGGCCCGCCAGTGAACAGCCCCACTAACACCACGTCAACATAAGTTCCAAGCTTGAAAGACCTGCCGTGCCTTGTTATGGTTGCTAATTGGCCAATGCTGTTCTGGGGAAGGGTTTAGCGAACAGTCAATTGACAAATTAATTCTTTTATCTATTTCTGTTCACATTTTAGCCAAACTAACTACCATGGTCTGTTGCCTTTCTTGCAGATGCAGTTCATGTAATTTGAAGAAATGTGTCTCTCGGAGGATGAAGCACTTAGCAGCAAAGCGTTGTCCTCGTTGCAGTCTAACTCTTCAGAAAAACATTCTCACACACACACACACACACACACACACACACACACCCAAACACAGACATGTCAAGAACACAATGGTGCAACGACTGTCCGAAACCATGACGACCATGTCCAAACGACGTTTGGCGATAGCTCACACCCATTATTCTATAACTTGTCCGAGACGTCGAGTGATGCTGCTGTCTAAACCCCCCCCTTAAAGAGGATTCCATGTCCATTTTACAGTGTAATCTGTAAAGATAGATATGGGTGCTGAGAAACTTTGATGTTATGTATTTGGAAATACTGTGGTTGGATGTAAAGGCTTGATGTTCAGCGACAAAGGAGAGCGGTCCTTCCCTTTCTTGATCCGATCAGCAGTCATCCACTCCCTACAGTTATTTAACTGTCACTAAGTAGTGATGCTAATGGCGTTTACACCTGTTTAGTTTTTGTCTTTTTTACCGTGTTTACAGTAGACATTCCTTGTGTGTTTGTATTTATTTATGATTATTGGTTTAAGATTGGGGGGGGGAAATAATGTAAAATCTACAGTACATTGAACACCTGTGGGAGTGCTTCAGCATTAAACAAGGATCTCAGACTATCATTGAGAGGTAGAGTTAAAAATAGCTATTATATAAATTACACCTATTAAGCGGAATGATAGAGCACTAAATATTCTACAAGTTTTGTGTTAAGAAACTTTTTTACTAGATGAAAGATTTCACACTCCATTGTAATTAAAGTGCAGGGGTTAGAGTACGAGTCAGTTACCAGTATATAGTCGATTCTGTGCCTAGGGTTTTTTGCAATGGATCAGTTTCCTGTCTAGTTGAAAAACACTTAATCCACGAATCTGAAGCGCCGCACTGGGTGGTGGGCTCCATTTGCTTTAAGCTTGGCATGCCATTGACTCACTGACCGTATTCAAGGCTGCCTTTACTCTGAATGTGAAAGAGTTGTCTTCATGTTGCACACATCTTTCCCCACTGCAGTTACTCAGTGGGAGTGGGTGGGTTGGTGGGTGGGTGGGGTCGAGAGGATGTGGGCGCGTCTGCTTGTTGGTTAGCTGTCGCCACGCTAACTGGGAAAAGGGTCACAGATTTGATGTAAATTAATGTATAAAAGATCCAGAGGACCAGGGTGGAGTGGAGGAGCACTGTTGATCGGCGCTCTGTGTATATAGAAACTGACTGTCCTTTGAGTTCAAAAGTGAAAGATGTATGAAATATGAAAGCAATTCAATCAAATTTGACTCTACCTAAGTTTGATTCAGGATATTCTCTGCGTTTGTCTCCGCAGATATTTTCTTTATGTAATTAGAACGTGTAGCAGACAATGACTGAAGTCTTTTCTTTCTTTTACAAATAAAGAGCAGCTTCCACAAACTTCTGTACAGTTTATGTATTTCTTTTTATCCCGGTGAATGTTAAATCTTTTGAATTTTTTTTTTTTGGGCGCCCGGAGATAGCTCAGTTGGTAGAGCGGGCGCCCATATATAGAGGTTTACTCCTCGACGCAGCGGGCCCGGGTTCGACTCCAACCTGCAGCCCTTTCCTGCATGTCATTCCCCCTCTCTCTCCCCTTTCATGTCTTCTGCTGTCCTATCAAAATAAAGGCAGAAAATACCCAAAAACAAAATCTTTTGAATTTTAACTGTTTACACTGTGGCATACAGCAAGACGGTAAAGAAAACAGAAATACTTTTATACTACTTTTATACTTTGTAGGCAATTTATAAACCAGTAATGGTTACACTTGTTTAAGATTATACAACATACAAAGTAGACTATTACTAATTTGAAATACTGTAAATACATGGTCGTGCATAAGAGACCTTTTGCCATTGTACAGTATGTGTTGCCATTGTAAGACAGGACAGGACCCTTATACAGGATCATACTATGTCATTTGATATTCTGCTTTAGTGGTGCAGATCGCCATATTCCTACACCAAGTTACAATTCATAAGACCCTGGGGAAGTTGCGGTTCATAATCCAGCCTGGAGAGAGAGAGAGAGAGAGGTCTCAAAAATGTTTTTTTTATTTCTTTTTTCTTTTTTGTCCTGCCAAATACTGGATACTTTCACCTAGGGCTGCAACTAACTAACTGCTGATTATTTTCTCGATTGATTGATAAATCATAAGGTAAAACATCAAGAAACAATTAAAATTGTGAATCATAATTATCTAGAGTCCAAGGTTATGTCATTAAATGTCTTGTTTTGTCTGACTGACAAAACCCCAAATATATTCAATTCATTATGTTAAGACAAGAAAAGTAGCAAAATTGTCACATTTGAGAAGCTTAAACAAGGCAATGTTTTGGATTATCATATTAAAAATGTCAAAAAGTTGTCGATTAATCGGTCCACTAATCGTTGCTTTTCTACTGTTACCGCCTCAAGCTTATAATAATCAAAAGGTAACAATCTAAGAAGGAAAATATACTCTTCAGTTTAACCCCTCGCAGCCCACAACAGGCCATAACATGTCCTGCAATGACACGTAGGCCTACGCATTGCACTAATTTATGTGGTCACTCACAAGCCAAACATATTGATAAAGTTTTCTTGTTTTTAACAGTTTTTGTCCGTTTTTTGGGCTGATCAACAACAAACGAGGAGGGAACCCAAACCACGGAGTAACATCGGGGTCACAGTGAGAATAGTCTCGCTAGTCGCACAGCATTGCTGGATAAGAGAAATAAGAGTACTCTGGTTTATTGGCATTTCTTTAAACCAATCACAATCGTCATGGGCGGCGCTAAGCTACGGTGCCACTGCAAAAATAGCCTCGGGAAGGAACTTGTTTGGGGAAAACGTGTACGTTCAAAAGTTAGTTGGGTCATCTATAGCAGTTCCGTGACTGTGGAGAGTGGAGGTTTGTTTCTCACTGGATTTGTCAAAAAAATTAGCTGGGTTGCCCTTCACAAAAATGGGGGGTAATTTTGTGAGATCCCTATATCCAAAATGGCTGCCGTCAGCCAAGCTGGACATTAACTTTTTAATGGTTTTGCCCACAGTGCTGCATAATACATGGTTTCTGAGACTATTTGGGTCAAGAAATTCATAAATGATGTAGATTTATTGATTTGACCTATTTTTAACCTTCAAATTCAAGATGGCTGCCAATTTTTGGCTCTTTAAATGTAATTTTATTTTAACACTTCTCAATGGCATAAAATATCTCTAAAGTTGTCTTTTGCAGTAATTCAACAAAGCATACCTCACTCCCTCCAAGTGATGTGCGAACACGTTATCTCTGTTTAGTTTCTACGGTTTCATGTCACTGGAAAATTCCTTGCTGCATTGAGACACTTTGTTCGAGGTAAGTTCATATATACTCAACATTATTCACTAGTCCAAAGAGAATTTTATCATTATGAATGTATGACAGCAAAGAGATAATGTTATGTGCAAGAAGTTATCATTGATAATTAGTGTTCGCCAAGTTAGGTAGCTAGCTAACGTTAGCTAGCTAGCTAGCTACTAACATGATTCGGGTTTGCAACACTGCTAATTTCAACTCCAATAGGCATACCCTAGCTAGATAGAGCTGATAACTAGCTTCTATTTTTTCTTCTCTTTTTTAGGTTTATGTGAATGTAGCATGAAAAACAAGGCACAATGTCCTATGAATGTGTGCTGAAATGTGGCAAGCCTTGTGAGTCATCTGATAAAATCAACTAAGGAAAATGGGACAGCTTACAATCCAAAGCCAAAAACTGGTCAGGGCTTGACAAATTTGGTCATGTTTACACCACCACTTCGTGGCAAGATGGGCCAGGGAATCATTACATACATCAGTCAGAGTCATGTTATGTCTCCATCTTATCTTCAGACAAAAGAAAAAGCCAGACAGCGCGCAAACAAAGAAAGTGGCATTGCTTAGTGTTCAAGTTCTGAAATGCCAGCTCAGAAGGCTCTGTGTGACAAAGAGTCAGAGGGACCATCACCAAAGCGCCTGCGTTCATCTGTGGGTGGGCCTCTCCACAACAAGACAAAGTGTGTGGTGCATGCAAGGTGAGGACATGAGGCACCCAAATAGAGTGTAAAGCAAGCTGTTCAGAATCAACACACAGCATGGCATGCCTTCAAGCGCCACGCAGTCCTTATAGAAGATGAATAGTTGAGGGACCGTCTCACAAGGCTCATTGAGTCAACATCAGCACTGTCAGATCCTTTTGCAAATGACATCATGTACCACCGTGTCTGTTGGATGAAGCACATCCACCATACACATTTCAAGCCAGATGATGCAATGCATCTCCAGAGTGTGTCGCTCTCAGAGACATGTTGATTCTGTCATCTTCACTACAGTCTCTTTTAGCAGACTACAAACGCATAGTCAGTGAGTATGGCTATGCAGTGGGCGATGTGAAATCATCTTACGTCAAGGACCTGCTCATTAATAGTATCGAGAGAAAATTGGCTTCAAAGAGAGAAGTGAGCTTAATAAAAGCGAGTGGGTCTATGATGTTGGGGGAGGTGGTGACTACATTGAGGCTGCAGTCTCATCCCTTGGCATCAGTGATGAGCAGCTCCTCCAGAACTTGCCCACCTACAAGACAAGAGTTCAGCTCAAGGCAGAGAATGCGCAAATGTTGAAGGACATTATCCGAAACCTCGGCACTTTCCACCAACAGATGTCCTACATTTATGCTATCTACAAGAGATTCAAGGGCTCTGGAATGGCAGACCCTCTGGTTACAGCAGTGGTAGTAGTGGAGGGGTCTGTAGACCAAGCACTATGAGGGAAGCACTACAGGCGGGGGCGTGCGCTGCATCCTGCTCTGGACAGAGGCTCTAATCTATAAACGACTAGCAACGATTCTTGAGCATGAAGAGCTATCAGAGGACATCAAGGAGAATCTCAAGACCCTGCACAATGCACTCACTGAAACTCAGGAGGATCTACAGAAAGCTCACAAGGATCTTGAGGAGGATGGTGATGTAAATGAGCTGATCAACACAGTTTACCTTTACAATATTCTCCAAACAATTTGAAGGCCTTACAAACTTGTTATTATTTGTACTGTGAGCATTGCTGTTTGAAATACGTCAGGTTCAGCTGGTGTGCCTGTGCGGATGTCCACACCCTTTTGTCAAACACACTGATGATGTCAACGTGTGGAAACTGAGCACACCTGCTGGACGCCACCTGCCACTACAGCACAGATAACATACCTCACTGAAACAAGTATTTCACTACTCTGCCGTTGATGTACATGTCAGGTCCTACACACACACACACACACACACACACACACACACACACACAGAGAGAGTGAGAGTCCGCCCCCTCTCCTCAGCTCCTGTCCGGGGAGCCCAGCACATCCAGCAGCATCAGACCTGTGGAGGAGCCAAACACTTCTACTCCTACTTCAGCTGTTTTCTGTTGTAACCAACACATCAGGATGGGAGTTAGAGGAGCGGTTTGCAACAAGCCTGCAGGCGTCCTGTAAGGTAGGCGACATACTCTGAATCATTAAAGGGACACTTATGTTTTCTTCTTTTTGGCTGGCATTATATCGTAGGTTATTCATAAACACACTTTGTAAGTGTGGGCTTATAAAATAAACCAGAAAATAGGTAGGAGATTTGACTGGACACTGGTAAAAAGTGCACTCTGCTCTCTCTAGCTATATGTAACCAGTGGTGGAATGTAACACTCAAGGACTGAAGTACAAATTTGAGGTACTTGTACTTTACTTGAGTCTTTTCTTTTCATGCCACCTTCTACTTCTACTCCACTACATATCAGAGGGAAATATTGTACTTTTTACTCCACTACATTAATCAGACAGCTTTAGTTACTTTACAAATTAAGATTGTTGTACACAAAACACATGTAGTTAATAAAATATGATGGTTTATTATAAATTAAACTACCCGACAGGACTTTTACTTGTAACAGAGTATTTTTACAGTGTGGTATTAGTAGGCTATATACTTTTACTTAAGTAAAGGATCTGAACACTTCTTCTACCACTGAATTTAACTCTAGGTAACAAATTAAATGTAGTTTACTAAAGAGAGAAAACAACTTGACAAGAGAACATTTCCAGCAGCTTGTTCACTTTTATCTCAGAATCTGCAGCTGCACAAAGCCATGTACATGTGTTGCTTTACACATTGTATAAATACTGTTTAACAAAGACAAAGCGTTGTTGTTTTTCAAAGAACAAATGCTCCAACAGTCAGTGAATTTGTCTTTCTATGGAGTTCTTACCTGTGGTGTCAACAATCAGTTCCCTAAATAAACTTGCTAAAGGAGCACACAAGGCATATTTCAATACTTTATGGTGTAGATGCAGTGGTGGAAGAAGTACTCATATCCTTTACTCAAGTATAAGTACAGTATAAGTATTATCAGAAAAAATGTGCGAAAAGTAGAAAGTAGTTCTTGACATTATTAGATATTTAACACTGATGCATTAATGAATGAGCAGCATTTTACTGTTGTAGCTGGTGGAGGTGGAGTTAGTTTTAACTACTTTTTTTCCAGTGGTTCACAATCTAGGGGTGAGGCCCCTTCAAAAGGTCACAAGATAACTGAGCGGCTGTGCGATGATAAATGGGAGATAAAACAAAGCTCTGCTAAACAAATTAGTTTTCATCCCTAATCTTTGCTTTTTTGTGAAATATTAGATCATTTGAGCTCTTTGGGCCTCAAGCTGTTAGTTAAATGAAACAATCTGAGCTCATATAGCTCATAAACATCAGCTCATAAAGCCCCGAATAGACACTTAAGTCTTAATCTGTAAAGTAACTAGCTGTCAAATAATGTAGTGGGGTAAAATAATACAATATTTCCCACTGAAATGTAGTGAAGTAGAAGTATAAAGTAAAATAAATAGATATACTGGAGTAAAGTACCTCAACATTTGACTTAAGTGTTCTTGAGTAAATCTCCCTAGTTACTTTCCCCCACTGTTTCTGAACAGATACAGAAGCTACAGTGGTTCACTTTACAGTCATTTGGTGGAATTGTCGGAAGGGCTTCCAGTTTTTTTGATTTAAACGGAGCTGGACGTCACAGCAGTTCAATGGCTGGGCAAGAATGGCATGCTGTAATTTTGCTCCCATATTTTTTAGAAACAACTCTCCAAATAACAGAAGACTGTCTGCCCATGTAATTCTTACCCTTGTAATTCATTTAAATCAATATGTACTGGTGTACTCAACACGCTTGTGAAATATAGGAACAAAATCACAACGGTTTAGGATTTTACAATGTGATTTGCCTGGCAGTGACGGACCCAGCTGGTGGTTGCTCCCTGCTTGCTGAGCGTTTCCACACACACCTGCTCGCTGAGAGAAGCAGGAGGGGGGGGAGAGGAACCATGATTGACCTGAGCCACCTGACGGAGGAGGAGCAGGGGGCGATAATGACGGTGCTGAGGAGGGACGCCGAGCTGAAGAAAGCCGAGGAGGAGAGAATCAGGTAGAAGCCAGGGCTGCAAGACATGAGGAAAATATCTAATTGCGATTATTTTTGACTGATATTGCGATTGCGATATGATTCACGATATTGGAGGGAATGATCATTTTTGTATCATTATTCTCATTTTCATTGAAAAATATAAAAATTTTGAAAATTGAAATGATTATAGTGTGATTTATGCGAGGATCTGTACCAAACAAAGATTCTTTTCTTTATACTATAGGATACGATTTCTAGGCCGGGACGTCTCTGCAGCAACACAGTACTTAACTCAGAATGGTTTGACACATATTTTGCCTTTAACGTATATTGCGCTTCGATTTCGATAAAATTGCGATTAATTGTGCAGGCCTAGTAGAAATCATAGACAGTAAAAGAAATTGACCAACAGATCCCGTTGTCCCGGAGACCAGTGAAGGCCATTAGAAGCACTTTTCCGGTGATGGCTGAGCGTTACTGCGCAGCCTCCAACTGAGAGAGACGACATAAATGTGACGTGACCAACCTGTCTGAAAGTTGGAAGTCTTCTGGTAGCTGTGCCAAGAGAAATCTCAATCATTCCGAATATTGCAGAGACGGAGAGCGTAGCTATATATAAGGAGATAACATAGACACAGGCTAATTATTGCTCACTAAAATGATAGTTAACATTAGTAATTAAACCTAAACAGCTAATGTAAGTTGAAACTGCCTGCGAGCTTCTCCTGTACTATACGGTAATTTTCTACTGTGCGACAGTAAGTCGCGTGGTTATGACACAATCGTTAGCCTATTTTTACAAAAACGTCTGCTACGGAGCCATAACGTGAGATACAAGGTAATGGAGCCTTTTATACATTGTCGTGTTTCTTTAGAAATAAACAATGGACAAATAGAGTCTTTAAACGCTTCAGATGTAAAGTTATTAGCTGTCAAAGTGACGTCAAAATGAATGGCAGTCAATGGGATGCTAACGGCGGTTGATGGCTTGTTAGCATCAAAATGGCGCCATAGAAGGTACGCGTTGTGGAGAGAGGCTTACCCCCTTGGTAGAAATATGCGTCAGCAAAAACAAATCAGCATCTGGCATCCTTAAATTGCGTTTTAGGCTGGTAGAGGTTTCAAATGTCAACAGCATCCAACTCGGCTTAATTTACATGAGCAGAAATGTTTTGGCTGACATTTAAGCTCATGTCATGTTGTTCAGCTAATGTAATTTTAATGATTCGATAAGTACGCCTTAGTCCTTCCAACGGCTGTTTTTGTGAGAAGAGGCCTTTGTGGGACAGGGAAAATAATACTTCTCTCGCCATAATAGAATAACACAATAACAGCTTGGCCAGATACAGAGAAGGCATCGCTGAGAAGCCTCGATGGGAGATGGGCAATTAGATTACAGCCTAGATGAAGTCCACACATGGGAGAGAGGATCATGCTGTTCTGACAAACAAGAATAGAAACCCTTAAAGGCCTCAATGATGAGAGACATTTCACCTGTGAAGAGGGTGATGCCTGATGCTGCCTCCGGTCAGCTTGGAAATAAAGAAAAATGTTAGATATTGCAGCTTAAATTTGAAGTCAGCTGTTCCTAAGATCTCCATTGAACCTTTGGGAGGGGTCAAACATTCCTCTCAGTGTATATTCAAGGATTGTTAAGACAAACAAAGGCCCAGTATGTTTTCTCATCCCTCCCATGTGCAGATACAAAAGGAAAACACTTCTTTCCCAATAAAACTGCAGTCATGCATGTAAACGTAACAACAAAACATCTTTTAAAATGGGTTTCATTCCATTTTACAAGAGTCAAGAATGTCATGAAACAATGTGCTTTTCATTGTGAGTTTAATTGATTTCACCAGTCAACCTTTTCTTTTTTTCTTTTTTATCAGCGGGAGGCTGAATGCTCGCTGTGTCTCGGTCGGCCTGGTGTAAAAGGATTAAGCCAACAGCCTGTAATAATGTGCTACCCTTTTTTCACATGACTGCTATGCTTCTCCGTCTAGAGGGAAGATGAGTTGAAGCGGTCACTTCTCTTTGATTCAATTTGAACTTGATGGGAATGTTTTCTGAATTCCTTCCTCTAAATAGATCATGTGCAACTGTTATGTAAAGCCGGCGTTGCACTATAAAGTGGAGTAGAAGAATGAAACAGGCAGGGGCGCCGTATAGGGGGGAAAAGTTAGGACAATTCCAAGGGCCCATGACTGACAGGGACCCCAAAAAATAGGTAAAAACTAATATAAAATGATTAAACCATCATCATTCAGTATATATATATTTGAAATATAGTAATACAATTAATGATCTCTTTGTTTTTACTTGTTTTTTGGCAGTAAAAGTTAAATATCCCCATTGACCAAAAAGTAAACATCCATATTGACTGACCACCCCCCTGTATCTGCATGAAATGGTTTGGTCCTGCCTTAGCACTCAGTGACGGTGTTTAGTCAAGGGGGTAAGCTTATTGACATATATATAATGGACCAACAGATCCTGTTGCTCTGGACGGAGACCAGTGAAGGTCTTTAGAAGCACTCTTCCGGTGAGCGCTGAGCATTACTGCGCAGCCTCCAACTGAGAGAGACGACGTAGATGTGACGTGAGCAACGTGTCTGGAAGTTGGAAGTCTTCTGGTTGCTGTGCCAAGAGAAATCTCAATCATTCCAAATATTGCAGAGACGGAGAGCGTAGGTATATGTAAGGAGATAACATAGGCACAGGCTAATTATTGCTAACTAAAATGCTAGTTAACATTAGTAATTACACTTAAACAGCTAATGTGAGACGGAACCAACCGGCGCCAAAATGAATGGCATTCAATGGAATGCTAACAGGAGGTGATGGCTTATTAGCATCAAAATGGCGCCATAGGAGGTTCGTGGACCAAGGAGAGCTCGAACCTCCTATGGCGCCATTTTGATGCTACAAAGCGATCACCTGACGTTCATTCATTTTGAAGCGTTTAAATACTTTATTTGTCCATTGTTTATTTCTAAAGAAACACAGCATAATAATATTACAATTGTGTCATAACCACGCGACTTACTGTCGCATAGTAGAGGAATTACTGTATAGTACAGGAGAAGCTCACAGGCAGTTTCGACTTACATTAGCTGTTTAAGTTTAATTACTAATGTTAACTAGCATTTTAGTTAGCAGTAATTAGCCTGTGTCCATGTTATCTCCTTACATATAGCTACGCTCTCCATCTCTGCAAGATTGGGAATGATTGAGATTTCTCTTGGCACAGCTACCAGAAGACTTACAACTTTCAGACACGTTGCTCATGTCACATTTACGCCGTTTCTCTCAGTTGGAGGCTGCGCAGTAACTCTCAGCGCTCACCGGAAAAGTGCTTCTAATCTCCTTCTCCGTCCAGAGCAACGGGATCTGTTGGTCCATTCTTATATACTGTCTATGTGTTTAGTTGTAGTCAGTAGATGCGCCAGAACTAGCTACAGTGACCACAGTGTTGCCAAGTAACGTTAAATCAAAATCTGGTTTTCAAAAAAGGAAAGAGAGGAGAGACAAAGGAAAGGGTGTCAAACTGTAACCCAGTTTTTCACCAAGAAAGGTGGGTAGCCTATAGTCTGTGAGTGGTATTAACCTGTTGGCTTAATGTCCACAGACTAGTGTTAGCCTACATTTAATCACCATTTAATCAGTGCAGGGAAACGTTTAGCAAGATATTCATATTAAATCATTGTCCCTGCCCCTTTTAGCAGACTTAACAACAGATGAGTCAGCAGCACCCCAGCCTCCCCCTAACTGTGCCCCTCCCTGTCCCAGTGAAGAAGGTGAGCAACATTGTGTTCAATGATATGCCAGTTAGCGTCATTGCAGAGAGTCTGTGGGGATTTCTCTGTCTCTCTTGCTCTTTTTACCATTACAAAAAAGAAAATGAAATATTTATTAATGACAGAAATTCAAACACATTAATAACAATTATTTTCTCACATAATGATCATTATGAAATAAAATTAAAAAAAACAACAACCTACTGTCTGTACTGGATGCTGGACAGTTGGAAACAGTGAGTAGCTTACCTGAGCCTGCATGTAAGATACAGACAATATTAACTGTATTGAACTACAAGAAGCAAGACATTTGCAAGCCTTTAATTAGAGTTATGTAAAGGTTTTGATGGGACAGTTAGGTCCTAGAGATGTGGTGACAACAGCTGGGGGGCCCAATTTGATTTTTTGTCATGGGGCCCAAAATTCCTGGAGGCGCCCCTGGAAACAGGGTGTACTAAAAGTGATATTAAATAACTTTTACATTTCACTTTCCCAAACTGACTCGATAATGTGCCTCAGGAGATAAAAAAAAAAAAAGAAAGAAAGTTGAACAAGGTTAAAAACAGAAAACAGTATAAAACAAGCA
Source organism: Sander lucioperca (assembly GCF_008315115.2). Lineage (NCBI taxonomy): Eukaryota > Metazoa > Chordata > Actinopteri > Perciformes > Percidae > Sander > Sander lucioperca. The sequence goes on from NC_050177.1 coordinate 8,354,950, forward strand.
GTAACAAATGAAATAAATCAACTCCAATACAAAATGATATCCAGTTGTGCCGACAACTTCAAAACTTTGTGGTGTTTGGTGTTTAAAGCCCCCAACATCGTCTTCCAGGCAGCGCTGCCTGGAAGGCACTAGGATTAGGCAATGGTTAGGGTTAAGGTTAGTGTTAAGGCCCTGACACAGCAACCCGATAATCGGCCGTCGGACAGTCTGGCGAGGTTGGTGACTCGAGTCTGTTCGGTGTGTTCCGTGCCATCGGCCATGGGAGGAGCTGTCGGCCTTCATTTTGGCCGACCTGACTTGCTGGGTCAGAGGTCGGGCAGTCGGACTCAATGACCAATCTGATTGGTGGAGTGCTAACCCAGAAATGACGAGCGGGATGAGCGTGACTAGAGTCTCTCAAAATCTGACGAAAATCTTTTAAACTGACCTTTGTCGATCTGAAATGAAGACAAATTCAGCAACTGCATGGCCTATTTCTCGCTTAAAATGTTTTCAGAAACACGTTTCGGTGAACTATCTTCGTAAAATACGAGATCCTATTCTGAACGAGCCGCCATTATGCCCGGTTGAAAAATCCGGGAACAGCCAGACCCACGTGATGCGTTCGTCCAATCAGCTGCCGGTTTTCAATACAGATTAGCGCCGCCTGCTGTTATGGAGACGTATTACGTCTCGCGCACACGCAGAACTTACGCTCAAGTCGGCGTCGCTTCGGTGTGTTCTGAGGCACTTTTTGGACCTCGGGGAGCCGACTGATCAGTCCGACTGCCTTTTCTGCCGACGGTCGGCCGTTGGGTTAGTGTGTCAGGGGCTTTAGATGCCTTGAAGTCGACAGTCGCAGCGCTGCCTTGAAGTCTACGTTGGGGGCTTAAAACACCATCGAGCCATCTTGGGCCATCTTTGTGGTTTGCCTCTTCTGTGTCTGCCATTGGCTTTATATTTCACCTCATATTTAGAGATTAGTGCTGCTCAAACTGAATTAAAATGGTGTCAGATTCACTATTTAGTGCAGCTGATACACGTAAATCTTGTATATACTGTATGTATAAGTCTTGTATTTCTCAGCTAGGCGAACATACCGCATAAACAGATAATGAATGACTGTACAGACTATACAAACCTCCTGACTTAAGCATTTATACATGTTCCTTTTGTGTTTCCCCTCCAGGAAACTGGAGAAGATTCTGGACAGCGGATCGCAGCCAGACACCGAGCGGAAGTACCGGACTGGAGAGTGGTTTTACGAGGCCAAGTCTCGCAGACACATGGACAAGATTCACGGCTCTGAGATCATCCTGGCCTCCATGAAAAAGAGGAAAGCTGGTTTAGGTGTGTTCATTCTACACTGTTGAAGGGGGGCTTGTTGTTCTAGCTCCATTTGTGACCCCAGCACTCTTTACATTTAGTTTCTGTACCTGTTGTCCAGCAGCAGGTTATATCTTCAGAGGTATTTTCACATACCCTGAGATGTCTTCTGTCTGCCTTGAAAGATATGATACGATACGATATAACTTTATTGTCAGCCAGGGCTGAAATTCTTTTTGCATCCCTGGGTAGCTCGTATAAAAAAAGAGGACATAGACATACATAAATAACTAAGATATTATGAATGACATAATGAATAACACCAACAGACATACATGAAACATTACCACAAATGACATAAACTCCCAAGTAAGGAAACAAAGAATAGATGTATAACAGAAAATGACATGAACATACACACAGACAAGGTATTGGAGACTTGTAACCCTGAATATGTATTGATGTATGAAAGAGTTTTTAAGTCTGATGCGATTGAAAGAATGAACTCTAAAGCGTCTGTTTGAAGACAGAAGCTGATATTCTCTGTGCCATAAAATGTTTAATGGCAAAACCAAAATTTAAATCCAACCTTTCCTACGCCGACTATGCCACAGTGGACTTATATGTATATTACAGAAGAGAAGAAGATCAGAGGAAAGCAACACAGTTTGTGATAATATTGGATTTAAACACTGATTTCACCCCTGAGAAACATTTTATCCTTCAGGGCAGACCATTAACAACTGTGAGATCACAAAAACACTTTGGAGGATAAAACCGGCTGCTGGATAACAAGTGAAACTATAACATATAGATTTCTGAATCGCAGAGTAACATACAGCGGGCTAGGGAAGAAATCAACCTAACATCTGCCCCATATCAAAAGAATACAGCATTTGAAACATACTGTATGAAAAACATATACAACCTGATATTTTGATTGCAGCGTGTTGTTATTAACTCTATTATTTCTTTCTACTTTTTTTTCCTCAACTTTCTGCTGCAGATGGTTCCCTCAGAATTGAAAGATCCAAGACACCCAGCAGTCGAGGTTCAGACATCGTCGCTCCACCAAAACCTGCCAGATTTTTGGAACCACTACAACAGCAGGACATCAAGTACACAATCCTTTCGTATTCACAGATTTACCAATCTGTCTGTCTTTTACCTTTTCATTTTCTTATGTTCATGTTCTTATTTAGCCAAGCCTGACTTGAAAGGGCATGCCAACATATAACAGTCTTTAGATAACATTAAATAACCAGACCAATTTGAAATACTCGACTAGCTCCGCTCTCTCTCTTTCTCCCTTGATCAGTGTATACAGTATTTTGTGTGTGTGTGTGTGTGTGTGTGTGTGTGTGTGTGTGTGTGTGTGTGTGTGTGTGTGTGTGTTTGTGTGTGTGTGTGTGTGTGTGTGTGTTTGTGTGTGTGTGTGTGTGTGTGTGTGTGTGTGTGTGTGTGTGTGGGTGTGTCTGTGCACTGTGTGTGTGTGTGTGTGTGTGCAGAGTGTGTGTTTGTGTCTTTGCAGTGTGTGTGTGTGTGTGTGTGTGTGTGGGGGGGGGGGGGGGGGTGTGGGGGTTGCAGTGTGTGTGGTGTCTTGTGACTCAGCCTGTGTAAACATAGGTGGTGCTGCCAGGGAACATGTCTGTTTTATAGCCTAGCAGCAGCTACTGCTCACACCACTGCAGGATGTGGTCTGACATATTAAAGGATTAGCAGACCGACAGTTTAGCAAAGTATTTAACGCAATAGAGCTCTGGGCATAACTGAAAAATGAGAAGTGGCTGTTTATATTACTGTGGTGGTTATTTCTGGAATGAAATTCCACCAAAAGGATCAGGATGTTCCCATCATGTTGTATGAGGTGAAATACCAGGAGTTTTTTTTTTTATTCAAAGTAACTGGATTATTATGACATTATGAATACTACTGTACATACTATACAGTGTGCAACTAACTGCTCTAAAAGATACTTTGCCTGTCAGACTATTTGAGTAACTTCAAATAACAGCAACAGCTGAGACACATTTAACATTTTATTACAAGTCAATATTTGATTTTTCCAAGCCTCTGTACTTATATACACATTTCCTAAGCACACAATAGACTCAAGAATGTAACTGTCCAAACTGTATTTGCGGCCTGTTAACACATCTTCATACCTAAACGACAGAATAGGTTGATTTCCAGTGACTCCCCAAACAATTCATACGACCGTTGTATTTACAGTACTGCGTCACGGTGGGCGTTTTTAACACATAACGGCCACCGTTTTAAAAATTTTTTTTCCAACATCATTTAATGTTCTGAAACTGAACAAGTTAACTTTAGACAAATATTTAGTTAGGGTTAGTAAAACATCAGATATTGGCTTAAAATGAGTCACGTAAAACTCTTAAAATGAGGACGTAACGTCACTGCGTTACGGACTAAGGTCCGTAAAACTCGGTTCAAACCCCGGTCTGAGTGTGTGAGTGAATGTCCTGTCCATCCACAAGCCCAACACGCCTCCTTATGCAGAATTTGGCGCTCTTATACTTTGTCACCTCACTTCCTCGTTCAAGCCGTTGCCAAATGAGTTGCTACAAAGCTAATTAAGACTATCAGCTGTATTTCTCAGTATGGCTATGTTCAGAAACTGGTGTCGTCCGGTGACTTTCGCGCGCAGAAAATCGAGTGAAGATAATGACCTCTTCTGAAGAGTCCATCGTGTTTTTTTTAATCCTCCGTGTCCTCCTTGGTTACAAGCAACTGCGTGGAGGAGGGGTGGGAGTGGTGCGCGATCAAGGAAGGCTTGTATCATGTGTACGCGCTGACAGTTTTGTTGTCATTACTTAGAATGGGGGAGACAGAAACTACGCACTATAGCTTTATTATTTATAGATTTGCTTTCCTGTAATATGAATCCTTTGATTCAGCCACAAAATTCCAGATATTGTGAGTTTTGTCTCATACCTTTGGTTGTTGAGGTTGGGTAGACATTCTTCTCTTTGTTCGTTCATCAGCGTTATTTACAAGTCAGCAAGCCCCAGTCATGCACACTACAGTATACTTTTGAGGAAAAAAACCCCATTGCTGCTGAGATGTTTTGCGTCAGGCACATCATGTTAAACTGCACTTCATCTGATGCTTTATAGTGCTTGTATTTCTTTTAAATTCACCTTTTCTAACTAAATATTTCAATTTTTTTTACCCCCACAGCGATGCAGAAAAAGAGAATCTAAATTCAGCAGTCCGCTCTCCAAGAACGGTAGGCATATGTGTTACAAAATCAGCCTCTTCTCTGTAAATGTTTTCTTCTCTCTGGTGCAACCTTGTCATATTGTAGCTATTGTAATCTAAAACATTCATCATAGTCATTTTCCTTCAAGCCGAGGCACAACCCTTTCAACCGCCCTTCCCTTATTGTTGTTGAGCCACCTGGAAATAATGATGACATGTCAACCAGTCGGGACCAGGTGTCATCTGAGACAGGTTGGAATTGATACACGTGAAAAGACATTTGTGAGGCTGTGAATTGCGATTGACCACAACTTATAGCAGCTTCTTTTGTTGTTTCCCCTCAGAGCCCATATCTCCACTGAAGAGCCAGCCAGCAGAGGCCAGTCAGACGTCAGGGAGCTCCCTCACATCAGAGTGCTCCTCTGTAGGTTTCAGGCCAGTGCCAAAGAAGAGGACATTTCTATCCAGACGTACCTCCAGTCAGTCAGAAAGCAACAGCCTGGTATTAGACGCTCAGGGAGGGTCAGCGGGGATTGTTCCCGCCCCGAGACGGAGCCTCCAGCGAGGGTCCAGTGACAGCTCTAACCAGTCCTACCTGAAGGGCCAAGATGAAATACCTCAGAAAAGTGTTGTTCCTAATCAAGTATCTCAGTCTGCTCAGCCATTCAAACCTCTAGATAAAAACTCTCAGCATACACTATACGATTTATCTCAGGTTTCGTCTAATTCCAGTCTGGAGAGAGAAAAAACCCCACCTTCTATAACAAGAGACAGGTCAGTGGACGCTTCCTCCCGCAACTCTGACCCCAACGTTTTAATTCAACTCTCTAATCCTTCCACTGCACCTCACAACCTGCATCATTTCAGACCAGCCGCATTTAGCAGGAGTGATGCGTCCACTGGCACAGAGATCCCAAAGAAGGGCGATACACGAGATGATCAGACACAAAGAGAACATGCGGCGGTGAACACTGTCGCCCTGCACACCGGCAGCATTCAGGATCCAGACAGAGAAAACAACAGCAGTGTGGGAACAGCAATGAGGCAGGAAGAGCTGAGTCTGCCCCAAAGCATTGTGGGTGAGTTCAGTAACAAGAAATAACTCTACTTACTGTCCCTCAGTGTCAACTGAGGCAGTGGTTTCTAACCTTTTGGACCCTAAAAATTAGGGATCGATTCATACTGTTTTCAGGGAATAAAAACATTAGTGTAATCCCTCACTGCAGTAGCTTTAAAAGTAGATCCAGAGCTGTCTCATGGCAGTTTGTGAAATGGTCATGTTATTGAATCTATTGATTCGTGAACAGGACACGAATATGTCGTTTTTTTCGTGTAGTGATTACAAATTTTAATTTAATGTATTTAAATGGGAAGCATATTTCATGATCACAGCACGACAACGGTAGGGAGTAGTATGAAAAGCATAAAATCCAGTTGGTTGGGGTGGTGGATGGGTCAATCAACACAGGACTTTCACCCCGGAGACCGGGGTTCGCGTCCTGCGTGTTGCAGTTCCTTTCCGCGTTATTCTCTTCCTAACCACAACCGTCCCGTTGTTGTCTGTGTGTCCGCCGTGTGACGGTTCCTTTCCCAGTTCTTTTTTACAGTTCCTTTCCCAGTTCTTTTTTTTCCTAACCTCAACCCTCCTGTTGTTGTGGCGTTTCATGTCCCCGTTGTTGCGTGCCACAGAGACCGCGGATCGTGTCCCTGCGGCCGGGGACCGCATCCCCGTGTGGCGGTCCGTCCCGTTGTTGTCGCGGGCGTGTGGCGTTTAATTTCCCCGTGGCAGTTCGTGAAATGGTAATGGTCGAAATTCGTGACCTGTACACGAAATAAACGAGAAAATCGTGACCTGTACATGTATCAAATAAAAATAACGTGACTATTTACGAACTGGCGTGAGACCGGGTTGGAAGGTGACACGGCTCATTGACTGGAGTGTCATGACATTTGCTATACTTGTAAATACCTTTGGTGATCCCTTAACCTCTCATCTATCTTGATTAAGTTCATTTTGTCCAATACTTTGTTTCATGGCAACCTGTAAAACTAATGGCAGTCCCATCAAGTTCTACATTGTGTTTATTGCTAATTAGCTGATGTTAGCAAGCTTGCACGCTTAACTAAAATTGGGGAACATGGTATAAACATTATACCTTCTAAACGTCAGCATGTTACCATTGTTATTGTGAGCATGTTAGCATTGAGCATTATAGCATTCGGATGTTAGCATTTGGCTCAACGTACAGCCTTACATTGCAGCTAGCATGGCTGACTCTTGGAAGATAAGGCCAACCTGCTGCAGCACAGACAGTAGTAGCTTTCTGACTATTTTTGGACAAGTATTTAATTCTTAATTCATACCTTTTGTTTTCAGATCCACATCCTCCAGAATCTTATGATCTCATCTTCATTGATAAGTCTGATAAGCAAACGCAGAAGAAATCCAATCAGAAACACGCGTTTCAATTATCCACTCAGACCACCAGTCCCACTGGTGATGAGGAGGACTCCATCGCGAAGGTGCTGGACTGGTTCTGCCGCAGCACAGACAGCATTGATTCGCTAAAGACAGACGACGGTCCTAGGGCGACAAAGAGCTCCGACAAACATGTCGAAATCAGCAAAATAAGAGGTGAAGATTCATTACGAAAAGATGCTGGGGATATTATAAGTGATTGGAAAAATGAAACCCTTGAGATGAGGAGGAATAACTTACAAAGACAAACCAATGAGGCTAAAGAGTTAAGAACAACAGGCAGAGAAACACAAGAAGAGGTAAAGGATACCAGAGAAAGAATGCTGTCACAGGAAGTTAAAGATAATAATGATGAAAGCCAACCGCCCCAAATCAGTCATCTGAAGTCATTCTGGGAGAAAAGCAACCCGGGACCTAAAATACTTATCAGCAAATCAATCACACCCAGCCACAACAAACAAAAACCTGTTCACCTCTCAGTGGAGAAAGACGAGGAACAAGTAAACAAACCCCACAGAGCACCTGATATGCCCTCTGTGACCGGAGTGTACAACAGGGAGGAGATTTATGATAAGCCTGCTTCAAATCATCAGGAAAAGAGAGAAAAACAGAAAGATACTGGAGACAATGTTCAATCAAATAATAAACAGGAGGTAGACAGTCTGGGGATGAATACTTTAACTCAAAGGAACAATAATGACCCAACATACAACTTAGATTATTTAAAGTTAGTAGCCAGTCTCCAAGTATCTGACAGAAGAGGTTCAGAGACTGAGATTTTAAGTGTAACCAGACTTAGTCCACAGCCCAGGACACCCATCCAGTCCAGTCCACAACCTGACAGTATCTCCCAATCCAGAGAAACCTCACTGCAAAACGAACTGTCCAAGACTATTCCTGTGTCTCAGCTGGATACAGATCCAGACTCTGAGAAGCTCCACATGTCCAGAAACCACCCATATACGGACTACAAGCAAGGCACCAATGATATACAAATCACCCCTAAAACACAAATGCGTAGAGGTTCAAGTGAAGAGGTAAAGAGAATGGACAGTGAAGATAAAAGCGTGCAATCAAGCATGTCTCCCAAACGGAAAGAGGATACATTTAATAAAGACAGAATGACTCACTCAAACAGACAAGGTTTGCCACATCAAGAAAGCATTGCAGAGAAGATAAAGCAGCTCAAATCTTTTTGGGAGAATGAGAGAGACAAGTCCCCGTTTTACACCGGCAAACCTAAAGCTCTCGGGGAAGGTAAAGTCGCTCGTGGTGCAAATCAAGCAAAACTGAATAAAAGATATACAAAGTCCGAGTACGACCTGACGTCAATTGGAAATGATTCAAGCAGCGATGAGGAAGATTCTGATAGAAATCGTCACAATTTCACTGTTCTTCCTTTGAATCAGAGACTAGACAAGTTGTCCCCTAGCCTGAGCACGAGCCGCACACAATTTAACACTCTGCGTGAGTTCTGGGGCGAGGCCACGTCAGATGCCAAGGGATCATTTTCCTTCGACAAACCCAAAAGCCCCAAAAGGAAAGAGCCCATTAGTGCCCAGCTTTCATCTCAGGAGTTAAAGTGCGCCGACCCTGAGGTTTACTGCGTATCAGAGAAAACAAGACCAGCCGTCATGAAATCATCTCCACCTCCTCAGAATCGATCGAAGTCGCCTCATGATAGACAGACGGGGTCGAGGGCAGCGAATGAGGGCAAAAACAGCCAGTTTAATTATACGACAGCTGAGTCCAAAAGGAGCTCAAAAGACTCTAGCAGAGAGGAGAAATCCACCAAACCCCCAAGCAGTTCAGGAAAAGAGCCTCGTTCTCCAAAGAGCAGAAAAGACAGCTTTAGCAATTCAAGCAGTCGTGGAAATTCCATGCGCCGCGCCACCAGCATGTTCGCCCTGAGCGTTCCCGATGAAAAAGAGCTTAAAATGGACGTAAGCCCCGTCCACTCCCAGAGCAGGAAGCAGAGGCAGAACATGGAAAAAGGCGCCTTGCTGAGGAGATCGTCGGAGGAAACGGAGACTCTGACTCCTCGTGCGCGGGCGTGTGTTCCCAGAGACTACCGCCATTACCTGGGAATGACCGATGAGACCAGCGTCCACACCTCCCTCGCCCCGCTGGTGAAGGACCAGGGGTCCGAGGGGAAGTCTGCCTATGAGTTTGACCTGGATGGGCCGATGAGGGCCAGCACTCCGGTGATCTCAGAGGAGCGTTACGGCAGGAGGGGCAGCAAGGCGAGTCAGCGCCCTCTGTGGCCAAACTACAGCAGTTCAGACGCAGGTCAGGAGTCATCGGTGAGCAGCACGTCAGAAACCTGGTCCAGGAACGGTTCAAACCGTAAGCAACAACTTTTGTTTTTTTACATGGTAATATGAAAAACTGAAGCTGGCCTTGGAAAGATGTTAAATGTTGTATTTTTGATAGGTAATATTAATAATAAGTCAATTTGATGTAGATAGATATTTTACAACAATGTTTTGGTAAAGAGTTTTTTTTTTTTACAGCACAGGCAGAGAATGAGATTAATTTAGGGAAAAAATTAACTAAAACGGAATCAAAACAACTTTTTTCAAAGCAGGGATGTAAATGTTGAGAGCAAAGCAAGTTGAAGTAAAAAATGAATCAAAATTAGATCTCCTACAGTGAACATTTAGCAGAAAGAACAAATGTTTTCACTTTTCGAAATGTCATATAATTCTTACAATGTGTTGAACATTGTATTGAAAATAAAGCTGTTTTTGAGTAGTCCAACTTCTGCTTTCTGTTTGCAGACTGGTGGACAATTATTGTCACGCGTGTTTTATACAGCAGTATCTTTGATATCATATCCGTGTCAAGTTATCTGTGTTGGCAGAAGCAAATGTCTGTAAACACTGTGTGTACCTGTGGTCAGCTGCCCATGTTTAATTTGTGGGCTGGGTGATACGTCACTCTTACTTCACTAACACCACACAGATGAAGACATGTTGTACCAGCTTACAATTTCGGAAGCTAGTTTTATTGGCTTTGAAGCAGGAGCTGTACCTATACATCCCTCAAACAAATACACACAATTTCCAAAGGTCACTAAACTGCATATTTAATGCACTGTTGGTTATTACTGACAGCATTTTATTTTAGAAATGTTTTTTTTGCAAATGAATGTATACCAGAGGAATCAAATCAAATTCCAAAATGTGCAGGATAATGCCAACACAAATTGAAGACTTATATCTAACAATATACACTATATATTACAAAAGTACCATGTATCCCTTCCATTATATTTCAGTTCCTACTCGCAGAACAAGCCATTTAATAATGTCACATTGTGCTCTGTGATATTATGACGGTTTCTGACGTTTTATAGAGCAGATGATTAATCGATTCATTGAGAAATAATCTGCATATGAATCGAGCATGGGAATATTGTCAGATGCAGCCCTAATTATAAGTATAGACAGACAAGTTATGTGAGCAATAAACTTGCTTAAGTAAAATAATCTCTGCATTCAGATCAGATTGCAGCTCAAAATAATTTTGTCCTCTGTTAAGCATACCGTCTGTCCAACATCACTGTTTGCTGCATGCCAAATAGTTTCATCAACCAATCTGAGCACAAAAAACTGTCACTACCGTAAGCAAACAAACATTAAAATGATTAAATATTTTTCTTTCCAATATGTACTTGTAGGTGAGAATGACGGTGACGGCCCAAGTCTTGTAAGGAAAGCGCTGAGGCGAGCAGAAGCACGGCCTAAAAATCTGGCTAAAAGTATGGAGGACATCACAGCATCCTTATCACCACGTGAGCATGTCCATAACTTCCGAGTCAGATTGTCCATATGCACAGATCATTTTGGGAGACTGTGATTTTTTGGGGATTTATTTCTCACAGGACAAGAAAGAAGGCAAGACCCAACTGCTGACATGAGACGCATTAGTGATGGTAAAAAAAAAAAAAAAATGCTTGATTCTTTTTATTATGGATATCTTTGCAAGCAATTTAGTGAAGATTTTGTATCTTCTGCTTCCCAATCAACCGCTCTTTAGTTTCATCCATCCCGTCGCCCTCCTCCTCCTTATTTTCGGATCCGGAGCACCTGAAGAAGATGAGCAAATCGGTCCCTTCGTTCTTACAGAAGGAGGTAAAACCACCCCTGCATCTTTTAGTCCACTAGGTCGAATTCTGCTCTGCATCCCTGTGCACAGAGCTTTCCGTGCCTGCTGTCTGTGTTTCAGGACGTTGGCAGAGACACTGACTCCGCCTGCGAGGACAGTGACCCCCCAGGAAGACTAATGACGAGCAGCTCTTTGAATAATCTCACCGGCTCCTCTGGCATGGCGTCTTTGTCTTCTGTATGTTCGCACACAGCAGCACACATCGCTAACGCATGAGCACGCCTAACACTCAGACACCGCTCTCTTCAACTGTGCTACTCGTTGGCTTTTAAGCTTCAGTTGTGATTGACAGTAACCCATGATATGTTTTTCGCTAGGAGTGGTAGGCCCATCACATGTTATGCCCGTTTCCCCTCATAAAAGTTTAAACTCCCATCCCCATCAGACTCATGGTGGGGACCAGATGGTCAAGCACAACCATTAAAAGGGTACTCCACCCATTTAGCGTCACACTCCTAAAACAGATTTGCAATGTGAAGTTGACAATTTGAAGAAGAAGAAAAAAATCAATGCAGAACCAAAGTCTTTTTTTTATTCAACGCATTCTGCTTCCTTGACAAAACCTGGCGCCTACATTACCCACATTGCAACTTGACTGCTGACTGGTCAGAAATTCGGGTTTTGCTAGTAGTAGCGGCCAGGGGCGCAGCACAAAATTCTGGGCCCTGTAGAAAGGCATTCTCTACGGGCCCCTCTCCGCATCCACAGCTGTTCATTCTAGCATCTTTTTGGGCCCTCCTCACATGAGGGCCCTGGGTACTCAGTCCCATTTCCACCCCCAGTCTGACACACCTGGTAGCGGCTACAACAGAGATGACCTACAGAGGTCTGGTAAGATCACTTCTTTCTAACTGCACAGCTCCAGTTTGATTTCATTTTCAAACTTGAAGTCTTCAGCGTCAACCGACACTGACGTCATTTAAGGCAATGTATCAAATTTCACACAGGCTTCATACAAAAGCCTTTGTACAACGTAATTCATATATAGTAAGTAAAGTAAGTAAGCAAAGTTTATTTCTAGAGCACATTTAAAACACAGCTTAAGTTGCTGTATAAAAGAAAATTGAAATGTAAAAATAAAAAGTTAAAACAAAACACAAAAAAAGCATCCCAACAACAACAACAACTTACAAATACAGAATTATGTAGTAGACCTTCCTAAGACCCAACAGACTTGGATGTGTAAAATTGGTGGAGTTCTCCGTCCATGTCCTCTATCTCCAGGAGATGGATTAGATTTTCAGAAAACACACAAAATGATCCGTTTAAAAAAATGTATGTAATAATTACAGTTATGATTGATGACGTAAATTGTTTGCCTACCTGTTTGTGTCTGCTCCTAGCTGAGTGGAAGTGTGATGACCATGTACAGCGGGGACTTTGGGAATGTGGAGGTTCAGGGAAACATCAAGTTCTCCATCAACTACATCCAGAAGCTCAGAGAGTTTCACATCTTTGTGGTTGAGTGCCAAGACCTGGCTGCCGTCGACCCAAAGAGGGGCCGCTCAGATCCGTGAGTACTGTACCTGGAGTACTATCATCATATTTCTATACTGTATGTAGTGTTCATTCTCTGCTAAGTAAGACTGTGGATGTGTCTGAAATTAACAACCACTGAAAGACAATTAGTATGTACAATGAGTGCATGTTTCCATGCACTCATTGCTGCTTCCGTTACAAATTTGCGGGAACCAATCACAAACTGGCTTATCCACCTGGCGCGCTATTGGCGGGTTTAACACAATGACGATAGAGAAGCGACCAAGCAGCTTTTTGTTTACATTCAACATGGCGGCCACCGAAGTGCAGCAACCATGGCAGCAACCCGTTGATGCCGCTGTCGCTGTCACTGCCCGATGTGAGTCGAGTGCAGACGTGAGTCGCGCATGCTCAGATTTAAACGGTTTTACGCCATAACGTGTCATACTGAAATTTGTGAAATCCATAAAATAATAAACTTTTCTCTTTACATACAATAACAGAAGATGGAAATCATTTCAAAAACGTTTAGCTATCTATGATTGTTTGATTGCTAACGTTAGCTCAAAACGCCATTCAAGTGACAGCCTTTGTTTGTCTAACTTGTAGCCAGCAGTGAACGAACTTCATTGTAGGTCAATTTTTACTGTATTGACATTACAGAAGTCTCTAGTTAGCAGGTTCTTGTAGGCATGCGCGACTCACATCTGCACTAGACTCACATCGGGCAGTGACAGTCGCTGCTGTTTTAAAATATTTCAAAGGCAAGTTTTCTCTGAAAACGGAACAGAAACTTGCCCTGGAACAATTCTTACAAAAGAAGGATGTGTTTGCCTTACTACCGACCGGCTTTTTTTTTTTTTTTTTACTACCGACCAGCTTTCGCTCTGCCTCGCTCTGCAAAGTACGTCACCCGGATCGTTGCTCTGATTGGTTGAAGAACTATCCAATTGCGTACAGAGTCATTTGAACTATGCCTGTTGATCACGCCTCTTGTGCAGTAGAAAATACAGAGCAGACTCCCCAGACTAATGTTCAATCTTAAAAGATTGAGCTTGGTCTGGTGATAGCCAGACTATTGTGTTTTCTCAATGGTCTCAGAAATAATACAATGCCTTTTTCTACTTCATGTAAACTACTATATAATACAGCCAAACTGTAAATGTGTAGGGTTACATTTTAGGATGATAATTATCGCCGTGTCATTTATTTTAGTTTGCCAGTTGTTGGCACTCAGAAAATGCATTTTGGTCACTAACTGTGACTAGTTCCACATGGTATTATATACTGAAGTTGTTGTTAAGGTGGCTATTTTTTTTTTTTGGCTTTTTAAGGTATGTCAAAAGCTACCTGGTTCCTGATAAAGCTAATCTGGGAAAGAGGAAAACATCTGTAAAAAAGAAGACACTAAATCCAACTTTCAACGAGATCCTCAGAGTAAGAATCCACAGATATAATGCCTGTAGTATTAAACAAACACAGACACTTTCCCACACTGTAATGCTTAATACTTGGCATGCATGAGAATCAAACAAAAGAGCTCGCTCTTCCCTGTCCTTACAGTATCGAGTTCGCATGGAGTACCTCCGAACCCAGACGCTCATTCTCTCCGTTTGGCATCACGACACCTTTGGCAGGAACAGTTTCCTGGGCGAGGTAGACGTGGACCTCTCCAGGTGGGACTTTGACCACACCCAGATGAACTACTTAGCACTGAAAGCAAGGGTAAGAAGGGGGGTGGGGGGGGTGGGGGGGGTGGGGGGGGCGAAGCACACACAGGCTTGCTTTATCCTCAGCAGTTGTTTTCTCATCAAATAACAGCGGCGTTATCTAAGAATGTGGGCAGCCTTCCCGGAGTCTATTTGAGCTGGCAATATTACATGCACTGTAGTTGCTGTATGACCTGTGCACAAAGGAATTTTGGAGCTTCATGATGGATTTTGGATCTTCTGTTTATGTAATTTATACTCTGTCAAACATTTCAGGCTGCACCCACTCTGGCGCCATCACATGGTCGAGGAGAGCTGAGACTAGCCATACGTTTCCTGCCACAGATCATCCACAGCGAAGGTCCGCACACGGCTTTATTCTATTGTTTTAAAAACAGGCTTTGCTTTTTGATGTGGATTTTAGTTATCCGCAGTCACACCCTTTCTATAGACAAGGTTCTTAAAATATTTTGTATATTTTGTCATTTCTTCTTTAAAGGATTAGTTAAGGAGGGTCCAAACACCGGAGAGATTCACATTTGGGTGAAAGAATGTAAAAACCTGCCTCTAATCAGGGCCACCATCGACCCATATGTCAAGTGGTATGCACATAACATTCATCTTAAGTTAAAAGAATAGTTTGGCATTTTGGGAAACACTCTTGCCCAGAGTTAGATGAGAAGATTGATACCACTCAAGTCTGTCTGTTAAATATGTAGCTGCAGACAGTTAGCTTAGCTTAACACAAAGACAGGAAACGGGGAAACAGCTCTGTCTACAGGTAAAGAAATCACTAGTCTATATCCGCGACGTTCCACTTCCGGGATTTCTCCGTTGCCGAAGGAAATTCCACCAGATTTCACTCATTTAGGCCGGATATCCATTGCTTTGGGCTTCCTTTGTGTTGGCATTCTAACCTCCGCTGGATTTATAAGGACTATGGTTAACTCCTCCTCAGATCTCTGCAGGGTAAATCCAGACAGCTAGCTAGACTATCTGTCCAATCTGAGTTTTCTGTTGCACGACTAAAACAACTTTTGAACGTACACACGTTCCACCAAAACAAGTTCCTTCCTGAGGCTATTTTGCAGCGGCACCGCAGCTTTTCCCGGTGCTTAGCACCGCCCATGACGATTGTGATTGGTTTAAAGAAATGCCAATAAACCAGAGCACATTTTTCTGCCATCCCAGAATGCTGTGTGGACTAGCCAGACCCTCCTACGCAGCACCGTGTTGGAGGAAGGTCTGGAAAAGCGAGACTAAGAAATCATCTACCAGCACCATTACAGCTCATGAATTAACACATTACATCTTGTTTTTTTAATATGTATAAAAACAGTAGCCTAAAAACATAAATTTACAATTTTACAGTGGGACATGTGCTGGACTATTTCCTTCCTGGTGTCTCCACTTAACTCCCTGTTTAACAACTAATTGTAGTTTGATTTGTACGGATTAAACAAACAAGATGTAGCATGTTAGTTAGTGATCTCCAGAGGTCCTGGTAGGTTGAGTTTGTTTTCTTCGGACAGACCCAGGCAAGCAGTTTCCCCGTTTCATTCATTCTAAGCTAACCTTTTCCTAGCTGTGACGTTAGCCTCATACTGAATGAACAGACTCAAGATTGGTAGCGATCTTCTCATCTGACTCTCAGCAAGAAAGCGGTTAAGCACTATCTCAAAATGACTCCTTAATCAATTAGTTTAGATGTTTTCTGCTGTATCAGTCAACGTGTTTCCTCCTTCCCCCTCACCTCAAGCTTTGTGCTGCCGGACACGAGCAGGAAGAGTCGCCAGAAGACCCGTGTGCTGCGGAGGACAGTAGACCCGGTGTTTAACCACACGATGGTGTACGACGGCATCAAGCAGGCTGACCTATCGGAAGCCTGCGTGGAGCTCACTGTGTGGGACCGAGACAGGCTAGCCAGCAACCTGCTGGGGGGCCTGAGGCTTGGAGCTGGAACAGGTACTGGGGAGGTCCATCTCAATTCGAAATACACAAACTGATGACAAATCTGACTCATGCAATGCTAGTGATCATCAGCTGGAGCATCGCATTGCTTTATGTATCAATAAGAAAACTGCACTTTCTGCAGAAAAGTGGTGTAATATGAAAACTATTATTTGAGAACTTGTAAGAGCAGAGATCTGTCAGGCAGCTTGGCGAAGTTTGAAACCAAGGTCGTCTCATTGTGATGTAACAACAGTAATCACTGAGCCGACAATTTGTTCACTTATTTACTATTTACTACTTACAATATATTGGCTTATATAGAGAGAGATTTCTATTAAGAGGATAGTCTGTCAGATGGTGAAGTCTAAATGTTGTCCTCAGGTCAATGTTCATTCAGCAGCCGCCTGAATTTAGGGCAACTTGCAATTATTTTTATTATCGGTTAATTGCGCCATTACTTTCTCGATTTATCGGTTGGCCAGCAAAATGTCAAAAAATAGGGAAAAATACCTGTCACCATTTCTTAAATCCCAAGGTGACATCTTTAAATAGTTTGTAGCAGAAATACAACAATGTAAAAATATATAAGTAATGTCATGCATTCAAAATTCTACTGAACAAAATTTACTAAAAGTGTCAAAAGTAGAAGTTCTCATTAGGCAGAAAAATGACCCAGTCAGTGAGATGTTATTATATATTACATTATTATATTGTTAATACAGCTGCATCAATGCACACGTAGCATTTAACCTGTGGGATGGGCCCCCTCCAAAGTCGCAAGATAAATCTGAGGGGTTGTGAGATGATTTATGGGGAAAAAAGAAGAAAACAAAGGTCAGGCTTTTCAGGCTCAAACACTTACTTAAATGAAACCATATGAGAAGTGTAATGCTTGTTTGTGTCCCTGTGTCTCTCTATAGGCAGAAGTTATGGAGCACTGGTGGACTGGATGGACTCTAGTCCCTATGAGGCAGCCCTGTGGGAGCGCATGATGGCCACCCCGAATGAATGGGTGGAGGACGTACTCCCATTAAGAGTGATAAACTCTGCAAAAACTGGTTTCAAATAAGTCAAAGTATACCAAACTGCCATAGTGCAAAGACAGATATATATTTGAGAGGTGAAAACACAGAGTGGTAGTAACAGTGTTAAAGGTGCCCTGCCACACAAAACCGTTTTTACTTGCATTTTTTGAAATATGTTAGGTCCATATGTGTTTGTGTTATGTCGTGAATGTGAAAATGAACTGCTGCCTCCTCTGTCAGCTCTAGCCACTGAAAAAAAATAAGCGGAGAAATCAGGCCAATTACAAAAGCTGGTCAGTCTGACGTGGTGTTGCCTGAGCTCATTACTATTCATGAGCTCGCCCAGTTGCGCTGGGTAAAGGATGCTAATAGCCAGGCTCTCATTGGCTCGCTGTTAGCCAATCAGAGTCAAGCAGCTTAGCTTAGCTCATTGAATATTAATGAGAACTGGCACAAATCGAGCGGTCTTCCTGCAGGCTTTCTATACCACGCTAGAATGGCTTGAAACAAGGTAACCAAGGCATTTTTCCCACAAAAAATGTTACAGAGTCCACGGTAGAACTTCAGACATTACCACAAAGTAATGAAATACGTGTGGCAGGGCACCTTTAAAGGTTCAAATTCAGTCAGAAAAAGCTTTCTAAAGATTTCAAATGTCAATTGAAAAATAAAGACACAGTGAAAAACGTGACTGTAATTTTAACCTCCACAGGACACTGGAACAACTGTGAGTTTTTGTTCAAGAAGAAAAGCAGAAATTTAAGACACCTGCTGGTCTACAGTTTGTGTTGGCTTTTGCCATTTAAGGGTTTTTTCAAACAAGAATGTCACTGGACAAAAGGAAGCACTGAGGCACACAGGGAAATATAATCACAAAATCATACATCAATCATAGTACAGTAAACCCCAAATAAAAACATTGAAAAACTAACAGAATTAAGAACAGGCAAGTCGGGCAGACCATCAGTTGTTAGGCTTTAATTAATATCCACACAGGCATGTGAATAATACCCACAGTTGTATCAGGATCTAGTTTTTAGTATTTAACACTATTTCTAAGGTCCATCATTTTGTTAGTTGCTCCCAATATGCAACACACCCATTACTCCCTAAATATCTCATGAGTCAAATAATCAAGATCTAATCTCAGTTATCATTTTGCGAGGCTAATATTAACCAACATGTGATGGCAAACAGTGGTTACAATAAAAAATGTGAATGCAAATATTCACTTCAAATTGAAAATAGCAATCTTGCTACAACCTGGTGCAATGCATATTTCCTTGTTTTCATACAAGGTTAATGTTTAATTGTGCACTGTCCCTGCATGAATAAAATGACATTTAGCGGTTGTCTCTTCTCCGCAAACTAACTCTTATTTGGACAGTATTGTTATGAATCATTTGACAGCATACAGTACGTGACACCGGATGAACTGTTGCACTTAATCATACTAAAACAAGTCAGATTAAATAAAATTACTTATATAAGTATATTTTTTTTTTGTGTCATTTTGCAAATTCTGATGAATGTCAGAGGTAGGCCAGAGGTAATGTGACTGCACATATGGAAGTACAAAGAGCTAGCAGTGAGAAAGAAAACACACCAGCACCATTCATCACACACCACAGACCAACCTACACAAGGACAAAGCCTTACTTATGTCACTTGTGGCTGTGGTATTATGGAAAAAACTAAATTCATAGTTCTGGCTGGATTTATGTATGGTCATATATCAAATAAAAGTGTAACTTTAAATGAAATTACTATTATGAATTCACTTGCATTTTCAACAAAATCTTTCAAGATATAATTAATGGCAAACTGAGTTGCACTTCTTTATTTGGTCCACACATCCTACAAACTCCAAAATGAGACAAAATAGAATGACACTGAATGCATTATTTATCAGATAAATTTGATACAAAATGCTAGTTAAAAGTGACATTGGCTCCCAAGGAATCAAGAAACAGTATAGGATCTGTCCATATATTCTTTCCATGTGTTGCAATAGTGGTACTGTATAGTACATGGAAAATGATGGTTAAGTTATTCTAGCGACTCATCTTTAAGCCTTCATTTTGTGTCTGGCTATCTCTCCATTTATACTCGCGGCAGTATATAACAAAAAGGCGTAAGAGGAAACTTGTCAGACAGAAGACTAACATTAGCTGGGCCTCAACATCAAAGCATGCAGCACTTCCCCAACAGTGGTGTCCCTGTC
Source organism: Sander lucioperca (assembly GCF_008315115.2). Classification (NCBI taxonomy): domain Eukaryota; kingdom Metazoa; phylum Chordata; class Actinopteri; order Perciformes; family Percidae; genus Sander; species Sander lucioperca. The sequence goes on from NC_050177.1 coordinate 8,374,519, forward strand.
ATAACATGAATACTGGAAAACGCCCATTGATAGTTTTTTTTTACTTAATGCCTATTACAGTTATGATAGCCCTTGTGATGTGCATTATACAGCTTACATTATACAAATATACCATTAAAAATATCCTGTATTTAGGTTTATACAGCATCTTATGTTTGTCTGGCTATAATGTGAATATGCTGTAAGAGTCTACAGCCATGCTAGCAGCTCGGTAACGCTGTACTTGGACACAGTGGTGCTTTAAATTCATGTCAGCATGAAAACATGCTTTACAACACAATTACAACATGCTACATTAATGTTTAGCAGGTTTATTGTAAACCATGTTCACCATCTTAGCGCAAAGTACAGCTGAAGCTGATGGGAATGTTATGAGTTTTAAAGGTATTTGTTCATAAAGTTAATGAACAAACTGAAATGTTTGATTTGTTGATGGGGATCACCAAAGCTATTCCAATTCATCGTGAAGGGATCATTCTAATTTGTATGCTTGAACAGTGCAAATGCAACTATATTTAAAGCATCTATATCAGTATTTTTATAGTCTCGCTTTGCCAGACCTTCATCCACAGCGCTGCAGAGGAGGGTCTGGCTAGTCCACACAGCATTCCGGTATAGGAGAAAAACGTGCTCTGGTTTATTGGCATTTCTTTAAACCAATCACAATAGTCATGGGTGGCGCTAAGCTCCGCACGGAACCACGCTGCCGCAGCAAAATAGCCTCGGGAAGGAACTTGTTTTGGTGGAACGTGTATGTTAAAAAGTTGTTTTAGTCATGCAACAGAAACCTCAGATTGGACAGATAGTCTAGCTAGCTGTCTGGATTTACCCTGCAGAGATCTGAGGAGCAGTTAACCGTAGTCCTCAGAAATCCACCGGAGTTTAAAAATTCTAAAAAATGGAATGAAACAAACTTCAAAATTAATGTTGTATTTTATTGATGGATATTACCAAACAAATGTGTAATTAATCAAATATCCAAAAAGTAAATTACACACAGATAACACGTAGCTTTTGGGACAAACTCTGGCCGTCAGACACAGCCTTGTCTATACAATGCAGTACAGTGCATTATATTTGCCTTCTCTATTATTTAAATATGTGTATGCCATTCAAAACCGGCAAGGATGTACAGCTAAAACAGTTTATAGTGGCAGTGCCCTCTAGTGGCCAAAGTAATTATAACGGGAGCAAAGCAGAAAGTATGGTGACAAAGTATAAGAATGTCAAATTCTGCATAAGGAGGTAAGTTGGGGTGGTGGACCGGTTAAACAATCACAAGACTTTCACCAAGGAGACGGGGTTTGTGTCCCATTTAAACACCAAAGTAAACTTTACAGAACAAAACGGAACAAACTGAGCTATGTCACGTTCTGTGTCACATGCGTAACCAGAAGTAACGTCTGATTTTAACCCAAACCACATTATAATATATAATAACTTAAATAAGTAGTTTTGGTGCCTAAACATGACCAAACTGTGACTGTATTACAACGTTAACAACATGTTTAAAACTGCAACCGTTACGTTCTCTGGTTTAGCCACAAGGACAGAAAACGCTCCTGGGTCGTATTTTCTTGCCACCGCTAGGAACGCTAATTTATGAAAGACACTGTTCATATTTTAATGTTTAGTTTAATGGTGTGTTTTATCAAAGAACAAAGCATGAGTACTTTTCATCATTCTGATTGAAAACACTTTAAAGGTACATCATTTCTAAATGATTACAAAAGATGCCACCATTGATTAAATACTACAATAAGACTGACAACATGATTAAAAACATGTAATTATAATGCTCAATTACATTACAGATGATGTGACTTATAATGGTTATATAGTTGCAAGCCTAGATTACTGCTGACCACCTTGTTATATTGCTGTTTGTGAAATGGAAAATAGTAGTATAGTATGATATTTCTATTGTTTCTCATTACTTGTTTTACTGTCTCTGCAGCATAATGGTGATACTTTGTAGATGACGGTTAAACTGGTTATTTGGGAGATAGGTGAAGGGATTCTGCTCTCACTCAGGGTATGTTACTGCATGATTGCTTTTTTCCGTTTGATGAACAACGCAAAGTAAACACCCATGGCAACGAGGAGAATAGTTAGGATCACGATGCAGACAATTACAGCCACCACAGGGCTGCTGTAGTTGGCCTCAGGTGGCATACCTGTGTAAGACAGGAAAGAAGAAAGGCATGAAAATATTACACCGTGTTATGATTCATGGGTAAATGAATTAATGTTGCTAATTACTGACTGAGAAAGTAATGACCAAGAAGAACCAAGATTCTTACCTAGAGAAGCCGAGTAAGTTTGAGCATCACCTGAAAAAAGTAACCAAACTATTGTCAATAATTGACGTGATTCACTTTTTGTGTCATTATTGATCAAATTAACTGATTTAATTAGTAATTTGACATTTTGGGAAATACGCTTATTCACTTGCTTGCCAAGAGTTAGATATGAAATTGATACCACTCTGACGTGTGTATGCTAAGTTAAAGATGGAGCTAACACCAGTAGCTATAGCTTAGCATAAAGACTGGAAACAGGGAGAAACAGCTAGCCGAGCTCTGTCCAATTGACCTATCAGCACCTTTAAATCGCAATAATTAACATGTTAACCATATGTTCTTTGTTTCAACCACACTAAAGTGTAAATATTACAATTTTCCCATTTCTAGTCCTTATGCTATGCTAAGCTAAGCTAATTGGCTGCTGGCAGTAGCTTCACATAGCAAACAGACTTGAGACTAGTATCGATTTTTTCATCTAACTCTTGGCAAGAATGCAAATAAGCGCATTTCCCAAAATTGTCAAACTAATTCTCTTACAAAAGATACCATGAGGAAAGATGGTCATTATATATTTTCTAATAATATAATTTATTTAGTTTATTGTCATATATGAAGTTATTCATCATGTTTAAACAAGAATCCAGTCAGATTGAATTAACCAAGCAAATCAACATTTTTAGGATGATGGATAGGATGGTTAGGATGGTTAGGATAATGAGATATTTTTGTTTATTGAATTTTGCCCTAAAGACGCACCACTGCTTAGTTTTCCCACAACAATGGCAGGCGAGGTGACTGTTCCGTTGCCAATCGCATCTGCAGCCGCTCTCTTTCTCCTTTTGGCACCACAGGTCTGTTCAAAATGGATAAAAAAAACCAATCAAAACAAAAGATGTATGAGTTAACTACAGTAAGTACATAGTTGTGATATCCTTATATGAGGACTCTTAAAGGAACTCTGGTGTCTACTCACAGGCATTAACGCACTACACGAGGCCACCTCACAGAGCCTGGTGACGCAGTGCAGGTAGAAAGTAGAAACTGTCTGATTTTTGTGCTCCACAAATCTGAAGGCCTCAAAGGAGAAGTATGCTTTCTGAGACGCCCCATTGAGTTCCACCTTAGTTTGTGGGTCACGTTGACACCTTAGGTGAAAAAAAGACATGTAATGTGACTGCACATGTGGAAGCACAAAGAGCCAGCCTGGAGTTGAGTGTAAAAGTGGAAGGTATTATATACTGTGGTTACTCATAGGAGACTCACCCTACAAAAAGGTCATAATAGGTGGTGAGCATGGGATATGGATTTGTTGATGCGTAGCATCTGTCCAGCAGCACGTTGAACCTGCGAGTAGGACAGACAGGTGGAAATTAAGTATATGTTCTTATTTAAGTAACTTATTTTTTACTGTAAACCTTCAAAACTTAAATACCTTTCTGTTAGATTGGTAGCTTTAACGGCAACATAAATCTTGGTCTTCAGGTTTAGCCCTGATTCTGGGATAGTAAGGATCCTTGTGTAAAGGCTATCCTGTTCCACAGAAAAGTAAAAACAAAATAAAGTTATTTAATGTTTAAAAAAAAAAAAAAAAACTCTGTCCAATTCCAAAAGCTAGAGCAGGTCTTACTTCGTAGAGCTGCATACTCAGTGTGGTGATGAAGCTACCATTGTTGTCTCTTATGGCAAGACTCACACCCGATCTGTATTGGATGTAAAGAAACTTGGATTAATCAAAATGTAGCTCAGTCGTGCTTTATTCATATGCAGCATAAGTGTCATTCATGACATACTCACACGGCCACTTGAGTGTTGTTCAGGATATACTGCATTGGGTAGAAGCAGGAAAACATGTACTTGATCTGCTGGCGATAGGTGATCATACCCGCAGAGGGGTCTACAGAGGTAACAGCGCCAGAGATGTTGACGAACTGGACATTTGAGAAGTCCGCAAACTGTCCAGTTCCAACCTGAGTGGTTATCTTTAAAGAAAATAAATAAAAAAAATAAACAAGTTCTGATTAATTCTTTTATGCAGGAATTCACGATATAATCACTCCTTGGTTTTCATATAATGCTATTTAATCCTATAAAAATGCACCAAAATCAAACTTTTGACTGCCATAGCATGATATCTGCTAATAAATTTGATGGACAAAATGCCTCAATTGATGTACGCTACACCAAGTTGTTAAAGCTTGTGTGATGAATACCTTAAAGCTATTTTTGCAGGATGAGATAACACTTTCATTAATGGGGAATCTGAATTTTAAGACAGGTGGGGTCACGTTCCAGTCAGCTTTCCCAAAACACTCAGGTGTATTGAACTGATTATTGAGGACCATCATTGACTCATTGTAAAGAGCTTGGTACATAGGGCAGATGTAGATGCTCAGGTCCATATTCTGAGTGCCACAGACCACAGTTATGTCCGTATTTTCTGGGAGAGATAAAAAAAAGAAAGAAAGAGGATGTAAATCAAAGTGCAATGGAGGTGTGAAAATAACAGTCACTAAACACTATGTAATAAATCCCACAAACTTGGAGGTCTGTTTGTATCGCTAAGAATGCAAGCATCTGGTAGCTGGGCCTCGGTCCTTAAAATTAGTCCAAGCTGGAACACAAGGAAGATCAGCCTCATTGTTCTGAGTTTGGACCTGTGAGAAAACAGCAAAACAATTGGAACCATTTTGTCAGAGGAAAGTGCTTTAAAAGAAAGCTTTTCAAGAATGTTAACATCAAATACAACCTTCCTGTACATTAAGGAAGGGCCTACGATGGCAATAGAGTTACTTAAGCCCATTATGCAACATACAGTGAGCAGCCACTTGAAAGAAAATGTAAAGACCTGCTTCAAACTGTGTCATGATTTATACATAGTTTCAGAAAAAAAATCTGAAAACTATGTGAAATTAGATTAGGTTAGAACTCAACTTTATTGTCAATGTGCGGAGTACAAGTTCAAAGACAACGAAATGCAGTTTGTGTCCAACCAGAAGTGCAAAAAAAGCAGAAAAATGCAATGTGATATACAAAGTAAAATATATTGTAGTGTTAAAGAGCAGAATAAATATGGCTATGTAATATTAACAATGTATGAACAACATGTACAGATATGTGCAATGTAGTAGCAGTGACATTATACTAGTAGTAAGAATAATATAGTTATAGATATATGCAGTATATTTGCAGAATATATAATAAGAATAATATAATATATATAATATTATAATATATATATATAATATAATAAGAAAAACAGAATAAATATGGATATACTGAATGAACCATATAGACATATATGCATATAAGCATGTACAGCTATTTGCAGTGTGGTAACATTATAAGAGCAGGATGAATAGTATGAAGAGCAGTAGATTATGGCTATGCGTAGGTGAAATTACCATTATCCTTCAATTAAGTTGAATCTTTGAAAGATTCTTAGACACAATGATAAGTATAATACAAAATATTAGCTGTACTTCTACACAAACATGTCCTGTATTTTGCTTGTCAAGAATATTTGAAAAAAAACTTCATTATTGATCACATAAAGACCCTCAAATTATATCTCATATGTCAAGTTTAATTCAAAGACACAAATAAACAGCATTGATGATATAGTAAGAAACTTCAAAAAAAATGTTTACAGGTGACATTTTTTGATTAAAGTATAGTCATTATAAATAAACATAGCCTACAGCAAGAAACTTCCAGGAAAAGAGGTGATAAAGTTATTGCAGGAACTCACCTGTAGGTCTTCATTGTCTGTCCTGCTATCAGCTGATCCCCTCCATTTATACTGTCGTCCCCACAGGGGTGTGTTAGACAGACAAAAGTGTAACATGAGCTGGGCTTTGAACAATTTTCATTTTTTCTGAATATTCTTTTACATAATTTTGAATTCAAATAACAATTCATCTAAGCTTTTTTTTCTTTTCACACAGTTCAACATATTAACTCCAGTTAGCCTTCTGCTGATTGTAACCTGTAGCGTTTGAATGTTTGTTTCCATACATATATATATATAAAAAGTAGAATTTGTCTTAAGAAAATGTGGTTTTATAAGTCATCCGTTGCTTTGTGGAAACAGTTATTCTATGTAAGGATTTTTGATCAGCATTTACCATTGTTGTATTACTGTACATTGTTGTTTAATTGAAAATACTCATCAAACAAGTTCAATCTATTTATCTGAAATCCTCGGACACACTTTCTGGATTAAAATGTTAACATTTAAATACCTTTCAAGTGACTACTATTTATAATGTGTCACAAAAAAGTGTTTTCAGTGATACCGAGCCTGTTTTTGGTCTTATTTGTTCATTCAAAAGGATCAATCCTCATGCCATATGTCCGCAGCTCGGTTGTATTATTAATATGACAATATTGATCTCAGCAGGGATTTATTTATTTTAGCTTGTCCTTATCTTCAATAAGGTCAAGATGTTATTTAAAGGCAGATACAGGAAGCTCAACCTGGGTACTTATTTCTTAAGAGATGAATGAGTTTCCTAGCTGATAATTTAATAATTAATAGCCAGTAATTTGTTTCATGGATGTACTAAAGATGATTTGTATAAAACATAGTTTGCTTTTATCATGTGTACTGTACTGGAATAAAGATGTTTACCGTCAGATTGATTCTGACTTTGTCGCCACATTTACTGTACAGCAGTCATCTTTTTTGATTTGGTCTGGCACAAAATATTATTTTATATGTTGGGCAATGCCAGGTTATCTGCTGATAATGATGCCTTGCAAACACTTGATTGCTGAGAGCTTCGCATAAGAAAACGTAATGTATACTAGAATATACATTATACTAGACTATGAAAGAGCAGGATCAGTGATCTGATACAAGTGTCCTCTTTAGCGATCTTATGATATCATAAAAGTCACATTATTGTTCTTTCGTGTGCAAGTTCTGTAATGGATCAGTTTTTGTTGTGGCCTCAGGCTGTAAACTGTAAATAGAAAGTCCCGGTGCTGTTTTGTACAGTCTGCGGATAAAAGACACACCTATCTGAGGGAACTCCAAAGTCTTTTGTGAAGCATGACGATAGGAAAGGGACCTCTGAGAAACTCGGGTCCCCGAAGAACAGCACCACAATACACCATGAGGGTACAGCCTTAAAAAGGTGCTTGTTAGATTACTTGAGTCATATCCAATGTCAAATGCCAGTTTTAATCTCCCTATTGTTGTCTAAATAAGCATTTGTCTGCAAGCCATGCCATCAGTGTTACTGAGGGCATATCTCTTCAAAACCTGGACCCAGAAGTAGTGAATGTGCTCACCCTTGGGGAATAATGATATTAACCTGCTCCACTGCTGTGGCAGATTTAGGTCAGGAGCCATAATCATAAACACAAGCGTTTTGTATTAAAAGAGAACAGACGCAATAGAAGACATGCTATTATTCAATTGCAAAACAAATTTTAAGCAAACTTCTTATTTGGCAAAATGTTTCCATATCCCATTTAACGAATCAATAGTTTTTTTTGACAAAGGCAAAAACCACCTGAAGCGAACTCTTTTGCACAATTGGAACATCCTTGTTTTATCAAATGTTGACGTTTTCATACAGCCTTTCTAATGGGATACTTCAAAATGCACATAAAATGAGTTTATGGAAACACGGCTATGGACCTTTTTCACAGCAGACATTATTTTTTGGGCCTTTATTTTCACAGGACAGATGAAGACATGAAAGAGGAGAGAGAGGGGGAATGACATGCAGCAAAGGGCCTGCAGGTTAGAGTCAAACCCGCGGCCGCTGCGTCGAGGAGTAAACCTCTATTAATACATGTGCGCCTGCTCTACCAACTGAGCTAACCTGGCCACCACAGCAATTTTTTTGACCTGTCATAGTAGGAAAAGCACAGCTGAAATTGATAACCTTAACGATGGCTCAATTCCATCAAGTGTCCCAGTAAGCTATTTCAGTGAGTCAGCATGCACAACGCCAGGGCCTATCCTAAGTGGAATGCAGCCATCATTAATGGTGTGCTTTTCCTACTATGACATGTCAACATGTCTGCCGTGAAAAAAGGTCTATTGTTAGTGTTTGCTTAAAGTGTCCATATTATAAAAAATCACTTTTTCTGGGATTTGGGGTGTTATTTTGTGTCTCTGGTGCTTCCACACGCAAACAAACTTTGAAAAAAAAAACATCCATGCTGTTTTGAGTGAGATACAGGTTTCTGAATGTATCCTGCCTTCAGTCTCCGGGTGAGCTGTTCAAAATCTGCACGGCTTTCTACGTAACTAGCCGAAACGAAGGGGCTAGGGGGCTAACCTAGCATGCTAGCACTAGCATGCTAGCTCGTTCTCAATGGCAAAACACTGCTACAACACACACAAATTCACCCTAATCTACAAAATAAATTGTATAGAACTACTTACATGTCCCTGTTCTACAGGTATTCCACGCAAAGTTGGAAGTGCACCCTCGTTTAGAAGAAGTCTCCCGGCTAATCCTGCCTTGTACAGGCCGAAGTTGCAGAAACAGCTAGCTAGCTCATGTAATCTTTACCCAGCTACCGACTGCCAACAAAGACGTTAGAGAAGTTGAGATGTCTCACTCTGTAGCTAAAACAGACCTAAACACAGGGTGAAAAGAGGAGCTGCAGCAATGTGCAGTACAACAAAAATATGGTGTTTTTTGAAAATTAAACCACGTAAACCTATTCTGATACAATCTCAAATTACAATTATGAACCTGAAAATGGGCATAATATGGCCACTTTAAGGTGTATTTTAATGTACAGTTCACACAAATGTAGTTCTTTAAAGAGTCCAAATTCTGACTCATGACTCAGCTTGAATGTGAAAAAACAATGACTTTGACCGTTTCAGGATGAATTTATCCTCAATTTGTACCTAATAATCTACAGTCTTCAGTCCACAATATAGGCTGACACGTACACATGAGCATTAAATATCTTAATTAAAAAAAAAACATAAGATCGGATGACAACGCTGTATCCCTGCATTACCTGGGAATGAAGTAGACCAAGAGCGTATATTATTAGCTTAGCTGAGATGCATGGATTGTAAGGCCCGGCTTATCACAGATAAACTATCAGTGTGTATGTTGGTCAATACCGTAAATAACAATAAATGGTAGTACAGAAATGCCCCAAATATGTTTGAGGTAATTAAGAAACGTTATCCACTGCACAATATCTGCTCAGCACCAAACAGCAGACCGATTAGCTGGTGAACACAGTGGAGCATTCAGCAGCTAAAGAGCCCGATTTCCTCAGGAGTTCAAAAACAAAGATAAAAGAGAGTGAATATCACCTGGTGTGAATCACCAGAGGCCTCACGGTACGATATCATCACAATACTTATGTCACGATACGATATTATTGTGATTTTAAACATATTGCAATATTCTGCGATATATTGCAATTTATTACCTTTTTTCCAACTTATCTTGTCCCCAAAAGGAACTTTATCAACATCTGTTTTATCTAAAAAGATACATTTCTCTGTTTGTTCATCTCACTTCAATTGTATTGCTGCAAAATGGGATTGTCAAGCAGACAAACTGACCAACACATATGTAATAAAAGATCGATACTTAGCTTCTGAAGTCTGTGTATCGATACTGTATTGCCACGGAAAATATCACGATGCTATGCTGTATTGATTTTTTTCCGCCCACCCCTAGTGATTATTGGACTAACACTGATCAGGTGTCCGGAAACACGACTCTAGATGAATGATAATGTTGCTCTGCTGTTTACTATCATGTTCGCCATATCAATTTAAAGAGGATTTTCTACGTCAATATTGTGTTCGCAACTTATTTGCACTGCCCGAGGTGGCCTAAAAAAGTCAATTACTGTGGGTTTAATTAGTGAGTTTTTGAGGTGTTGGTAGGCAGATTTTGTAACCTTTGAACAGAGCCAGGCTAGCTGTTTCCCTATTTTCGGCCTTTCTGCTATGCTAAGCTAAACCAACGAGCTGCAGCCTTGTATGTAAAGGACAGACACGACAGAGGCGAAAGAGAATAATTGTATGTGAAAGGGAATTATCACCCAACTCTGAAGGTGGTGTGTACTGTTTTTCCAACCATAACGAAAAGAAGGATCTTGGTGTGTATATCCATAATTGTTAAACTCTAATAAATCTTTATAACCGGCACAGAACAGCTCCATCTATACATCCCATTTAACTCGCAGGGTAGAGTTTGGGTGAGCTCTACTTTATCAACATGCATCCCTTACATTTTGTAAGAATGCCAGGCCACTGCACATACCACTGTCATGTGTCAGTGAATGTGACTCATAGACGTGAGGAATATAATCTTCATATAATCTCAATGGAAACTGTGAAGAAATAATTAAAGTTAACATCCTAAAGTGCCTTAATATGATAATGAGATTACTAAGAAGTTACATGTTTTTTGGAAATATGGGTGTCGGTAAGGAAAAAGTGTAACTGTGCTCATGTCAAATGTGTACAAAACAAATGCTTCCACGGATGTTTACATTAAAACAAGAATAGTGCTTACAAAAGTCTTAGGGGACAAAACAAGTGTTGTGTCTCTAGGCTTGTGACAGTAAAGGCATTTTGATGCATCGCCACTAAAGGGGCTCTTGGGAACATTGAAAAAGGCAGTTCATAAACAGCCTAAGTGCATTACACAAGGCCACGTAGAACAGCCAGTGTTTTCATAAAATCTGACTTTTATGTTGTCATTGGCACTCTAAACAATAAGGAATTATCAGCACTTGATTTCAGCCTCATAGCCTGTGAAGGCACAACATAACCTGAGAATTCAAGTCAGCAGTAAAGTATAGTTTTGCAACTTGAGCGCCTAAATAAATTACAATGTCCATCCTTCTCATTACTGTACAGTTTGTGTGATCTTTCTGCATTTTTACATTTAGAAAGCTCCAAATAAGCCATTGCAAGCTCAATATTTTTATTTTATTATGTATGTACATTTTATTTGTATACATTGTAGTTAGATCTATCTTATTGGATCTTATCTTTTCCTTCCTTTTTTTGTCTTGCATCTTTACAGGGTCAACCGGAAAGTATCAAATGATTTAGTTTAACCCAGATATCCTTTAACAACAGCTTTTGTAAGTAGACCATGATGTACTGTGAGTCACACTATGCATGCAACACCTGAGCAGTATCATATCAAGTAATGATATAAGGGCCCTTTTAAAAAAAAAAAAAAAGTCATGACACAATTCTTGCATGTATGCACTGTAAATGGTAAACCAAAACCAGGGTTTGTTATTAAACTTGATAATCTGTGACCCATCCCAACTGTTGTTTTTTGGAGATCCACCCTAATATCAGTAACTGTTCTCACATGGAATATTTGGTGTTGCAGATCATGCTACAGATCTTTTTTTTTTCGTGGGATAAGCTTACATTTTAGTGTCCTTGATGCTAAGAGAATCATGTTTGTAGGTATGGTTCAGCTTTTCGGTTCTCCTTGTTGCACTGACTGCAAAGAGTTATACAGTGGTGGAAGAAGTACTCCATTACAAGCCATGCATCCAAAAGCTTAAAGACGTATAGTCGAATGAGCCCTCTTATATGTTCTCATATGTTTATGCAGTATTATGGGATTACTATGACTGATTGCTATGACTGATTACTATTTTAATCCTGTAGTTGGTCCAGGTGAAGCTAATTTTACTTGATATACTGTTAGGTACTGTGAGATAATGATGCATCACATTTTATAAGATGATCATATATATGCAAAATCTTAATCTAAGTTACTATAGCTGCCAGATAAATATAGTAGAGTAAAAAAGTACAATACTGTATTTCTTTTTGAAATGTAGTATCAAGTAGCAGCAAATAGAAAATAATCAAGTGAAGTACCTCAAAATCTTACTTATGTACAATACTTAATGTTACTTTCCACCACTGTTGAGACATGTGCAGTAAACTCAATAATATGCATACATTAGTTATACAGTATTGTTGTACTGCTTATACCTTTACTTCACTACATTTGAGAGGTTAATGTACTTTTTACTCCACTTTATTTGAAACTTATAATTACTTACTTACTTAAAATGAAAACATATGAACTGCTTTTATGATATGATGCAATACTACAGTACTAATATACCCAGTAGAATACAAAGTATCTGAAAGTAGCTTCACATTGACAAACTACAACTTAAAAAACCTCTTACATGTATTTATTAGTAATACAAACAGAATCATAACGTATTCGATAATAACATAACACTGTGAAATGAGCCATTCTGCACAATGAGTACTTTCACTTTTGATACTTTAAGTACCTTAAATACTTTGTATATTAGAAATACTTTAAAATGTACATTTCTGTTAAAGTATAGTATAAAGTAGCATAAAATGGAAGCACCCAAGTAAAATACAAGTGCCTCAAAATTGTACTTGAATAAATGTACTTAGTTGAAGTAACATTTTCAATGCAGGATTTTTTAATGGGTATGTTTTATGTGCCATTATCAATGGTTGAATGTGACTAATTACATTTACTCAATTACTGTACTTAAAGCTTTAGTGCGTAACTTTTTGACATTAATGACTGTCCGTTACATTCAAGCCATTGCCAAATGAGTTGCTACAAAGCTAATTAAGATTGTCAGCTCCACACAACTCTCTGTATTTCTCAGTATGACTATGTTCAGAAGATTGTGGCGTCCGATGACTTTCCTGCACAGAAGCTCAAGTGAAGATAATGACCTCTTCTGAAGAGTCCATCATGTTTTTTAATCCTCTGTGTCCTCCTTGGCTAGCAATGGGGATGACAGAAACAACGCACTATAGCTTTAAGTACAATCTTGTATCTTATTTCCATTTTATGGTACTTTATACTTCTACTCCACTACATTTTGGAAGCCAATGTTGTACTATGACACGACAGCTTTAGTTGCTAGTTACTTTGCAGATTGGCAGATTATTTATACAAAATATAAATCAATTTATAAAATATGTCATATTATAGATTAAGCTACCCAGCTGTAGCCTGTATATAAAGTAATTAAAATCAGCACCACCTTTACCAGCTGCAACAGCCTTATTGCATCAATAATTATAATCCAGTGATATATATGATTCTAAAATGGGCCATTTTGCTTAACAAGTACTTTTACTTTTGATACTTTAAGTATACATGGATTCTAATGTTCTTTTACTTTAGAAATTGAATGCAGGACTTTTATTTAAAACAGTGTTTCTACACTGTGATATTGCTACTTTTACTAACAGTAAGTAGGCTCCTTCTTCCACCACTGTAATCAGCCATTGTCAAATAGCCATGCTGCATAATAATCATAGACAGTAAAAGTAATTCATAATAATCTTGATAGCAGCTGCTGTGTCAACGTGCAAACAATATTTCCAATTGGACCATTTGTAGAGGCAGTGATGGAGGCTGATTGGCCAGCATTGCTTCTCCTGTGTTCTGGAGAGTTCTGAGAGGAAGTGTTGTGGAGGAGTCGCGGCCGCTCACACACGCACACACTGACAGGCAGCAGGAATCAGGGGACCCTTCACAACGAGAGTTGCTCCGGGTGAACCAGCCTGCAGTATTAATAACAACCAGTTTAACGATAAGCCGATTAAACGACCGATTCCGAATTTAACGGAGGTAAGTATTAGCTAGTTGAATACTGTATTATAGTAACTTTTTCTGGTCAGAGACGTTATATTAGCTAGCTAACGTTTTTTGCTAACGTTAATTTAATAGCAAATATAATAGCAAATAGATACCGACTGGTATTTGAATATTACGTTAGGCAAATCCAACTGCACATATCTCCTCCATTAACACCAACTCTTATTAATTGATGCTTTAAGATGACTGTTTGTATTGTTATGGTTGTGTATGTTAATTAAGGGTGACCAATTTAACAGGAGAGCTAACGTGGCTATAACCTACCTAACCCTATATACCCTATAACAACAGGTATGAATTGGTGCGGCTAACACGCTTGCTAATTTGGTTAGCAAAGTTGCTAATTTGCGTTGAAATCATGCACATCTTCTTGAGAGGTTATTTAAAGCCTTGTAAAGTGTGTCCAAGTTATGAGAAAGCGAAAGGAATGTTCCAGAAAGTTCCCATCCTTCTGTAATGTGAAGTGGCACGCCCTCCTGTGCTGGGGCTGCGGTTGATAGCTAAGCTAACGTTAATGATGCAGCACTTCACCCTACTCTTCTTGCTTAGTGGCTAGCTGTCACACTTTTTCTTTCATAAACCCCCTTGTCCCAAAACCAAATTACCTTTAACAACTATTAACAATATTAGTGAAACTACTGTTGTAACAACAGGAGCCAAGTTTAATTGTGTTAACCTTATCTAAAACATGAACTTGCATGTTTGTCATTAGTTTCTGTCGTACAAATCAAAAATCAAATTAGATTGTGCACAAACCTACAGACAAAAGACAAGGCTCTGCTGCTATATTGACTTGGACAACGTAATATCCAAATATACCTTGCTGTTGACAAGGTATATTTCTGATTTGACTGACATTTTGGCTTGATGAGCATTGGTTGTTTTCATTACCAATTGATCAAATAATAATTGAGACTATAAAGTGTCAGAAAATACAAAAAACTAGCTCATCACAAGTTTACAGTTTTTTTATATATATGATGATAATCATAATATCAAAGAATATACTATATACGTTACAAAGGGGTTTAACATGGTCGAACCAGAATTAACAGGATAACATTGCAAGATTGCAATGAGGCAAATACTTAAATACTTGTAAAATAAAACAGTTAAAATAACAAGGAAATGAAATAACCAACATAATACAATATTAAAAACCCACATAAGATAGGCGGAAAAGCAGCAGATTTAGCATTTTTGCTTGAAAAATGATTGAAGCTTCGAGATTGAAGCAAGGTATGACGACCTTTGCCCATGATAGCTGTAATGACCTCCCATGTGGCTTAACATTAGGCTGACGTTACAGTATATTGATATTATGCTGCTGTAGCAACAGTAAGCATTACATAGGGCCTGCTCAAAGAAGTTACTGCTTACTGAGTCATCTTGATAACTTTGTTGTAGAGTGAAACAAGTCTTTTTTTTTTTTCATTTTCCCGATTTTATATGGTTTTCAGAAAATTATCCCAGTAACTTATAAACCCAGCTCTAGTTCAATTCAAACCGTTTTTAATTAGTGTTATACAAAACCGCAAGTCACAAGAAGTAGCAGAAAACCTACACCTCAAATCAGACAAAGTTTAGCATCTTGTTCTTGACACATGAACCGAACAATGAATTCAGAATCAAAATAGTGGCTGAATAATTTTCAGTGGATCAACTTATTGATGTTAATGTTCAGTTCAGTGAGGTTATCAGGCTGTACAGTAAACCTGCATCTCATAAAAGGCCCTCTCCTCCCTGTTGTCTGCTGTTGCCATAATAAAGGAAGTTGTTGCCAAGCTGTCAAACGTGGGAGGCTTGTAAACAGGTGCTGTGGACCTTTACTTCACTAAGACAAGTTTGTTTCCACTTCTGTTTGAGCTGCTCAGACTCTGAGAATAGCCTCATTACACCATACTAAATGTGCCTCATGGTGCAGTGTTTCCAACAGAGTTAGAGTCCAGTTTTTTGGCTTACAGGTTTGTTTGAGGGTAGGGGGCAAGGTATCAGTACCGGTATCCAAAATCTTTGAACAATACCCAGCCCTACAAATGAGAGAGGGACAAGGAGGGGCTGAGCGTATCAATGAGCTGTACACAGCTCTAGAATGAAATAAGATATAACCCTTTTTAAACACAAAAAAAAAAAAAAAATCAATATGTGGCAGTCAACGTTGGCAAATAAATCAATGTATGGGAATTGCTGTGGTAGCCAGCCACGGTTACTCATCTGTCATATACCCAGATTTTCAGTTCAGTCCCAATGTACGGTTAACAGCTGATGATTTTTATATTTTCAGGAACTATGTCCAAGGGACCAGCAGTCGGCATTGACCTGGGCACTACCTACTCCTGTGTAGGAGTGTTTCAGCACGGCAAAGTTGAGATCATTGCCAATGACCAGGGAAACAGGACCACACCCAGTTATGTTGCCTTCACTGACACTGAGAGGCTGATTGGGGATGCAGCCAAGAATCAGGTGGCCCTGAACCCCAACAACACAGTATTTGGTATGAAACACTTTTTTTCTAAACAAGTATGATTAGTTCACTTTTAATGCTCCTCCTTATTTATTGCATTTTTTTTTATTTTTTTATTGTCCCTCAGATGCAAAGCGTCTCATTGGACGTCGGTTTGATGACAGCGTTGTCCAGTCAGACATGAAACACTGGCCATTTATAGTCATTAATGATGCTACACGCCCCAAAGTACAAGTGGAGTACAAGGGCGAGACCAAAACCTTCTACCCAGAGGAGATCTCCTCCATGGTGCTAATTAAAATGAAGGAGATCGCAGAGGCATACCTTGGGAAGGTAAACCTGTGTGTTGAGTTTTACAAAATTGACTGCTATGTCCCCTGCAAAACATGGAATTTTTAAACCGAACCCTGCAGTATTTGTTTCCTGTTTACAACAATAATATTGTTGTTAAAATAGACTCGGGATCTCAGAGCTCCAATTTAACTTAGTGTTGATAAAAGCTTAACTTTTTTTTTGTTGAAAATGTCATTTATGTCTCATTATCTGCTGCAACTTGTAACCATTTTCTTTTCTTGCAGACTGTAACAAATGCAGTCGTGACTGTGCCTGCCTACTTCAATGACTCTCAGCGCCAGGCCACCAAAGATGCAGGGACCATTTCTGGGCTTAATGTCCTTCGTATCATCAACGAGCCGACTGCTGCTGCTATTGCTTATGGCCTGGACAAAAAGGTAAAATAATCCTTAGGCTACAGCTTTCTATAAACTGTAGTGTGTTGTGGGAAATTGCATGTTAATGACCACACTAAAAATGACTTTCTGGCCTGTCTTTTGAAGGACTATTACTCTTTTTTTTTTTAAAGTTTTTTTGTTTTTGTCAGTTTTATGTGTACTTTTGGAGTCCAACATGTGATATTTAAATGTACCAAAGTAATGTAGACTTTGAAAAAATTCCCCAAAGCACTTGCTGAAGGTGGATGTATCCAATACTACACTACTACAAATTACAATAAAATCATTTCAAACTAGGCGCCCGGATAGCTCAGTTGGTAGAGCGGGCGCCCATATATAGAGGTTTACTTCTCGATGCAGCGGGCCCCAGTTCGACTCCCTTTGCTGCATGTCTTTCCCCTTCTCTCTCCCCTTTCATGTCTTCATCTGTCCTGTCAAAAATAAAGCCTGAAAATGCCCCAAAAAAACAATCTAAAATAATGGAGTGTGGTCTAGACCAGTGGTTCCCAACCTTTTTTCCTTGGCGCCCCCCCTACTTGTGTCTAAGAAAAGCTGAGCCCCCCCTCCGAAACCGAAGTTGAGGTAACGTTCCCTTACTTTCTTTTTTGATACAGAGGAGTTATCAGCACTTTTACGCTTCTCCGCCATGTTTCATTCATAAAATAGTGATGCCGTGGCGACAGGAAAAACGAGGATAATAGCAGCTAGCAGCTGACCTGATGACAGCAGGGTCCCAGGTTAAGAGGTCCCGGAGGTTTGACCTACTAAGTAGCCTGCCTACAAGTTTAAGCGAGAACAAAAATATATAGTTTTTATACAGACTTTTGTATACATTATATATTTATCATAATTTTTTTAACGTGCAAATTATTTTTTTTTTTACCTCAACCTCAAACCAGATAAAGACTTGCACCCCCCCTGTGATCTTTGCCGCCCCCCTTAGGGGTCCCCGGACCCCAGGTTGGGAACCACTGGTCTAGACCTACTCTATTTGTAAAGTGTCTCGAGATAACTCTTGTTATAATTTGATACTATAAATAAAATTGAATTGAATTGAATTTCAAACTACAGGTTGGAGCTGAGAGAAACGTCCTCATCTTTGACCTGGGCGGTGGCACGTTTGACGTCTCCATCTTGACCATTGAAGATGGCATCTTTGAGGTGAAGTCCACAGCAGGCGACACACACTTGGGTGGAGAAGACTTTGACAACCGAATGGTCAACCACTTTATCGCCGAATTCAAACGCAAGTACAAAAAAGACATCGGCGACAACAAGAGGGCGGTGCGTCGTCTGCGCACGGCGTGCGAGAGGGCCAAGCGCACTTTGTCATCCAGCACTCAGGCCAGCATTGAAATCGATTCTCTGTACGAGGGAGTTGATTTCTACACCTCGATCACCAGGGCCCGGTTTGAGGAGCTGAACGCAGACCTGTTCCGAGGAACCCTGGAGCCCGTGGAAAAGGCTCTCCGTGACGCCAAGATGGACAAGGCTCAAATCCATGACATTGTCTTGGTGGGAGGTTCGACTCGTATTCCCAAGATCCAGAAGCTGCTGCAGGACCTTTTCAATGGGAAGGAGCTCAATAAGAGCATTAATCCTGACGAAGCAGTGGCCTATGGTGCAGGTATAACCCCTTTTATGTCCATCAGTATAGCAGTAACTATGGCTGAAAAAAACAAACAATGACGATTTTTAAAATAGTTTCTTTTCCCTAGAATCGATATTTTGTATTTATTTTTTTACCAATGATTCACCTTAATATTTTCTATTGATACGGTCCTGCTGGCGACAACTGCATCAGCTAAACAGACCGAAAGCAGGAAAATGTAGAAAATACAAGTTACAGTATGGACTTGTCCGACTGACTGACTGCCATATGATGTGCATTCTTTTGCGGAAACAGTTAGTTTTTAGAAATGTCTCATGTTATATTGTAGGACATAGATCATGTATTATTCAACTTTTCTTTTTTGTTAAAGAAGGAAAAGAAAATCACAATTCTCAATACTATCGAATCGCTATATATATGTATGTGTATATATATATCTCGTCCCAGCCCTAGCTGTAACACAGTAAAATCTTGAGAGACAGCGATTGAACGAGAACATTGGCTACAAATGTGAAAATCAAAACCCACCCATTTGTTCTGCAGCTGTGCAGGCAGCCATCCTGTCAGGCGACAAATCGGAGAATGTGCAGGACCTGCTTCTGCTGGACGTGACCCCCTTGTCTCTGGGCATCGAGACTGCCGGAGGAGTCATGACTGTTCTCATCAAGAGGAACACCACGATCCCCACAAAGCAGACGCAGACTTTTACCACCTATTCAGACAACCAGCCTGGTGTACTCATTCAGGTATGACCGCCATATTTAGCAGGGCCAAAAAAACCCACATTATTATAGAGAATTGTCTTTCATTTCAAATAAATCTTTTATTGATGGGTTGACCTGAGGTTATATCTGCAGGTGTTTGAGGGTGAAAGGGCCATGACCAAAGACAACAACCTTTTGGGGAAATTTGAGCTGACTGGAATCCCCCCGGCACCCCGAGGGGTTCCCCAGATTGAGGTGACCTTTGATATCGACGCCAACGGCATCATGAACGTGTCCGCGGTCGACAAGAGCACCGGGAAGGAGAACAAGATCACGATCACCAACGACAAAGGTAACCGCAAGAATTAAGTTTTAACGCTGTGTCTTTATTGTGAAATTTGACGTGCCACAGCACTCGTGTTCATTTGAAATCAAACCGTCTAGGTCGCTTGAGCAAGGAGGACATTGAGCGTATGGTCCAGGAAGCAGAGAAGTACAAGTCTGAGGATGACGTACAGAGAGAGAAGGTGTCTGCCAAGAACGGTCTCGAGTCCTACGCCTTCAACATGAAGTCCACCGTGGAGGACGAGAAACTGAAAGACAAGATCAGCGACGAGGACAAACAGAAGATTGTGGACAAGTGTAACGAGGTCATCAGCTGGCTGGATAGAAACCAGGTATGAATTAGCAGAAGCTGGTGGTTATGGTCATAGGTGTTAAAATAAACGTTGGGCTGGCATCAGATGTGATACTTAATTCCTCTTCTTTCCCTCTTTCATCAGTCTGCAGAAAAAGATGAGTTTGAGCATCAGCAGAAGGAGTTGGAGAAGGTGTGTAACCCCGTCATGACCAAGCTGTACCAGAATGCAGGGGGCATGCCGGGGGGCATGCCGGGGGGGATGCCGGGCGGCTTCCCTGGAGCTGGTGATGTTCCTGGAGGAGGAGCATCCTCCGGTCCCACCATTGAGGAGGTTGACTAAACTTGTGGTTTAGCAAACTTGCATGAGCTTGTTCTTTTTCCTGTTTTGAGGTTGGTGTGAAGGGTGATCACAGTCGTACTATCTCAGTTATCTAAATTGTTATAGTCAGAACCATTAACCACGTCTCTTTTGGGATTGTTTTGATCATTTTTGTGGGCCGGGCTTAAGACAACCTTTGCACTGTGTGGCTTCTCAAGCGACTGTGTTGCATCTAGTTAAACCAGTTAATGTTCCTATTACCACAGTGTGTTCCTTTCTGAGTTGGTTATGTGTACTTTGCAAAATGAGACTAAATAAAAGTTATTTTTGAACTTGGACTCATTGCTCATCTATTTCATCACCTTAATTATATAAAGATTTTAGGTGTTACAGTCAGAGGTGTGCCATCAGGGCCAGCAAGGCCTTCTCTGCTGGCCAAGAGATTGTCAGAATCAGAAAATTATATTTTTATAATATATATATATATATATATATATATATAATACTCTCTTCCTTGGTTGTGTGCATAGACTGTTATGGTTGTGCAGCTTCAAGTGCATTTTATAAATTAGAGCTTTTATCCAATCAGATTTCCCCTCTGTGCTGTCTCCGGGTGAAAAATCTACTCTGAGGCCTTCAGAATGGACCTTTTTCACAGCAGACATTTTGACCTGTCATAGTAGTTTTCACAGCTGAAATTGATAACCTTAACAATGGCTCAATTCCATCAAGTGTCCCAGTAAGCTATTTCAGTGAGTCAGCATGCACAATACCAGGGCCTCTCCTAAGTGGAATGCAGCCATCATTAATGGCGTTGAATACACCTGTGCTTTTCCTACTATGACATGTCAACATATCTGCCGTGAAAAAAGGTCTATTTCGACTGAATCCCTATGCTATTTAAGCAGACAGTGTTGTTGATTGTCATATTCTTTAGCCAATCAAATTTCGAGTTTGCCCAGTTGGGCCAAGCCATCCATGCAAGCCACCTACGTAGTATACGGTGGCTGAGAAGCAAAACAGAAAGAAGATGTACTTTTTCTTCAAATGATGAGCAGCTTTTGGTAGGTTTAATGAATTTGTCTGCATTTTAGTAAAATGTTTCAACTAGCTATTACTTGCTGCTGGTGCTGTGTATTTATTTGAGCAGTGTCAGTGGCCGCTGTGCCTTTGTGTGTGCGTGGTGTTTGTGGTGAAGCCTGTTGATCGCTGATTGTGTTATTGATTGCTTTGTGGTCGTCGTCTGAGGAAATGTGACCGGTTGTTTTGGATTTGTTTTTGTTTCTTTGGTGATTACATTAATTTTGACAATATTGACTATACTTGAGGGGTGGCAGTAGCTCAGTCAGGTTACCGGTTCAAGTCCCATACGGATCAAAGTATGGTGGTGGGCTGGTAGCTGGAGAGGTGCCAGTTCACTGCCAAGGTGCTCTTGAGCAAGGCACCCAACTAAGCAGCCCCTTTCCATGGGCAGCTCCCTCACTCTGACATCCCTCCATTAGTGCATGTATAGGTACTGAGCGTGTGTGTGTAATTCAGACCTGTTTGTTAATAACAGTGAAAACATTGTAATTTCCCCTTACGGGATTAAAGAAGTATTCATTATCATTTATTATTATATGTGATGCAGCATCCGCCATACTGCGTGAAAGTGATGGCTTCAGTCACCGTGTATCCATGTCTCTGCAGTAGTGTATTGAAACTATCTAGGTGTTGAGCCTTGTGTTAAGTCACTTTATTCCACACGATAATGTCCTAGTGTCATGGTGAGGTTATTCAAAGGTGGTTTATTTGCTGTAGGATAGGACTGAAGGCCCAGGTGTAAAATACACGGCCCGCCAATATACTGTAACTTACAGTATATATGAATATTCTGTCCTTTTACATGCATCATTGGTTTCAGAAATTATCCAAATATTAAGTACTTAATTAGTTAAGCTCTGAGTAGTTTTTAAAGTGCTCATCTGTGCTGTAGTAGTAGTAGTAGTAGTAGTAGTAGACAAAGAAATTAAACAGTGAGTTACATTAGTTTGTGGATCAGATAGCTGTTGATTTATAAAATTGTAACTACAAACTCAGCTTACGGCGAATACTCTTCTACTTCAAACTAAAATGATTAGATCCGTCACAGACATTTCCCCTCTAATAGAAGATGTTTGTCACTGTAAAAACGCATGTCGTTATGTTGCGGGTTTTAAATTGGCAAATTAATTTGCTAACCCAAGAACAAGGAGCTGTATCAGCTCCAGTACTGGTGTCATAGATAACACTGTGTATATCTCCTTCTATACTGTATTTTATTTAAGTTTTATTCATTTAGAGACAATATAACAAATGCCTTCTTTTTTCTCATTTATTTTGCTTATTCATGAATATTCAGGTTAACAGAAAGTAGTTGGAAAGTTCATAGGGGCGTTGGTTCCTCTTGGCCACATATAATGGACCAGTGCTGATGTGTGTGTTGAAGTTTTTGGCAGGTCAGCGTGAGTTAGAGTTTCTTGGGCATTCGTGCATCCGATAGGCACACATGTAGAAGATACCTAGAAGAGAACAATCATATTATCGAGAACAGAATTGAAACATGAGAACGAGGCACATCTATGTGTTTTTTAATTCGTTAATCTGTTAGGATGCATACCTGAGAAGAATGTGAGCACCACTGCCACCCAGCCCATTATATAGGACCAGGAGAATCGCCAGCTGCCATAGCGTTTACCATAGTAGTTCACTGTCACTCCTGTGTAGACAGCCATGGCCAGCAACACAAAGAAGCCTGCACAAGAGATACAGTCATTAGGTGTAACTGAAAAAGGTCTTTACTACATCACAGAGGCTTGCATACACAGTAGCTAAGGCGGAGTAGCTTACAGGAGATAAAGAACAGGATGCCAGCTGCAAATGTCTTGTCAAACCCGTCGAAGGAGGAGTAGTGGATGAAGGCCATGACACCGATCACAATGCCGATGAAACAAGCCAGCAGGGAAAGAATCATGAAGGCCCGGGTGGCATCCCAGTACGCTGTGGGTGGGAGGAGAGAGGAGACGAGGATAAAGCCAGGGACCTGAGAAACCAGACCTAAAAGTATGTCCACTACTAAAGGAAG
The DNA here is from genome assembly GCF_008315115.2 of Sander lucioperca. Classification (NCBI taxonomy): domain Eukaryota; kingdom Metazoa; phylum Chordata; class Actinopteri; order Perciformes; family Percidae; genus Sander; species Sander lucioperca. Next base: position 8,398,052 of record NC_050177.1, read on the forward strand.
AATTCAGAATGTGTTTTTTTTTATTATTATTCTATACACACAGCTCATGTCATTTTTACATTTTCACAGTTATTCATGCTTTTCATCATGTACAGGAGACAGATCTAGCTTGCCATCTAGTGTTTGGGAATGGATTTGCACCCAATTTGATGAATTAAACCTATGACAGATAACTGGAAATGATTTATTTTAACCTAAAGTATGTACTGTAATATAACTCACAATGTAGCCTAAACTCACAAAATAACCTACATATACTTCTATGTAGAAATCTCTTAAAACAGCACCTACACAAAAATAATAGTTTTTTTAAAGATTAATTGAAAATATTTAAATGACAGTGACTTCTTTGCATTTGAATCTCAGCCATATTTTACCAAACACCCCGACGAAGCCCCAAAGGGAAGTAACCCTAGTGTTGATCAGGGTAAGTGTGGAGTTCCCAGACGGATTGTCAGCACACTAATAAATATAAATGAGGATGTGCCTGTGCACACGCACATGGAAGACACCCAGCGAGTCTTACCAATGCTGTCTGTGTGTGTCATGCATTTCCCAGGCACACAGTACCGCCACAGGCCCTGGTGCATGTAATTGCTGGAGTGACGGTACTGCATCCAGTAGTCAGTTGCTGTAGAGACAATGAGTAGTATGTTGCCGATTCCGGCACAGAACAAGCCACCTCCCATGAAGCTGTACATCCTGCCAAAAAAGCACTGACTGACACACAGAGAGAAAACAGAGCAGGTCAGCGCCTTGTCAAACATCTGGCCCATGCTTTACCAATTAGAGCAGGCACTTCCTGTTACAGAGCATGGGGATACACTGAATATGAATAAAACAACACCTAAATACATTCAGCAGGATACCACAAATGTTATACTGGAGCTTGACATATCTCATTATAGAAACAGTATTCCTTAGGCAATGACACTGAGGGAATTTACATGTTGGACAAGCAGCCAGCTCAGTCAGACAAGTCATTAACCTGCCAGACTGAGAGGTGGGTCCATCTTTAAAAACCTTTTACAAACCTACACGAATGTATTTTAAATGCTAATTAAGACCACAAGTTTTCCAAAGATACCAAACATGTAACGCTGAACTAGGGGGAGAAGTGTTTAAAAATGATGCACAACAGATCTAGAAGTATTGTTTTATTTGATTCAATGCCGCATCCATAAAAACATGGTATCTTGCGTTTTTAAAAGTTAATAAAAAGTGGAATTTCCTCCCAATTTATGTTAGGGATATTTAGAGTTACACACTACCAACTGTAGGGTAGGAATGAATAAGATGACCTTTTTATCTATTTAAAATACAAAATATTGAGCACAAATACACTATTTCACACATTATGTTTTGATATTAACGACCTACCGTGATCCTTCTCCCCTCAGAAAAAAGTCAGAGATTCCAATATTTTGGGTTGTCGAAGCACAGAGGAGCCCAATATTGCGCAGTACGGGTAGGAAAGTTTTGTTTGTGCGTAGGAAACCAAGCGAACAAACGGGCTGATGGAACAATGGAGCATGCTGAGCCACAACCAATCACAGAGGATGAGTTTTGTGTTTTAGGGAATCTGCTGAAAATACAAAACTGATAAAGCGCTGCGCACATCTCCGTAATACTGATGACACAAGGCTTTTAATTCAAAATGCTGCACAACCACACACAGTAAACTCATGGCCTCCAGTAGGCTTACCCATAGCCATTGCTGGAAAAGTTCATTTAACAGAGATTATTTTAAGTGGTAAAAATGTAAAAACTCATTTTGAATTGTGTTTCAGTTGATGTGGGTAAATCCTTCTGTCTGGTATGCTGATGGAAATGCAACATTATTTTCAGTAAATATCAGGTCATTTCTGCCTATTTAAATACAAATCTCTGTACCAGCTTGTGTACAAATAATTATAATTTATGTTGTACAATGTGCTAATTTACATAAAATCAATCTTTTTTTTTTTTCAGGCATATGGTATAAATGATGAAGATACTACAGCGACTGAAGGTTAATTCATTAATGTTACATTTAGTCTCGTATTTTCATTAAGTTCCTGTCATTTAGCTGGCACACAGCAAGCCCAGTGCAATTCATTTAATTACAGATGGAAAACTGACAGACATTTATCAGACATTTATCAAATGACACGCATGTAACGGTGATCTTGAACACAGCCAACAACATAAATTCACAGGCCATGATGCATACAGTTAACTTTAGGCAGGACAGAGTATGACGAGCTGGATGGTGGACAGCTAATAGAGTTGTGGGTATGTACACTTTGGGTGAAACTGCTGCAATACAGAGGGATTCGTCTTTGTTGCAGCATCTTGTAGAGAGAGTTATGGCTGAGAAATTAGTCACGTTTTGATGGTGTAGCACACTTAGGCTACGTTCACACCGCAAGTCTTAAATGCTTAAGTCAAATTTTTTGCTCCGATCCGATTTTTTTTGTTTGGCTGTTCACATTACCTATGTAAAAATACAAAGCTGTAATATCACTCTGTGGCCTATATCATATTCCAGTGTGAACTGTTTGTGGTTTCGAACTGACCCGCATGCGCAAAAGAACAATAACAATGATATCAGACGCAGCACGCTGTTGCACTAAAGTTAGGGAGGTTATGGAGAAAGTAAGCATTTATTTCAAAATGTTTGCGTAATGGCAGCCGTAACATTAATGAGTAGGTGCTGAGGAGAAGAATTAAAAGAAAGAGAGCCAAATTGGCTATTTTGGCCTTTTGCTGGGGACTTGCTCCATCACTGTTCTCCATTTTGTAGGCCTAGTCAAGTTTTTAATTTTACTGTCTGTGTCTAGGGCTAACTCCCGCCGGCGCAGAATTGTGACAAATGTCGATGTAGATTGACGTAAAAGTCGCATCAAATCCGTCTTGGTTGTTCACACTGCGGCCGCATTGAAAAAAAATCAGACCTGGGTCTGATTCAGAACCACATATGGAAGTGGTCTAAATCTGATTTGAAAAATTCAGATCTGGGCAAGATTTGAGTGTTCACCCTACTTCTGAAGAGGTCTGACCTGGTCACTAGACCCCAAAACAAAATCAGATTTGGGCCACTTTTGCCTGCAGTCTGAACGTAGCCTTAGTGGCGTTTGAGTTGGAAACAATGGTGGGATCACAACTAATGTTACTTTGCACAGATGCCAAACCAGGAAATTACAGAATTTTACAATCCGACATTATGCACTATTTCACATTTCCCACACAGTTTAACACAGGTGATAATCCGATTTGAGAGCTGTTCAATCCCTCATTTGTCTGTTTTGGGTAAATTAGATTTTTGCCCAATTTTACCACGTTGTCCTGCTGCTATCATGTTTGGTAATCTTCTCAATAAGATGTTTGACATCCTGCCTATTGAATTGTAGTGGAGTAGAAGTACAAACCAGCGTGAAAATTACAAGTACATGTGTGTACACATACTTGAGTAAATGTACTTAGTTATCTCCCACCACTGAATTAAGGTGAAATGTGATTTGTAGGCTGTAAATAATACCACAGTGGACACAGAGGTCATGTTCTCTGTATTTCCCCTGGTAATTTGGGGTTTTAGAAACTAGGGCTGCACAATTAATCGCAATTTCATTGAAATCGCAATATGGACTAGTGCAATATCCAAATCTCAATATTTGTTAAAGGCAAAATATGTGTCAAACCATTCTTAATTAAGTATTGTGGTGCTGCAGAGACGTCCCGGCCTAGAAATTGTATCCTACAGACTAAAGAACAAATCTTTTTTTGGTACAGATCCTCGCAAAAATCACCAAAATGATCATTCCCTCCAATATCGTGCATCATATCGCAATCGCAATATCAGTCAAAATAATCGCAATTAGATATTTTCCTCACATCGTGCAGCCCTACTGGAAACCTACAACTTAGACATGGTATCATTTAAAGGGTGAGAACAGTATTTTTACTCTTTTATTGTACTTTAAGATACTGTATTTCCCCATCAGAAGTGTATCCTGTTTCCCGCAACATTTGGGAGATAACATTTACACAAATATAACTGAAAAAACACTGATGTAATATGTTGTTTGAAATCTGTCCTATAGGGTCTTTTATTGAAATATAATCTATTCTCATTTGGTTTTCAAAATAAAATCATTATCATTTTCTCAAAGAGTCATACTACGACTATGAAAATAAAGATACAGTACAGCTTTTTTTTTAATTAAAGACTGTATTATAAAAGTGCAAGTTATACAGTATTGTTGGTAAACCCTTACATAATACCCAGAACCTAAATACATTGTGTAAAAAGGAGCAATTAAAACCATTTCCAGTTACACAATTACAACCTGATTCTCAGCAAATCTCTTCCAGTCTCTTTCAGCAGACTGGCCTATTTGTATCATGCGCTCATAAATAGCAGATGTACGGTCCACTGATTACTCCGTTATGTCATTATGTTAAATGTTGCACTAAATATGTTGACACATACAAGGAATTGGACCCCAGTTCTCAGTACACTCAAAATATTTAAAATTGACGGGACATAGGCCTACAACTAAACAAAGATATTAAGCTTGACATGTCACATGAGCAAAAGCTAAAGTTTAAATGATATTATTAATGATGGCTGAATCCCATATAGCTGCTTCAGTTTCAGGATCCTGCGTTGTTCATCTCATTTCATTTCATGTTCATTTGAATAGAGACAGACGCTTAGACGTAGACATGTGTGCAACAAATCTCCAATGTAGAGCATTTATTGCTATTGCTAATTTCCAATATCGTCCCTAGAAGGGCTTTTTAAACAGTCAGCTTTTAACTCAATGGGCAGCTCATTCCATGCCTTAAGATGTCTGGCCAAAGGAGGTTTTTCTGAAGGATATTTTACAGTTCCCTGAAATTGTGTTTCTAGTGGACAATCCACTGGCCTGTAGTGGTTGCACCATGTTCATGCTGTGGCTCGCTGTCACACTGTCATGACTTAATGGGACATTTTAATAGAACAACGCTGATGTTATTAGTAACACGTGCTTTTCCTAAGTCATTTTTTTTACCCGGTTATACCTGGCTTGTTTCCTGACCCCTGTCCTGGCTACTGATGCTGGTTTTACAGTCAAACTAAATGCTTGAAATATCAAATATCAGTGGATGTCCTGGTAAGTTACATTTCATTCCACACAAAGTGCTGCAGCTTTAAGCTCTGGACGAGGATTTACTGATGATTAACAAACTCGAGCACATGGAGTCACTGGGCATCACAGTCACCCTGCGTGTCTCAGTTATGACCACTAGATGGGGCCTTTTGTTTTGTTTTGCAGCTAAGACTGAATCATTGGTTAGATTTTCTCTCACGTCAAGTGAATAGGTTTGTTGCCAGTGTGCCATGATGGGATAGAAGAATCACAATCGTAGTTCACTGTAAGATTCTCACTTAAATGATGAATACATGTTTTTACCTGGTCAGCCAGACTTTTTTTTTTTTTTTACCCCAAATCCATTTTTTTTTTATTAGTCATCCCTTATGCAGAGTGCTCTACTTAATTATCTGTCCTTTTAAATTGAGGCTTAAAACTTGTCTATTCACCACTGCTTTTAATTAAATTGTTTATGAGTAACTTTAGCTTATTTTTCTTTATTTTTTATGTTTCCTTTGTCTTTTTATATTGCCGTGTATGGTGGACACATTTTAACGTCTTATATAAAGCACGTTGTGTTTGGGGTAAAGGCAGGGTGCGAACTACAGGGGAGCATGGGGGAGCTCGGCTCCCCTTAATAAGACATGGGCTCCCCTGAAAACGTGATTTGTGAAATTTTGGGTGGGGGGTCTCTAAAAATATTGACAATGTGTCATTTTGACGTGCAATTTCAGTTTTGTGTAATGTGATCACCGTGGATTATTATGTGTACTATGGCAAAAATACCATTCATTCATGCATGTCGGCGATTTGAACCTATTTCATTTCAATAAAGATAACATGCTATTCTTGTCATGAGCATCAAGGCGTGGCGGCGCCGCGGTGCAAATTCAACTCATGTTTAGTACATGTTAACTCAAAGATTCGTAGGAAAAATATAAACGCTGGAGTTAATCGGCGCGCAAAGTCCTTGAAATCCATTCTGCAGTTAGCATCATATAGCCATGGCAAAAAGAAAACAAGGCAGTTTAATTTTGGTTTTACTAAGAAATTGTGTAGCGATGACGTTAATAGCACGACCGATTCACCTGCTGCAAGCCCTGTTAGCACACCTCCCGCCGGGGTGACCACGCAAGAAGAAGCTGAAGAATAATGTCCTCTCTAGCTGAAGACTGTGGTGGTAACAGCTCGTCGGAGGCCGGTCACGATCCTAACCCCTCTTGCTCCTCTCTCCTGTTAAATTGGAACAGCCAGCAGTGGAGAGACTGGAAGAGCCAATATACATGGCTGTTTGTTAAAGTGCCCATATTATGAAAAAATCACTTTTTCTGGGATTTGGGGTGTTATGTTGTGTCTCTGGTGCTTCCACACACATACAAACTTTGAAAAAAATCCATCCATGCTGTTTAGAGTGAGATACGGTTTCTGAATGTGTCCTGCCTTCAGTCTCTGGGTGAGCTGTTCAAAATCGGCACGGCTTGTGATGTCACAAGCCAAAACGAGCAGGCTAACCGCAACCATTAGCTCGTAGCGTTAGCATGCTAATGCTAACGCTAGCATGCTAACGCTAGCATGCTACCTCGTTCTCAATAGCAAAGCACTGCTACAACACACACAAGTTCACCATAATCTACAAAAGAACTACTTACATGTGCGCCCTCATTTAGAAGTCTCCCAGCTAATCCTGCCTTGTAACTGACCGAAGTTGTAGAAACAGCCTTTCTTTTACTGTCTATGGAGCTAGCTAGCTGACATGATCTACATCTGAGCTACTGCGCATGTGCAAGTGCAATCAAAGATAGTACAGAAGAAGAAAAGAGGTCTCACTCTGTAGCTAAAACAGAGACCAGGTGAAAAGAGGAGCTGCAGCAGTGAGAGAGAGCGGTGCAGTACAACAAAAATATGGTGTTTTTTGAAAATTAAACCATGTAAACCTATTCTGGTACAACCTTAAAATACAATTATGAACCTGAAAATGAGCATAATATGGCTGCTTTAAGGATGGAAGCTTGGGGTGCATCGCTTAGGTCTAATTGAACGGAGGAATTATGGTATTCTTCGGTAGCCTGAGTAACTTTAACCGTTGTTCATGTGATCTTTGAAATCTCAAAGACAGCCTGATGCTTTGTTTATAGACTATTTGTGGGTGGCTGTTTGCAGTTTGACCTATCAATCCCTGTCGATGAAGTATAATAGTGGTAAATCCTGTATAGTTTATACACTTGTAGCTGTTATGTATCTTTGTAAGTCATTGTAAGTCGCAAGCGCACGACCCCATTCATTCAATACTGGTTAGATTTGTGTTCGCATTACTAATGTTTCAGTTGTTTTGACTTAACTTTAGATTTTTTTGCTCACTTTCTAACTTATGATCTTAATCACAGCACGTGTTGATTAGGTGTTAGAACTCATTCTGGTTGGTGGAGGCATGTTTATTGTATTGGTTATCATGTTTACGTTCCTCCTAAACTGGATTTACAGTATGTATTTTACTGAAACCATAATTTCATCTTTTTTTTTAAATAGTTGAGCTACTCCATCATCCTGCACATATTCCCTTGTACATGCCTGTAATGAGAAGTATGACATTACAAGCACTTTACTAACTGCAAACCTACCCCTATAGGGTACACACATCCCTGGTTGAGAAGTTAGATGATTCTCGCCACCTTGACCATCATATACAGTATGTGGATTTTAAAGTCACTTTCCACTAAAAAATGTGTTATACTTAATGCTACTTCACTTGGATGTTTGAGCTTCACTGTGCAGAGTTTGACACTAGACGGCTGTTTTCACATCCATCTGCTAAAGAGGGTTTAAGTTTAAGACCTGTACGTACGGGCTGATTTTGCTTGTACATCACAACCTGTTTGGAGGCCAATCGTTGTCCAATATGCAACTTACAGTTTTATGTGGAAACTTGACACTTTATTATTCCAAGCAGAGTATTTTATGTCTTAAAATTTGTCCGGAGGGGATCTTTCATGAAGTAAAACGGTGGCAGTTAAAATACATTGTTTCAAGAAATTAAGTTTCTATAGCAAAAGAAAAAAAATCTTCCTGTTGATCCAGTTGAGTACATTTGCGAACACATGTGAAGTGGCCTCAGTAACAGACCATGGCTGTCTGTGTGTGTGTGTGTGTGTGTGTGTGTGGGGGGGGGGGGGGGGTAAACCACAGAGAGCCTAATCCATGCTAAAGGCCTAAAAGCATAAAATTGTAGAACCCTTCTAAATTGCATCGGATTACCATTATCCTCCTAGCCTGGTGGGACCCAGTAAGTATTTGCCAGAGGCAGGAGAGTCCAACTCACTTTCCACACCATCCGACTGCCTCCCTGCCCAAACCAATGAGATCTGCACACAAGGACACAGAGCAGATGAAGGTGCAGACATGAAGGAAGCCTTTTTATATCCCATCACTGACACACTAGGAGTCGCACCATGAGACGAAGGTTACCTCCTTTTGATCTTGTTTCAGAATAGCCATTTTACTGGGAACACGAGATAACAAACTCCTCAGAGACATTTGGCTCTGATGGAAAAATTTGAGCTCACTTCTCTGTCTTCTTTTTTGCCCCTCTTTCTCTCCATCTTCTCTTAATAGTACTCCTGTAAGTCGTCTGAATTATCCAACACACATACATCTAGTTTCATGTCATAAAGAAGGATTTTTGTTCACTTCACTCAAATGGTCTGTACTCAAATTATTTCACGATATATTTAAAGCTAGATTGTGTAAGAATTTCTCCCATCTAGTGGTGAAATTGTATATGACAACCAACTGAATATTACTTTCTAGTAACACTAGCTTACACGCAGCTGTTCTAGCTGTAGCTAGTCTGTGTTACAACTGCACATGACGTGAGTTGTCTGCCAGGGAAATCATGACACATATGATTACGTTTATGTTACAAGGTAGACAATCCTTTTTCATCATTGACGTGAGGTAAAGTATCCTAGACGTCGTTCTAGCGTTATGCACAACGATGCTATAGTTAGCCAAGCAAGTAGTAACTATAAAACTTATTACATTATTACTTATTATTACATTATTAAATTATACAAATTTACACAAATAGGCAGAATTACCTTTTGAGAAGAAAGCAGGCAACTTCGGTGTCCCTTTTTTAAAATCCTTGCTCCTTATGAGCTCTTTCCATCTTGGAAAAGCCACTCCAATATTAACTCTGGTCTTGTTGCTTTGCCTGTCGCGTTGTCGTTTTTAAATTCTCTTTTGAACTTCCTTGGCGACTCCATCTTCAACAGGCTTTCAAATCTGCCGGCAGTTGCGACTAATCTTCTCCCCCTCCCTGGCATTCGTCACGCTGCCACTGAGTGTAAAAGCACGAAAGGTGAAGGTATGTCTGGTGATTACCAAAGTTATAATAGTTCAGGGAGATTTGAGTGTCTGTACATATTACACTGCAATCTAGTTGAATGGTTTCAGTCTGGACCAAAGTGGTGGACCAACCACAGAACCGACTGACATTGCCAGGCCTAGAGCCATGCTGCTAGCGTGGTTAGAAATTCGTTAGCTATTACTTCGGTAGTATATAGTAAAGTTCACACATGGACAGAAGCATTTTTTTGTAATAAATGTTTTATTGGTCAATTTAAAAATCTTGACAGAACACACTGGTGATCTACAGGGATACCACAGTACACAGTCACACAGAAATGAGAGATACAAACAGTAACACACAACACTACACCATGTACTGACACACACACACACACACACACACACACACACACACACACACACACACACACTAGTTTATTAACCCATTTTCTGCCTCATGTCTTCTCCAGTCTTTCGTCAAACACATACTGTACATCATTATGTTTTCATGGTCAGGAGTAAACAGAAGATACATTCATTAATCTGTTGCACAATAATGTAATAGTTGCATTAACTTCCCACTGCCTGAAAATACAGTATTTCTTTTAAACAGCAGATCCATTTTTAGTAATACATCTGATCACATCTTTATAAAATTGCAAAGATGTACAGTATATATACACGGAGAAAGGGTGAAGGAAACCACAAAAAAATAAAGATGAAATCATTAAAATAAAACAAAATATTTTGTGAAAAGGCAGATGGCTAGCCTTGACGCTTTCCCTTTAGTCTTCAGTATTTCATAAGAGACCATGGCAACAGATTGATGGTTCGCAAAGACAGGAAATCGGGGAGGAAAAAGGAGGATGGCATGTCATGTAATCGGCGTCTGTCTACATGAGGTTCTGGAAACAAACACAACACAAAGAGCAATGAGACGGAGAGTAACATGTACGTACACAAACATAGAGAATATTAAACAGACCCTGACCAGTACTGAATTTTTCTAGGCAAATATAAAATAGATATCAATATTTTTAAGGGATGTTTTACTCTTTCCTTTTTCTTTAATTCATAAAAATAACATGAGCAAACACTTTTGATAAGTGTCCCTTAAATGTATACGTTTGTTCTTAAATTGATATGTTCTGACGGAGACATTTCATTGTTGAAAAATATACTTGTTAATGCTCTCTGGTGGACAAATATTTTTATTTCTTGGGAGAAATGGAAGGTTGGTGGATCGATGAGAACAAAATTCAACATACAGTAGCGTTATCGAAACAGACTTGGCGAATAAATCATGAAGTACATGAAGCATTAAATGTCCACTGAAGCTTGAAACCTTGAAATCAATCTCATTACAGTTTCCACTCTTATTCTCAAAAGCCAGATTTTGGGTGGAGTACGGTATCAATAATGATTTATTTCATCTATCTATTCAAGCATACATGCTTTTTTTTTTAAAACCATCCTTCATTCATGTGCATACTTAACACACAAGAAAACTAGAGGAGAGCTTTAACAGCACTCCAAGTAATCTTGCAATGTCCTATATTGTATCAGGAGATTCTTAGACTTTTGTCGAGTCATTATGCTACATGGCTCTTTCCCAAAACCCATGGGAAACCTCTACCATGCACTGTCGCAAGGATTCTGACAAGCAGCTCAAAATGCCCTCAGTTTACTGCTGAACAGACTGTGACCCACATTATAAAAACACAATGTTTGTTCAGCAGTTGCTATTGTAAGTCTAGACATACCTTATCTCTCCTTTGGCCAGTGGTGGAGGGTCGTGAAAGGACCCCTCCACCCAGGGAACCGTAGCCTGACATCTGGACCTGGGGCACGATGCTGGACTGTCCATGTGGGATTACATTCTCATCTGTGGATGGCAAACAAATCACTCCCAAGTTACAGCTGTATTTATATAGGTTAAACCCTAAGTGATGGAGCAGACTGAAAATAGACCCCCTGCTACTAAAAGCAGAGCTACTACTATGGGATAATAATTGTGCATACACGGGTGGCAGTTGGTTCTTTCTAAGCTCAAAGGGATTTGTATGAAGCATCACAATATTAATACACCTTTATTTGGGTTCCAGCTGTTGGAGCAGAAATTGTTCTTTTATCATCTATTGTTGACAGATGCAGAATAATGCTACAGAGGTGAGTATTACATATTGTACTTACCCTGTGATAACCACTTTGTAGCTCCTTTCCTTTGGGTTGAGAAATGTTCTCCCCTCTTCTGAAGAGTAGGCGAGTCGCTGCCCTCTTTTCTTTGAGTGTCTGTTCGGCTGCGGGTCAAAACATCAGCCAAGAGCTGCAGGGAGTCATCTGTAGGGGGAGGGGCTGGTGCAGGGGGAAGTCCTACATATGATTGATCAATGGTAATTAATAAACTGCAAATAGAAATACTGCTTTAAAGGAATTTAGAATATACATTTTTTTTGCTTTCTTGCCAAGAGTTAGATGAGCAGATTGAAGCCACTCTCATGCCTGTGCGTTAAATATAAATCTACAGCTAGCAGTCGCTTAGCTTAGCATTAAGACTGGAAACGGGGAAACAGCTAGCCTGGCTCTGTCCAAAAGTGTACCAGGACCTCTATAGCTGACTGGTTAACATGTTATGTCTTGTTTGTTTAATCAGTACAAAAGACCCAGAGTAAAGCTGTCAATTGGACGTTTTATGGACCAAACTAATTCTGTGCAATGAACAGTTGCCAAGCAACCAGTAGAGGATGTTACTGGTCATGGTCAAGAAAAAGTTTGGCACGTAACACCACGTAGAACTCTCGGCAAGAATGCAAATAAGAGCAATTTCTAAAATGTCAAACATTTCCTTTTAATTGTTTTATTTTTTTATTTTTTTGCAAGACAAAAAAATAAAAACAAGTGCAAGACACAGACATAAAGTGCATACAGGAATAGAATGTCTTTTCTTTTTTATGAACTTAAATGAACAACCCCCCCCTTCTCCCCTCTCTCCCCCCTCCCCAGACCCATGGTCCTCTTATACGTTTAAAGTATATCATGAATAAGTAAATAATCCTTTAATTGTTTTTAACATTAGCAATACCACGACTTGGTCAGAATTATTAGACCATAAATAATGCAAGCTGAATTTGTTCTCATCTCAAGAAGTGTACAGCCCCAGCTCTGTGAGACTGTACTTAGGCAATGCTAACGTGCTAATGTTTAGCAAGCATCATTTTTACCTTGTTAATAACAATCATAGATTAGCGTACTGTGTTAGAATGCTAACATTTGCTAATTGCCATTAAACACAAAGCACAGTTGAGGCTGATGGGAATGTCATTAGTTTTGGTATTTGGACATAAACTGGACAAACTGGAATTTTGACTTGGTGGAGTGGCTAGATAACAAAGTTAAGGGATCACCAAAGTTATTACAATTCAGCCTGAGAGGGACATGAATGTGTGTACAAAATAGCATGGTATGAAAGTCATGCTACTAGTCTGGCTTAAAATATTTCTAAAAAAAGAGTCTTTGAGTAGTAATTCCTCTGTCTTGCATTAAAAAAAATAAAACTAAAACAGAAGTTTGATGAGTTACAAACATTGTGTCATACCTGCTTGGTTGTGTAGCTCTCGCCTGAGTTGTCCATCCTTGGCTGTTTTCTTCTTACTCCTGGATCTGTTTGCCTGGGCTGCGGGGCCAGACTCAGCAGCTGGAGCAGGAGATTGTCCTGACAAGAAAGCACACTGATGTCATCCTCAGGAAACTTAGAGGAAACTAAAGAACACTGAGCTGCACTTTGAATAAATGCGACATGATTTTCATGTACAAATGCTTTCTGCTGGGTAACATCATCATAAACTAAATTATGGATGACACTGTGTGGTTGTGCGCTGCCTCTTGGGAAGTCACTTCCAAAGATGTGAGGCTCTAAACTGAATATGAACTGACCTTTTCCGAGGCTTTCCCCCTTGAAATCTTCTGCCCATTGGCTGGTGTGGTACATCCCCACTGCAACCTGGGCCTTGGCGTTGGTAAACAGATCTGGGTTGGACTGGGAGATCTGGGAGCCTGAGTGGTTACGGGCCAAGAGGTCAAAGTGCTGTAGCCGTGGACTGTCACTGGGCTTATCTCGCTGGGAGGGAGACGTCAGTGTTGCTGCGTAGGACAGTTCGTCTGGTTTGGAGGGCAGGCTGGAGAGTTCCTCCCTGGAAGTGTCCATCAGGTAGGTTCTGGCAGGCAGCGGAGGACACCAGTTGTCATCTTCCTCCTCAGAGCTAGAGGACGAACAGCGAGTCATGGCAGCATGAGTGTGTGTCTCAGAGGGAAAACACTCAACGTGAAACCTGCTCTTGTAAAATAAATGTAAAACAAGTTTACAGCCATGCTAGCGGCTCTGTGAGGCTGTACAGTGGTGCTTTGAGGTAAATGCAAACGTCAGTGTTAATAAGTTTAGCATATTAGCATGCTAACATTTTTTTTTTTTATTGGCACTAAACACAAAAGTACAGCTGACAGATTTGTTTTTCAGGTATTTTTGTCATAAACCAAAGTATTGGACAAATTCAAATTTTGCACCTGTTAATGGCCGAAAAGGAAAAGTTAAGGGATCACCCCTTAAATCAGTCTTAGGGGGACTTAACTGCCTTTTTATGGCAATCCATGTGATATTTCAATCCGGACCAAAGCCGCAGATAGACAAACCAACACTGGCATCCTTAGAGATATACCGCTGACCTACGCAATTACTAAATATAAGAAAGAATGAATAACAAGTAAAGAAATAATTGTTAAAATAAAATCTATTTCCAAGGTCATACTCGGAAAAGAGTGAACCACCCCCGTGATTTGTTTTGTCACTTCAGTGCTGTCAGGGCTAATTTAATGATGGCCGTGTCATTGAAAATGGAAAGTACTAATCCAGACTGTCAGATGGTGGCTAACGCCATTACAAAAGACACGGCACAGTAAGAACAGCCCTCGGATCCCACCCCGTTATGTCCGCAATCTATTCTGTCAGAACTAGTTAGAGGAGACGCTCCCCTCCGAAACCCCACAGCTCAATCTACTCACTGCCTGCAGTCGCAATTGTTGTTAATTTGAAAACTCCCCAGACTCCAAACTTCACTCAAGTTTTATTTGACAGCCTTGGCAGAGTTACAGGGCAGGTTTGATATCCATCTGCCTTAACTCTCTCTGTCATGTAGGTGAAGTCGGAGGCCTTAATGCTATAAATAAGCAGAATATTAGACGGGAAAAAAAGCTTCTCAAAGGAAAAGACAAAAGGGCCTTGATGTACAAGTTAAAAAAGTCTAAATTAGTCTCACCTGTGTTGCTCCCCTTTGTCTGTCTTTGTGTGAGCTCTGTCTTTGTTGGCAGGAAGAGGCAGCGATAAAACATCCACCCAGGTGAGAGGAGCTGATCTGGACGAGGACCCAGCGGACCTCTGCTTTACCAGTTTGTCTATGAAGCCAAAACACAATATGTCACACAGTATTGTGTACGAGGTGTAACCACTGTGTTTTTATTATCTCCAGGCTGACCCTGAGATTGAATCCGCTGGTGGTTTTAAAGTATAAATATGCTCAAGTCAATACAGGCTTTTAAATCATTTATTTATCTTTGCTCTGCTTATAAATGCCTTAACCCTTGTGTTGACTTTGGGTCACATTGACCCGTTTTCAATTTTTGTTTTATATCAGAAAATATGGGATGTAGAAATAAGTGCTGAAAATGTGTAGAAGAAAAATTTAACAATTTAAAATGTTGGAAAAAGCAAAAACAAACAAAAAAAGGAGTCACAAACGTCGAAAAAAAAGTGTTTTTTCAAGGTTGACGGGAAGACAACACAAGGATGTTTCTCTTGGTTGACCAGCTTTTTTTTTAATATTCAAGGTTCTCTTGGATTTCTTCATGTGAAACTGATTGAGCACTTAGCGGCTACATTCCAGCACTGTTTTTATTTATTTATTTTTCTATTTATGGATTATAGAGGTAGAAAACTCACCGTTGCTTTTCTTGGTATACTGGAGCTTGGCATATTCAGACCCAGACTGACCAGACTGGATGGTCCACTGGTCCAGGTCTAGTTCCAGACCCACAAGGCCACTGTTTGACAGTACCGGGTTGCTGCTGTACGGGTCCGGACCCTGGTTGTAGGACGTACTGGAGTAGGTGTCGTAGTACGCCAGCAGGTCGTCCTCAGCGGCTGTGTTGATGGTGCTGTAGATGGGACTGTCGTTGGACGCCGCGCTGTGTTTCTCGGACTGGTTCGGGTAGTTCATGATACCGACTGCTGAACAGCAAAGGTTCATTAACAATGGGAATTATATATTCAGTATTCTAAAAAGTTATTTTAACCAAACGTTCAAAGACAGAGAGGTCTTACTGTTATAATATCTGTCTGAGTCCAGTTTGCCAGAGCAGCAGTTGACAGAGTCTTTGCTGTTATGAATGACGTTCGGAGTCGGCCAAGAGTCGGACAGCCAGGGGTAGTTGCCCATATTTGATCCTAACAAGCCAGGCCTAAAAAAAACAAAAAGGTGAGATTATATCAATACTTTGTACATCAAGTACACAAATTATTATCTGAATCAAATCATAATCTTCAGTTTACCCTCCACTGATGATTCCAGATCCTTCACTGTGAGCAAAGCCTACTGAAAGAACAAATATCGCTCAGTTATTAATCTTGTCTTACAGCAGAAAAGACACAAAAGATTCACTGGAAATTAAATACATTTCAAACTGAATTGTGCTCTGTTATTAAAAAACAAAAGCACAAGTTTGAAGATTGCAGATTTTAATCAATATTTTATAAGCTATACAGCTGACCTACATAAACATTATGCCTGCAATACATAAAAAATACAAATGTTATTTGATGAATCAGTGAAGCTGTTTTTTGGTTGTATCTAGAGTCTGTGGCATTTAAATGAACAAGATCATAAAAGATTCCATACTAAAATGAAACAAAAACATATTTTAGTCATTAGTATGGCAATAATAGTCACTGTGAAATATTTATGGGAAAATCAAATAGCTGATATTTTTGTTCAAAGCTCTGGGCTGTCCATTGATTATTAATGAACATGGACAAATATCTCTCAAAGTCAGAAAACTACTGATGTGTTTATGTGCTAATGTGCCAAAGGGCATACAAATTTAAAATAAACTGCACACAGTGGTTACTGTTTGCATATGCTTCAGTGTGTCTTCATGAAAACTGCCCAGTGGGGATAAATAGATTTTAATTAACCGAATATCCAGTGCAAGTGTGTGCAAACTAAAATTAAAAAGATTCATCACTGCTGGAGATATCCCCAGTGGTTTATTAAGAACTTAAAATCTGACAGTTTGCTGTACAACAACTGAAGCCTTTTTTTGTCTGTAACTTCTCCTTTTCATGGACAAGAGATTTATAATGAATAAGATGTGACAGAGTGCATCTGAAAACCGTCCTGGATCATGTCATTGTAACCTTTTCTGCTTTTACAGTTCATTCTTTAAGGATAAATCTTCCTGCCATCAAAAATCTCAAGCTGCGGAAAATCTCTACAAATGTCGAATTCCAGAAACTCAATATACTGATTTATTTTCCTGTTATTACATTGAGCTACCAACACCTGTCCTGACGCTGAAACTCAGTTAAGATAAGTCAAAGCTTTTTCCACGTACCTGCCGGTGTGTATGCGAAGGATGTGGTGTAGTGTCCCAGCTGCTTCCGCCTGCGGTGACGACAGTAAAGCCAACCACTGAA
Organism: Sander lucioperca; assembly: GCF_008315115.2. Lineage (NCBI taxonomy): Eukaryota > Metazoa > Chordata > Actinopteri > Perciformes > Percidae > Sander > Sander lucioperca. The sequence goes on from NC_050177.1 coordinate 8,415,257, forward strand.
GCCCATCAGCACCAACCACGCAGCCACACCCAGCCCTGCGATGAAGGCCGGCTGCCGCACCACGCTTGTGATCTGCTCTGATATACTGAGGTTACCACCTTTCTTCACAGGCGTTGACGTTTTGTCCGGGGGGACAGCTGAAAGAAAAGTAGCAAAGTTAAAGACAAAGTGGAGAGCTGTTCTCTACTGATGCATTTTTATTGTTTTTATATCATCCTGTATCATTCAGGTTATGTAACAACGATCTGGTGACAGTTCAAAGGAAAAGTTTGACATTTTAAGAAATACATTTATTCGCTTTCTTGCTGACAGTTAGATGAGAAGATCAATACCACTCTCATGTCTGTTAGTTCAATGTGAAGCTGCTGGTTAGCTTAGCTTAGCTTAGCGTAACGACTAGAAACGGGGGGAAACAGCTAGCCTGACTGTAAAACCACAATTACAAGTTATGTGGTGCTAGGCATGTGGTACACAGTTTTTGTATAGGTTAAACAAACAGCATACATTTGTGTTAATTAGTGAGCTTTTGAGGTGTTGGTATGCAGATTTTGTTCCCTTTGGACACAGAGCCAGGCTAGCTGTTCCCAGCTGTTTCCAGCTGTTTCTAGGCCTTATGGGGCTATGTTCCCAGGATCCCATGTTCTTGATATACACTGCAAGAGATTGGTAAGGGATATCTTCACAGTTCTGTTTTGCAAAAGACTTTTCAAATGCAGTTTGAATCGTAAAGATCCGTTCAGCCACTGTGGAGATGTCAATGTCTAAATTCAAGAAAAATTTGAGGGTGTAGGTTTTAAGGAGTATAAGCTGTAGGTGGTTGATTTCAACATATTTACCCAGGGAAAACATACATTGAACGTCTGACCTAGGGGAAAAAAGCAATGCTGAGAACACAAAACCCTTTGAAAGGTTGCCTTAAAGGACAATTCCGGCGCAAAATGAACCTAGGGGTTAATAACACATGGGTACTGAGTCGACCATTCTCTGGGATATGTTTTCATGTTAATCGAATGTGACCAGTTTTAGCGCAAACCGCTAATTAGCTTATAACGCTAGTAGATGACGTACGCCGTGCTTGAGCTATGTTAGTGGTTAGCCTACTGGTTACACGCCGTTCGTCGTTCGACTGCTCATGACTGTTTTCCCAAGATGGCGCCTGCCTTTATACCGAACGGAACTGTCTTTATAAACTATCTTTTTAATAAACTGTCTCTACACTTACATACTTACCTGGTCACAGAAAAGAAAGCCAGCGACCAAGTTCTCTGGAGGTCCTTTGTCGACAGCCTATACCCCCCCAAGGGGTGTCAGGCATAAGTAAGTAACACTTACAAAGTTCTCAATGCTGCAGTTTACATGTAGGGACTCTCATTATGCTACCGTGGAAGTGTGGTGCTATTTTGAGCCTTGTTAGTGGTATAGAAATAGCGATTTCTTTTTACTTTTGCACGCCCCGACGACAGCGTTATAAGCTAATTAGCGGCTTGCGATAAAACTGGTCACATTCGATTAGCATGAAAACATATCCCAGAGAACGGTCGACTCGGTACCCATGTGTTATTAACCCCTAGGTTCATTTTGCCGGAATTGTCCTTTAATGTGTCATATTAAAAAGACATTTAGCTGGGAAACATAGGACCACAGGAACACAAATATGTGCCTGCTTTATGCTAAGCTAAGCTAACCGGCTGCTGGCTGTGGCTTCACAATTGCCCTACAGACATGAAAATGGCATCAACCCTCTCATCTAACTCTCAGCAAGAGAGTGAGTAAGCGTGTTTCCCAAAATGTCAAACTATTCCCTCAAAAAAACTGCAGCAGAAGGTAAAGAGGAGAGGCTAAAGGTCTCAGAAAACGGCTCACTCCCTCTGGGCTACAACTTGTCTGGGTAACTGGCTGTGTAGCTGACCAGACTTTAAATGCAGTTTTAATTAATATCTCAGCTTCACTGTGAATTTCTGACTTTTTCTGACACTTTTTACGTTTTCACAATCAGAGCATCAGTGTTGATGACTTATCTGTTGTAAAGTCATTCACACAGCAAATCAACATTCCACATACAGATTTAATTTGTGGTAAACGGAGCCCGCTGAAAGCACATCTTGCCATATTTATCTATCTGTAGTGGCTTTTACAGTAAGAGTGACTCACTGAGAAGCAGGCTGACGGGTGCGCTTTGAGCGCCCACACCCAGACCGGTGACAGCAGCCAACACCACGGTGTAGTGGACGTCAGGCAACAGGCCTGTCAGCAGGATGGACAGCACCGATCCATCCACTGTTCGGTTTATCTGGCTCTTCTGCTCCATGCTGCTGGCCAGACACCAGACCTGATCCACACCAGACATGAAGGGGTTATGTTTGAATCATAGAGACATTCATTTATTTTGCACACTCTGTGACAAGACATGGCCTGTTATTATAATAAGACAGGCATTGAAGCTTTATCTGGCAGAATGCAGTGGAGAATGACGGCATAGATACAGCAGAGATGAAAGAGAAAGGGATGTCAATGCAATGACCGTTAAAAGCCAGATTTAAAATCCTGATGTTCCAAATGTACGTGCCGTTAGGCATTCACTTTATGTGTTGGATGTGTTACTCTCATGCATGTTGGATTTAAAGTATGTCTTTTAAAATCCTGCAGTGGAAGAAATATTCAGATTTCTTCAGTAAATGTATAGCAACACGTCAATGGCAAAATGTTTTATAAGATCATAAATGGCGACAGATGAGAAGTTCCCGGAGATCAGGGTCATATTTTCAAATAACTGCTGTGAATAGTGAGCATATTTTTGCTTCTTTACTTGATAAATAACTTCAAAAAATAATTAAGTGCTGACATTATTTACTGATCAATCAAGTTGATAAATAACTAATTATATCTGATTTTTTAAATGTGTTTTGGCTACTATGGCCAAGTGACCATTACGGGAGGGGAAATGCTTAAACTGTATTTGTAAAAGTTGCAGAAATAAAATCAAGTCAGCATCATAATTAAACTGACTCAGTAGTGTTTGTCAGACTGCAGTATCTATCTGAAATTTGCTAACATTAGCCACCATAAGCTACCGGTCATACCACACCAAGTAACCCTGAGTCTATTAAATTGAACAACAGTGCGTTTTGCTGCTCATGAATTCCATTTTGCTGCTCATGAATTTGTAAGTAGGAATATGTTATTTCTTCTGTTCTTCTGTGTAGTCTCAATTTAAACATACATTAACAGCAATACTTTAAAGTTTCAAAATAAAAGTATCATGCAGAATGTTAGTAGCATTTTAATGTTGCAGCTGGTCAAGATGGAGAAAATTTGAAATACTTTTTACACAGTTGGCTAATTTAATCAACAACGGTGGATCATACATACTACTTTAAAATGAGCAAACAGTAAGCTAAAATCTGCAACTATTGAAAATAAATATAGTGGAATAAAAAGTAGAATATTTTTCCTTAGTCCCTCAATACATTAGTAAAGAACTTCTTAGGTACCTTTCACCTCCGGTATCATTTGTTTTTGTGATGAAAATCTATCCTGTAACACCGTACTGCCAATTCAACATTTCATTTTTTAACATTTAAGCCACGGGGAGGCTTATACAAAACATTGTGTGCAGGTTTCAGCAAATTAAATGTTTAAGGGGATTAAGTGTGATCTTTGCCTTCGGCTGATGAGCCTCCGCACACAAAAAGAATTTGGTTTTTTTATGATCAGACGTGCGGTTTTCTCACTAACTTTCTACATGGAGACGCAGATGGGATGAATAAATCAAAACAATAGAACTGCATGTTCCTCCTTTTTTTTCTGCAATAGCAGCCTGATGATTAGTAATCAGTGTTGTGCTCATACTAAGAGACAGATAGTCAGAACTCAATGTTTTTTTCAGAACTCAATGTTTTTTTCAGAACTCAATGTTTTTTTCACGGAGCAAACAGATGACAGGGACAGTCAGTGTTCAATCTGATGACAAAATTGAGGCTCTTTCGGCGACAGCAGCGCATGCACTGGCAGAAGATTAGAGGCATGAGTAATTACTAATTGTTAATTAAAAATTAATTTTCTGTGTCTAAACAACAAATTTGGACAACACTGAGTAATGAGTGTGTAAAAATATCATGGATTAAAAGAACAATTTGTTCCTTTCTATTTACGCAGTCTACAGTCTATGTCACTGATTGACTTGTTCGCTTTGCCAGACCTTCCTCCACAGCGCTGCGGAGGAGGGTCTGGCTAGTCCACACAGCATTCTGGGATGGGAGAAAAACGTGCTCTGGTTTATTGGCATTTCTTTAAACCAGTCACAATCGTACTGGACACAGCAGCGGTGCCGCTGCAAAATAGCCTCGGGAAGGAACTTGTTTTGGTGGAACGTGTACATTCAAAGGTTGTTTAAGTCGTGCAACAGAAAACTCAGATTGGGCAGATAGTCTAGCTAGCTGTCTGGATTTACCCTGCAGAGAGGGGCAGTTAATCATAGCCCTCATAAATCGAATGGAGTTTAAAATTCCAACACAAAGAAAATGGAAGGTAACGGACGTCTGGCCGAAAAGAGCGACATCTGGCGGAATTTCCGGCGGCACCGGAGCAATCCCGGAAGCGGAACGTCGTGGATATAGACTACCGATTGACCGACTTAAAAGAAGAAAAAACATCAGAGAACAAGACAGACAGTCGGGTGTTGTCTCAGGAGTCGGGTCTAGTCATATACTGATAGCTGTAGAAAACCTCCCCGAAAAAAACCCATTAACGGGGAAAAAATGGAGGAAATCTCAGGAAGAAGGTCTCACCTTGTACTCTCGAATGATGCTGCACTGAGTCTAGTCATATACTGATAGCTGTAGAAAAACTCCCCGAAAAAAACCCATTAACGGGGAAAAAATGGAGGAAATCTCAGGAAGAAGGTCTCACCTTGTACTCTCGAATGATGCCGCTCTGAGTGTTATGAGTCGGAGGCTCCCAGGACACACTGATACTGGAGCTGTTGGTGAGCTGAACCACTGATACAGCCTGTGGGGGTGCACTTAAAACTGTAGACAGAGATAAGAAGAAGACAATTATATTTCTATTATTATTAACTGATATCAGTGTTATGGTAGCGATCGATTTTACAGGTCTGTGATTAGTGGATAATTTCCCAATAATGTCCAGGAGGTTTCCCTAAAAAAAAAAAAAGAAGTGTGTAATTTGGTGCTATTATTCAGCGGAAATAGGAATGTCCTTGAAAGAAAGGCTCTGTTTAAATCCAATTAAATATTCTGTAATTATTTATTTATTATTGGAAATGTTATTCTCGATATCTGGCACATGTGTGCGTGTTCAGCAGACCTGCTGTGCACAGATTTGTTTCCATTTACACTTGCAAATGAACAAATTTAAAGTGTAGCAATTGAACACTCTTCTCTATATTACTTCCCAAATTGCATAGTTATTTCAAGGAAACCTTTTGGAAATTAAGTGTTACCAACTTTGATGTATTCCTTTAAGGGACAATACTATCAACTGCTAATCTAATCATTCCTGAGCTTCACTTCATAATTACAGGTCTGTGCTATTGACAAAGTTATTAATGATGTCATTTCCTACCCTCCTCAGGCGTACGCAGCAGGACCATGAGGCTGTCATGTCCCTGTAACTCATTGAAGTAAGGGCGAATCTTGACCTCATACTCCGTACTGCTGTACAGATCTACCAAGACGATGCTGTGGTCAGACGTGGCCTCCACATCCTGGACCAACCAGGAGCTGCCGATAGTCCGGTAAAATATACGATAACCCTGAATGTACCGGGACTGAAAGGCGACCTGAGAAACGTTGGCAAGACAAGAAGAAGAAGAAACCGAGTTTCACATTTACATCAGTAATAACAAGCAGAACCAGCTGTGTCTGTACTTCAAGTTAATCTGTTTGTGTCACGTAATGTTTGGGGGTTTTGAAGTTAATTCTTGGAGAATAGCGTGTCCTCCGCACACTGCAAGCCGACATTGAGTAAGTAGACTTTTTGATGAGCCAAGTATTCAACTCACAGTCCAAGAAATCCTGGCGCTGGTAGGAGACAGAACCACAGGCTTCTGCAGGTAGACAGACACCTCTCCTAACTCCCTCTGCACCTGTCTGTGGTCCACACCTTGTTCTGTAGGACTTCCATCTGACACAACAAAGAAATCCAGTCAGTCCAAGCCACAAAAACAGCTGGATAGCAATTATTCAGAAAAAAAAAAAAAAAAAAAAGCTTTTTGATGAAATTCAGCAGCGCTCAAGGTAAAACAGAATCACACTGGGAAAGCAAATTAGTTTTGAGACTGCACATGAAAAGCAAGTTTTTTTTAAACCTCATTATCTTGGTGCCAGCCTCAGTATCTCTAATGTCTTTCTTCAAAACTATAAACTAAAATAAAGATTGTACAGTAGGACTTATATTACGCAAGAGTATAATCAGAAAAAGATGAGTTTTTGTTTATATAACTCACCCTGTGTCCTGACAGGCTCAGAGATGGGGCTGGGGTCACTGAGGCCGTAAGAGTTGACTGCTCGGACGATGAAGAGATAAACCGTGTTGGGGAAGAGTCCGACCACTGTGTGCCTCTCATGCTTCACGTGGTCCGCCACTGTTTGCCAGGTGCTGCCCACTGATTGGCTGATGGGAAAGAAACAAGACAATTAAAACATTTCTTAAAATCTCTCTGTCTTGTGATCATGGTTTAACTATACCAATATTGTCAGATTAAAAGACTGCATTTGATATTTATTTCATTATTTAGGGATTTGGGGGAATGTAAGATCATAGCATCACACTTGAGGTCAAGATCTTTATCAGGAGGATCTTAAAACATACAGGGTCCTATCTTGCACCCGGCGCAGCTCAGCGCAAAGCCCGACGCAAGTGTCTTTGCTAGTTTAAGACCGATGCAGTTGTCAATTTCCCGTCCAGCGCCCGCGCCGTTTAAATAGCAAATGCACCTGCACCCATCTGTGCGCCCATGGGCGTGCTGGTCTTACAGGGAGGTGTGTTCAGGTGCATTCTTGGTGTATTGCTATCTTGAGGCAGCGAAAAGTGATCGCTCTATTGACCAACAAAAACCTGGTCTAAAGTCAATAGCGCAGTATTTCATTGTTATTTTAACAGCAAATTAGTAAAATGTGCCTAGGCTTATGCACAGCGAGCGCACACTATGCTTGTTACACACCTATGAATTAATGAAGACACTAAGTACAACCCTTTTGAACCATGCGCCCGGCGCACTGACCCTTTTTTCCACAGTCAAATTAGCAAAAGTGGATTTGGAAACGCCCTAAACGCACCTGTGCCATGCGCTTCAGGCCGTGCGCTTAGATCGTTAAAATAGGGCCCACAGTTTCAACAGGCAAACTTTTTTTTTTCCTCCTGCTGCTATCTTGAGAGCACGGCTTCATTATAACGTTGAGATAACAACATAATGGGTTTGATTGCTGAAAGCCTGACAGCAGACATACTGATGAATTTATAACAGACAATAACAGAAGAGAGCTCTATATTGGGTAAATCACACGTTTATTAAGTTTTGAAAACATTTGTTGCTATCTTTGTGATTATGAGAAAACAAAGTGTGATATCTCAGGGTAATGACATAAATTAGTTGGGATTACGGCTGCAAGTAAAAATGACTGTCACTCTAGATCATCTGTCCGTTATGTTTTCAATTAACTGATTCATTGTTTGGGTCAGAAAAGGCCCATTGCCGTTTCCCCGAGCACAAAGTGACAGTCAAAGTCCATATTAATATTTTCATGTCAGTTAAAATGACATAAAACACATTTGAGAACATGTTGTCTCGATAGATGACTTAAACAGTTAATAGATTACTAAAATCACACTTAATTCCCTTATTCGCTTTCTTGCTTAGATGAGAAGATCGATACCAAATCCCATATACATCTATCAGGACCTCTAACTGGCAGATATTAGAAGGGTATCGATCTTCTCATCTAACTCTCTGCAAGAAAGCAAACAAAAAATGTCAAAATAATTCTTTTAAATACAGGACAGTGTGAGAATCATCTGTTGGCACTGCCATGGCTCTTAAAGGTGCACTATGAGTTCCTGCATGGTCACTTCTGTTGACGTTCCAAGTAAATTTCAAACAAAACCCCCATGTTTCCGTAACTGTCATGACTAACTGACTAAAGGCCCAGACACACAGAGCCGACGCCCAAACGTCGGCAGAAAAGGCAGTTGGGCTGATCAGTCTCCCCAAATTGGTCAAAAAAGTGCCTCGAAACACACCAAAGTGACGAGACGTAATACGTCTCCATAACAGCAGGCGGCGTTAATCTGTATTGTCGCCCAAAAATGAAAATCGGCAGCTGATTGGACGAATGTGTCACGTGGTCTGGTTTCTCCGGAAATTCAAATTAGTGAAAATAGTTCACCGAAACGTGTTTCTGAAAACATTTTAAGCGAGAAATAGGCCATGCAGTTGTTGAATCTGTCTTCATTTCAGATCAACAAAGGTCAGTTTAAAAGATTTTCGTCAGATTTTGAGAGACTCTAGTCATGCTCATTCCGCTCCCCGTTTCCGGGTTAGCACTCTACCAATCAGATGGATCATTTGAGTCAGACTGCCGGCAGTGCCTGTCTTGCCGATTTATATATGTCAAATCGGCCAAAATGAAGGACGGCACGGAACATACCGAACAGACTCGAGTCACTGACCTCGCCAGACTGTCCAACGGCCGATTATCGGCTCTGTGTGTCCAGGCCTTAACCATCTTGTCGTGATTGGCTGGAGTGGTTTGTTGTATTTTGGTGCCTATCCTGTGCCCCTAGTGTTTGTTTGACGTTTACTACCCCTGTGTTGTCTCCTGAGACCGGGCTTTTTCACAGTGTATTCAGGGGGCAGGCAGCTAGCGGATCGAGGAGAGATGCCTACGATTTAAGACAAAAAGGAAATTGTGCTGAAACCATGCAGGAACTCATAGTGCACCTTTAACAGCCATTATTGGATGAATAAAAACTTGAATCTGGAATAAAGCAGCTGCGTCTTGGATCCATGAGATTCCGTTCATCTAAAAACACATGGCTGGTCTCAGCATGCCGACAGCTCCAATGACAAGTTTTTTTTCCTTCTTGTTATTGCAGCCGGTTGTAATGTCAGCTTCTGACTGGGTCCTGTGAGGATATGACAGCCTGATGCTGTGCAGGGACGGGTGACTATCAGACAGCGTGAGCACAATTGAACATTTTCTTCAACTCCTTGGAGAGGAAAATAGCAAGGTAATTACAACGAGTAGGCCACAGCATTTCCCTATCATCATGTTCCCGTTCACGCCAAATGTTCTCCAGAGTAACCATTTCATTTTGCCATTTCAATAGAATTATCCAGCTTTTTTGAAAAGCTCCATCTGTAAATGGGTTTGGAGTTGAACAGGAACAGTGGCTGCTTTTACATAAATCCTCCTTCCAATATGTCTTCTCCTTTAAATTAAAAGTAGAAATGAACGTGCCTGTAACCCTGTATATAAGCAGTAGATACTATAACAGAAACATATTGGTTTGCACATCCTTACTTTGTTCCTGCTGAAGCCTAAAATCAAACATTTCCAAACAATTTGTTGTTGGTGGATCGTGCAACAGTAAGTGGATCTTCATCATCAGCTCTGCGTGCACAATGAGCTTTCTTTCCACACACATACCAACTGGACTTTTGTGTGTGTTTGTGTCTGTACACTTTGCCTGTACCCTCTCTCCTGCTTCTGTAATGAGTGAACTCTCCAACTGGGCTAGCATCCCCTCCTTCCTTCGCCCCAGGACAGGACAGAGTTGCCAAGCTGACCACAGCAGTAATTGTCTCTTTTTTCACTCACTGTCTGTCTCACTAAAGCCTCTAGTTTGTTGTTAGAACTGCTATGGCTCTCCTCGGGATTGCCATGGCTAAATACGGATGCAATGAGTGTCACGGTTTCACTTCAGGACGTCACTTAATAGAACTGTCTCTCCCTCAGGCATTGATGAGTCATTCCCCAACTCTAATAACTCTAAATGAAGAAGACCTCATTATGTGTGAATAGTCAGAATACTGGCAAAATAAAAAGAGTGTGGATACAGCTGAAAAACAGATACCAGCTCTGTTTGGACAGATTCAACAAATGAGATAAAACATGTTCATTTGTGAGTTTTAAAGGTGCTGGTTGGTGGATTTTTTTTTATGCAGGGAGAGGCTAACTGTTTCCCCCTTAGATAACAAGCTGCAGTAGTTTCATATTGAACAGACAGTGTATATGAAAGTGGTATCGATCTTCTTATCTAACTCTCAGCAAGAAAGCAAATACGCATATTTCCCAAAAACATCAAAGTGTTCCTATAACCAGACTACAATCATGAAAACATTTTTTTTATGCTTTTAATGATATATTTTAATAGAAGGCTTTTCAGATTACACTACAATGTCTGATCTGACTTTGTAAACTCAAAATGTTTTTTTAAAGACAAAAAAGAATGAAGGTGTTCCTGTATCAGTGTGTCATTGTGTACCTGAAGGCCTCGATGATGTAGGAGGTGACGGCGGCCCCGCCTTCATGAGGGTTGGACTGCCACGTGAGGGTGACAGTGTTTTTGGTCACTTCTGTCACTACAGGCTTCTGCGGAGGCCCCGGAAGCTGGATAAACTCTCTAGATACAGAAGAAACTCCATCCTCTGTTACACAAACCAGAGCACAAACAGCACTGTTATACCACAACAACAGATTGATTCTCATCAACATTTTGGCTGAAACTGGAGAGGATTTTGTCCTGTTATGGCTACAGCCTGTGCTCTTATAAAGAACACTGGCAGAGCGTGTAGTTTCTTGAGCATGGAGGTGTAGTGTGAGAGCGACTAGAGTGTAAAGTGTATCAGAGAGACGGAGTGTGGAGAGTTTTGGTGGGAGTACCTCTGACAGTCAGCATCCCACTCCAGCTCGTCTCCCCTGTGGCGCTAGATACCACGCACGTGTACATCCCCGAGTCTGCATCCTGTTGAACAGAAGTTAACATTTCAGACAGATACCCGGGAAAAAAAAAGGAGCCAATGAAAAACAAATGCTGCCAGCAGTTGTTCATTCTTGAAGGATGGTTTGGGTCTATTTAGATGACTGAAAGAATGTTTAGATCAAGAACGCCAAAGTCAGCAAAGTCATCCTATTCTCAATCTGTCTGGCAGTAGAAGACTATACATTTACTATAAGTATTGTGCTTACTGCATACAATTTCCATAATATGCTAGTTTGTACTTCTACATTTCAAAAGGTAAATACTGCATGTTTTACTTAACTACATTCACCTGACATGTACATGTACTAGTTTCTGTACAGATTTATTTTAAAGTGGCCATATTGTGCTCATTGTCAGGTTCATAATTGTAATTTTAGATTGTATCAGAATAGGCTTACATGGTTTAATTTTCAAAAAACACCATATTTTTGTCGTACTGCCCATTGCTGCAGCTCCTCTTTTCACGCTGTCTTCAGGTCTCTGTTTTAGCTACAGAGTGAGACCTCTCAACTTCTGTAAGATCTTTGTTGTCAGTCGCACATGCGCAGTAGATTGGTAAGATCACAATTGCTAGCTAGGTGTTTCTGCAACTTCGGCCTGTACAAGGCAGGATTAGCTGGGAGACTTCTTCTAAATGAGGGTGCACTTCCAACTTTGCATGGAATACCTGTAGAACAGGGACATGTAAGTAGTTCTACAATTTATTTTGTAGATTAGGGTGAATCTGTGTGTGTTGTAGCAGCGTTTTGCTATAGAGAACGAGCTAGCATGCTAGCGCTAGCATGCTAACGGTTAGCCCCCTAGCACCCTCGTTTCGGCTAGTTACGTAGAAAGCCGTGCAGATTTTGAACAGCTCAACTGGAGACTGAAGGCAGGACACATTCAGAAACCTGTATCTCACTCAAAACAGCATGGATGTTTGCGTAGTTTGCTTTTTGGTGGATATATTACGTCATTCCATTTCTGCCCTCCAAGTTTTTAATTTTTTGGGGTGTGGAAGCACCAGAGACACAAAATAACACCCCAAATCCCAGAAAAAATGTTTTTTTTCATAATATGGGCACTTTAAAGTATAATGTAGCCACAACATTACATGTAACATGCTGTTCACATGTTAATGCATCCCAATAAAACATAATTGCAATGACCCTGTGGTGTCATTTTGGAGTGGTTTTGCAGTTGACATTGTGGAGGTGTGTTTCTAACTTCTGCCTCCCATTTTCAGTTCACTACTTAGAATAGCTCATTTTACCAGTGCCCAGTGTGCTGAGATTACTTAAACTCTTTCTGCTCTGGCTGTCTCCACAGGCACACCGTGGTTTGGTTTGGTTTGGTTATGTTGTCCTAGGTTTGCCTTTTGCGATGTTTACACTTTACAACACCAACACACACTCACCTCTTTCACTCATGCACACCCTACGCCACTGACTCCACTGATCTCATCCCATTCTGTATATAGTTAATTTGGTTGGAAAATAAGATTGCCCGAAAGAAGATGCTCTGTTTGAACCCAAGTAATAATTCTTTCATAATTTATTTATTATTGGAAACAGCTCCTTACTTACACATCCATCAGTTACAGAGCAACATTAGCATTCATTTGGAGTCGTGTTGCTGGCCACCTGATAAATGTCCAATATTCACTCTCCTTTTAGCTCCGTTTTGGGCCTCCGCCAACTCCTGAGGGAAATATCTGTGCTATTTCACTTAAAAAAACAGCTGCCTGATGCTGCTGAGAGCAGTGAGAGTCAAACCCAGCACATTAAAGTGATGAAACCTAAACAGTAAGCTGGCAGACACTAAAAAGCTCTGTCAAGCTGAGGGTGACTGCAGAGTCGGGTCATAATTCAGCTTTACATAAAGGATATGAATACTTCTTTGACCACTGCTGTCTGGTTTTCCATCATTCTTAAATTCAAATGTAATCCACGCTTGCCTAAACTCACTCAGTGGTGGAATGTAACTCAGTACAATTACTCAAGTACTATACTTAAGTACAAATTTGAGGTCTTTTCATGCTACTTTCTACAATTACTCCACTACATTTCAGAAAGAAATATTGTACTTTTTACTCCACTGCATTAATCTGACAGCTGTCGTTACTAGTTCATTTACAAATTAAGATTTCTTTGCACGCAAACACAGTCTATAAAATATGATGATTATTATAAAATAAACTGACAAAATACAGGTCTACAAGTACAGCTGAAATAATTAACCGATTAAACACTTGTTGATTGACAGAACTGTTTTGATCGTATCCAGTTTCTAAAATGTGAGGATTTTTGTGCATTGAGTACTTTTACTTTACTTTTAGTACATTTTCCTAATGATACTTACATACTTTTACTTAAGTAACATTTTCAATGCAAGGACAGAGTATTTTTACAGTGTGGTATTAGTACTTTTACTTAAGTGAAGGATCTGAATACTTCTTCCAACACTGCTCACTAGTCTTCACCTGAGCTCTCAAAGCTCCATTGCTACAAACCATGAGGCACCACACCAAACTCTACTGTACCTGCCCCCCTGTTTACATTATGCCCTGTATAGTATATGCCTTCATGCTTCACTGACACTCCTAGTGTTTGCTCCAGCCCTGTCCTGGCTGAGATCCAATCTGCTGGAGCTGTCATCAGACCGTATGAGATCATCCACTGCAGTACTGACCTCTGGCTGACAGACAGCACAGCGTGTGGGCAGGTGAACGTCTTTAGATGACTTCAACTGCTGCTAAAATATTGATGGTGGGTAGGCATCAGCAGGGTAAATATTTTTAGTCCCTCACTCGTCATCTACATTTGCCCTCTTCTTTTTTTCCCCTTGTCATCCCCTTGATGCCACACTAATGCATCTCTTCTGTTCCACTGAGTCCATTGGCATGGCAGATTTCCCCAGCCTCAGTGGTGCATTGGACCAAACCTTAATGCTCCAAGTTTGCTCAGCACCACAGCGAGGGAAAGAGGATGAGAGAGGAAGTGGGAGGAAGTGGTGAAGCATAGTCGGGGCAGGAGATTTAATTAAAAGCTGGTCAGATGATTAATCATCTATCGCCAGTCAATTAACAAAAACGATGCTGCTTTCGCTCCGTCCTGCGTGCACTCGCTGACCTCCAGGAGGGGTTAAAGCACAAAGGGGCTGCTGACTGCTCTTCCATCAAAGTAGAACACATTAGCATTTACAAACAAGCACCTTCATTAACATTACAATTACACACCGTATGAGCACATAACTGCGCTGGAGAGATACGCTCTGCCTCAGAGAGATTGGTCTTTGAAACTCAGTCTCACCTTCATTTTACAAACGAAAATAAAATTTATAATGGAAAAGGAAAAAAATAAAAACATGTGGGCTGCAGAGAAAGTGAAATTAGGCCAGAGATAGACAGTTAAAGAAGTGGACAAAGTGACGCCGTTGTTTTCTACGGAGACCAGTGAAGGCCTTTAGAAGCACTTTTCCGGTGAGCGCTGAGCGTTACTGAGCAGCCTCCAACCGAGAGAGACGATGTAAATGTGACGTGATCAACCTGTCTGAAAGTTGGAAGTCTTCTGGTAGCTGTGCCAAGAGAAATCTCAATCATTCCCAATCTTGCAGAGACGGAGAGCGTAGGTATATGTAAGGAGATAACATGGACACAGGTTAATTATTGCTAACTAAAATGCTAGTTAACATTAGTAATTAAACTTAAACAGCTAATGTAAGTCTAAACTGCCTGTGAGCTTCTCCTGTACTATACGGTAATTCCTCTACTATGCGACAGTAAGTCCCGTGGTTATGACACAATCGTTAGCCTATTTTTACAAAAACGTCTGCTACGGAGCCATAACGTGAGATACAAGGTAATGGAGCCTTTTATACATTGTCGTGTTTCTTTAGAAATAAACAATGGACAAATAAAGTCTTTAAACGCTTCAGATGTAAAGTTATTCACTGTCAAAGTGGCGCCAAAATGAATGGCAGTCAATGGAATGCTAATGGCAGGTGATGGCTTGATAGCAACAAAATGGCTCCACAGGAGCTACGCTTTGTGGACGCTCGCTTACCTCCTTGCCAGAGATCAGACAGGAAGTTTTTACACTGTTCTGTGCAGTCAAACAGTCAGTTTTTCCTTCAGTTTAGCAGCAAAGCTCATGCTTTTCATGCCCTTTCTAATAAATGACACCCACTTCACACACACACACACACACACACACACACACACACACACACACACACACACACACACACACCTTTATGTCTGTGATTTGCAAACTGCCATTCTCCATCAAGGTCAGTCGAGGCTTATTTCCCAGAAGTCTTTCTCCATCCTTCTCCCATGAAATCTTCACTGAGGGTCCTCCGATTACACGGCAGTGCAGGTACGCCGTCGCGCCCTGAGATACAGTCTGATTGGCCGGTCCTTGGCGAATAATCGGCGGGACACGACCTGAAGGACCTACCAGTTTGAGGGGAGAGGAGGCAGAATATTATGTCTGTCTTCTGATTGGCTATTGTTGTGAATCTGTTACATTCCATTCGGTAAAAACTCTAAACAAAGCCTCTCTCATCTGCTTTAATTGGTATCATACATTTGTATCATAAAGTGAAGATTAATCTGCATGAAGCTACCTTGAGTTAAATTTCTCCTTTCCTCTGGTGCCTCTTTCTATCTATCTACTCTCACGTCAAATGTATGTATTCTTGTGTGTCTCATTAAACCTTTGGAAAATCGTGAACTGAACGCTGCTTTCTGTCACTTTGTTTATCAAGTGCTCGTAACTGCTTTCAGAATTAACTCACTCAGGTCAAGCCAGTATGATAGGATACGAACCACAAAACAATCAAGATCAGATTGTTTTATAACAGCTAAACGGTGGAGAAAAGTGGTGAAAAACATATTTGTAGGGCGTACAAAAGGCCTATAGAAAACAAGATTATAAAGTTAATACCTGCCCGAGTGTAAAGGGTGAGAGTACTTCAGATGCTTAGTAGGCAGAAAATAATAGGCTGCATAAAAAGCACAAAAAAGAAAGCTTAAATCTGGTGTTTACAAGCAGCCTGAGGAAGAACATTAAGCCTAAAATCCATTGCTCATCGAGCATGGGGTCTCTAACTGTGTTCTTTCCTGGTCTTTATGAGCCGTATTGTTATGCACCTACTTAGTAATCAGTGTTGGGAGTAACGCGTTACAAAAGTAACGCAATTACAGTAATGTATTCCTTTTTGCTGTAACGCAGTAATATAACGCATTACTAATTAAATTTCGGTAATATTATACTCGTTACAATCTCAGTAACGCGAGTTACAATGCATTTTAACGCAACATTTAGTGGTGCATTGTTTTTTTTAAGAATTCACCAACAACGCGACACATTTCTTCACAGGAAAAAAAAAAAGCCGTATTATTTTCCTGTCGCTGTATTCGATGGTTGAGATGACTGCAGAGACAAATACATTTGCGAGATGGATATTATTTTAAGGAGTTATTACGCTGCGTTGAAGTGAGCTGTCCTGTTTCTGTTCCCGTGGTCAGAGCTAGAACCAGAGACGGTACGGACAGCATGTATGTCCCAACAGGTGACGGTACGGACAGCCTGTATGTCCCAACAGGTGACGGTACGGACAGCATGTATGTCCCAACAGGTGACGGTACGTCAGACAGATATAAACATGTCGGGAATTAATGTTGAGGCTTGCTACACGTAAATATCATTGCATTTTTATCAGCCGTGGAGAGTAACTATGCCTGTAGTGGAATGGCTTCGAATGACGACCAAAAACGCTTGTCTTTTACTGTGACCATTTACTGTTCAATATGTTGCAGTTTTACAAACAAGAAAGTGAACAACTGGAGCCTGACGGACATGTTGCTTCTCAGTAAGCTAGCAAGAGTAGGCTACACAACAGACAACTTCCGTGTAGCCTACTTCAAAATAAAAGCACTTCCTGTGACGGTTCGCAGTAAAACTATATTACTGTTAAATAAGGTTGTGTAGGCTACCTTTTCACAAATCAGCTGTAAATCAAGTACTGTAAATAATGTTAATAGTGAGTTTTAATCACACTATAATTGAACATTTCCTTTAGAGTGTTTTAAGTGCTATAAACAAACATTTTACAACAATGCCATACTTTTGAGTATTTTCATTTTCTCCTACTTGCCTATTATATGTTTTACTTATCTATTTTGTATAGCTTTAGTTACTTTGCATATTTATATTAATTATACAAAATATGAATAATCTATGATGTATTAAAGTGGATAAAGACGAGACTTTATTGATCCGGTGGTGAAATTCACAAGCTAGCTGCCAAATCAAACTTCCCCTGTTATTTTGGTGAAAGTAACTCAAAAGTAATGCAAAAGTAGTGTAACGCATTACAATTCAGAGACAGTAATATTGTAATATAACTAATTACTCTCAAATGACAGTAACTAGTAATCTATAATGTATTACATTTTGGAAGTAACTTGCCCAACACTGTTAGTAATTAATATGTTTTCTTCTCATTAGCTGAGTAGAGAATAAAGAATAAACCTCCTCCAGGTTCAAACGTTAACTGTGTGGACTGAAGTCTCACCTCCCTCCACCTCCAGCAGCGCCTTGGTCAACACACTTCCTGCTACGCTGATGGCCTGGCAGATGTAGAAGCCAGAGTCCTCGGGGTGGACGTCAGTGATGGTCAGTTCTCCACTCATGGAGACAGAGTAACGGCCAGACTGCGACGGTGGCTGGCCGGGGAACAACAACATCTAAACACACATACAGACAGCAGAACAGAAGATACCATTTAAAAGCAAGGCTACATTGTGTCTATACTTCAATTAATTCATTCATAATTTAATCTTTAAAATGGCATGAAACAGTCACTACCTCCAGAAAAACGTGATTATGCGATCGCATAATTCAATGCATAATCAGCCAAAGTCTGCATATTTATGCGGCCGCATTTTTTCAAATACGCCGCACTTTCGCCGCATAAATTGCTGATTTCCGCGCAAAATATGCGGGGCTTGCATGATTTCATAATCCCCGCATTTTCGTTGCAAAAAAAGTCACATATATCTTAGCAGAAAGTTGAAAAATGTTGCGTTTACTTCACACAAGAGCAGCCATTGTCCCCTGTTGCCATGGGAACGTTATGAAGTGACGTAATTACGCGACGTGAACATCATCGAAAAGCTGCAAACCCCGCGATGAAGCCATGATGAAACCGCAGTTTTTGCAAGTTCCCGCAATTTTTTGCAAGTTCCCGCAATTTCATCGCATAAAATTGCATAAATATCCTGCATATTCCATCGCATTTTTTAAGAAAACGTGCCGCATAATCAAGGATTTTTGCCCGCAACAATCACAAAAACTCAGAGAATATAAGATATATATATATATATATATATATATATATATATATATATATATATATATATATATATATATATATATATATATATAGATAGATAGATAATATAGAGAAACACAGAGAAACACATAGTTTGGTAAGATAGTGAAATGGCCTCTGTTGTTAGTAGCCCTTGAACCTCTCAAGTGCATTTTCTTCTGTATTGGGTGCGGCCACGCCGGTCAGGTGTCAATGTTGTTACTAGCCAATCAGAGAAGAGTCTAGTAACCTACCGGGTTCTTTGAGGGGGCGGGAATTAACGGAACGAGAAAAAGATTGAGCAAGAAAAGGAGGGAAGAGTCAGAGAAAACGCTAAGAGTTGGCTGAAAGTTCAGCACATCGGTTACATTACTGTTCATTAAAGTTAGGACCCGGGGGATTTATGTCATTCTGTAACCCTGCTGAAACGGGAGCTGTGTTTTGGAAGTGTTTTGGAGCTGTTTCAATCGGTAACGTTAATGCTACTGAAGTGGAGCTAACGCCACAGCCAAGTGTGTACGGTTGCTAATAAGCTAGCTAGCTAATTAACTATCACCCTCACCAGCTGGGAGAAGATACTGTGCGTGCTTAAACCCACTTTGCCACCAAGTGTCTGAGTGAGTATGTACATTGATAACGGTAATGATATGGACATTTAAGTTAAGCTTTAGTAAGCTCATAAGTGTTTGTGAATTTCTGGATAGTGTACATCGGATGCCGTCACGCATGCTGCTGCAGTAGAGGTGCTCAGGACTTGCATGGCAGAAGAGCCTGTGTTCTGCACACAAACAGAGACTCCGGATAGGTTCATCTACAGCTTCCCGCTGGACAGAGGGTTTGAAAAGTCTGCTACTAACAGCTTTCTGAGTTACCGAGGAACAGTGAGTACAGGCCATATTGTCCTTGAGGATTTCAAATGAGCTTAAACAAGTGTAACGGGTTGTGTATGTGTTCTGTTAAATTGCTGCATAAATGGGGACAGCGCCGTCTGCCGGCGTCACTTTCACATTGCGCCGCGGCGCTAAAAGTAACGAATTATGGGTAATCCACAGCAGAACTCCTGATAACTGCTGTGGTAAGTCGCATGTTAAATGCCGCAGAGACAATATTAGCCAAAATGCTTTAAAGCCCACCACACAATGTTTTATTTTACTGTATTCTTGTTGTGATGTACTTTAGAGATGAGTTTTAGGCTCAGAGCTCAATGCTAAATGTAGCCTAGCTTATTTTGCATGGTTTCTAATGCTATTCCTCCGTCTGACTTACTGTGCGTTGTGTAGGGCTGTTTACGTCTCTGTCCGTGATGTCGACATGCTTATCCTGATTCAGCTTGGTTTCCTCATGTGCAGGTAACTGTTATTGAATTTGATATTGACTTTTGTTATGTGAAAAATGTATAATGTTAAAAAGAGCTATTTTCCGGTGTTGAAGACACTGTACTGATTCATATATTGTATTTTTATACAGCAGAAATGTCTTAGAAGTTGAGGATTTAATTTGTTGTATTTTACATTTTACTGTGAAATAGACAAAGTATTGTAAAACATGTAACACTATACTTTTGTTAAAAATAACCATTCCACTATACGATCACAGTTGAACAAGTTTAATAAAAAAAAAGCAGAACTCCTGATAACGGCTGTGGGCTGTTTACGTCTCTGTCCGTGATGTCGACATGCTTATCCTGATTCAGCTTGGTTTCCTCATGTGCAGATGCAGCTCCACATACACAACACAGTGAGACTGACGCGTAAAGGACCGTAACACAAGCACACCAACGTTTGTGGTACCACAAACTGAGTATTAAAAACCCCTGTTGTATTTTTGTTTGTTTCTTTTGGGTCATAAGGACATTTTAAAGGATTAAATTGCCTGAATCTGGAATAAACATTTTCTTGAATGACATTCAATCAATGTGGTTTTAATGTTTATTCAGGGGTTGCTGTAATGTGATTCATGTGTCAAATAAGCTTTTACTTTACAAGAGCTGGCTATAATACGGTAACACCGGTGAATTAGCCGTGCGTTACCCTTCGCTGTAACCGGACACCCCTATTTCCTTGCTGTAAACACTGGGCGCTGCTGGTTTTTCGGGGGTATTGGGGGTGTGTGGGTGTGTGTGCGTGTGTGACGGCCGGCGAGCCGCAGGACACGCTTGTGGAGTTTAACTCCGAAAAGACAGTTACACCACAGGTTCCCGTTAATCTTATGATGGACATGTGTTGTGATATTTAAACAAACGAACCGTCAACGGCAAAATAAAAGCCTCTTATTTACGAGAGCGATCTGAGAGGCCTCCAGCTTACAGCGAGGTGTCTGAGCAAGACTGGCCGAGCGATGAGCTAGAGGCCGGTGTTCTGACGATCTATGCTGCCTTGTCGAAAAATGCTACCGTAGCGCAAATCCATAGTAGAGTCTATCGAGTCACGCTGCCCTATCGAAATGTGCTTCCTTATGTGTTCCCATTTCCAATTGTGCAGGCAGGCTGAATCCCATAGAGGTATAACTCTAATAGTATTGACATCTTATGTTTGTATTTCAGTGGTAGCATATTCTGATAGACAAATATACCCTATCAAATAATGCTCCCCCAACAGAATCATTATATATTGCACCACTACTCCAATCCATCCGACCGCAAGGTTGCATAGATTTATGGGCGGGGAATCAGACCTCGCTTGTGGGTTGTGCGCATGCGCAGAACCGCTAAGTAGCACATCTCGATAGGTAGCATAGATCGACAGAACACCGGGGCAGGCGCTTGCTGGCTGTCGCCTCACTTCATGGAGGTTCTCAACTCCGAAAACTTTGAAGCAAATTGTCAATTCGGCATCAATTTTCGCAAGACTGCCTATATTCTTGCCTAAACAGTTAATTTCTCGCCTAAAATGTTGTCAGAAGTGAATTTAATGATGAATAAGATGGTGAAAATTGTTAAATGTCCCGTTGTTGGTTGTTGCTCTGTCTGCAAGTTCCGAGTTGGCAGTGGGCGTGACTTATAAGTTCGACCAATGAAGTACACCTAGGAAAAGGGAAAAGACCCTGCTCTGAAGTAGGAGCTAAAAAAGTACGCTACTGAGGCCAGAGGAACTTAAAAATCCCCAATTTTTTTCCTGTCGGAACACGACAAAAAAAGAATTCTAGGAACGTTTAGTTCTAAGAACTGCAAAAATCCCTCCGGTCGGAAAGCCCCTATTAAGTCGAATCAACGCTGTCAAAACTACCGGGATCGTACTTACGTCCTTCACAATAAAATGACATGCTTCAACAACTTTGAATTATGCAATAAAAGCTCCTTAATTTCCAGTACAGTAAAAATATTTCAACTTGTATATACTAATTAGACATGTAAATGTCCATGTACATATATGAAAACTCATACGTAGATTGTTAGATGGGTATCAGTGTTTCCTTTAGATTTTCTTTTTAGCAGTGGGGGCAGGTCCGAACACCTCTATTCACACACACAATATTTTCTGTTGTGATTGAACTGTATTTTTTGAGTTGCTATATAGGCCAACTTTGATCTTGACATATAGGCTAAGCATTCTGTAGCAAATGACAATAAACCCACTATTAATTACATTATCTTAATGCAGTGTAACTATTTCAGCATGTAAATAATGCACCTAAAATACAAACGTGAGCAAGGGCGTTCAGCAATTGCTATCGAATCAACAGCCACGTGCAATTTAGCTAGCAGGTGAAGAATACAAACAACGAAAATCACCAGTTAACTTAATTTAAATTTGCAAGACCAGGCTTAAAGGAACTGACAACATAAGTTATACGACTTACAGTTCTACAGTACGTACACACACAATCTCAACTGGCTTATCATCCGGACAGCGTCTCTTTTTCCTTTCTCCCCTTTTCTGCCGAGTGAAGTATCCGCGCTATTCTCTGACATGCACTCTAACAATGCAGCCCTATTTCTGATACCGTGGGGTGCAGAAATGTTGCCATGGGGGGCTGCCACGGTCAAATCAACAGAGGAAACACTAGGTATAGATTAATTCTGCTGGTGATGATCGCAATTGGAAAGTACGCGAAAAGACTGGAAAGTGCATCAGGTTGGAAGTCTCTGGATATGGCCAACAGCAGCGAGTGGTGTCCCAACATGGACACAGTGACGCTAGGCCTCTCTGCACCCTATTCAGACTCATATGCCCGAATTTGTTGGCTACTGTGGACGCATCCTAATTTTACATTTTAGTAGGCTACCCCTCACCAATTCATCTCCCATGCAACGGATCTATCAGATTTAAAGGGGCACATGATAATCCTGTAACCAATTAGAATTGAGTGAGTGGGCTACAGTTGTTTTGGTGTTTTTGGGATGATGCCCGTCAACAGACGTTTTATAGCGGTCCCATTCTGTTTTTCTGTAAGTGAGATGGATGTGAACAAGGGGGAAGGGATCCACATCAATCCATTCAGCCATCCATTTCATTCCTCTAAGAGGCTTAGACTTTGGTGGAGGGACCAAGGTTATAAGGCTACAGTTAATCCCCCAAATACAGCAAAAAGCTCTACAAACAGCCAAGCCATGCGCCCGAACCATCCTGCAGACGGAAGCTTATTCACAAAATCTGTAGCTGAACTTCCTGTTTGCTCTCTGACAAGCTTCTAAAAACATCTGAAGCTGCTCCTCCAAGTCACTGATCCCAGCTGCTGTTGAGCAACAGGGTATTTTTAGTTGAGTACAATGTGGAAGGAGGACAGTGTTTGTCTACAGGTTTGCCCTGAAGATGCAGTTTTCACACCTGGTGTACTTCCTGCCACCTCTCCCTCTTCTTTTCTACCCCCACCCCCTCTTCAACACAACTCTCTTACACTGCGGCCGCAAGCAGGAGAAACATTTCTCGCCAACGCAATACCACAATGCCTTCCAACACTTTGTCTCTAGTCATATCTCGGTGCCAAATGCAAATGTGCTGCATTCTCCTGTTCGCCTCTCGCTTTTTTCTCTTTGAAAAATGTGTGTTAATAAGTGTGAGAGTCCTAAAAAAAAGTGTGAGGAAAAAGTATGATTAAATCGGACGAAACCTGTTCATGTTGCGGTGAGTTGTTCTCGCCTTTAAAACAAAGACGTGTGAAAACTCGTCTTGTGGATATGATAAACTATACAGTAGGAGTAAGGTTTACAAATATCCCCAAACACACTTACTCATCCAGTGATTCCAACACCGGATTTACTGTAGTGGATGTTGCTGCAGTATTCAGCATTAGAGGATGTCTTGTTCCCTGCTCCAGTCTCTTACCTGGCTGCCCTCTTTCTGCCAGAAGATGGCAGGTGGGGGGTTTCCTGTGGTGCTGCATTGGAAGGTGATGCTCCTCCCCTGGCTGGCAATCTGGTCTCGGGGCTTTGTGGCAATCTGAGGTGGTACTGGAGGAGGAAAAGAGGTGTGACCACCCATTAAAAGCTGCACTGTTTCCACTAGGGCTGTCCCAAACGATTATTTTTTTAAACAATTAATCTAGCAATTATTTTTTCGATTAGTCATCTAATCTAACGATTAATTTTTCAATTATTAACAATTTACACACAACAAATTTCAATAAGGTTCAAATCTCTATTTATTAAAATTGTTTAACACTGCACTCTTCAAGTAAAATGAATTTGTAGTGCAACCTGAAGCCAGATGTAGGCTATCAATCCAAGAACTAAATAAAGTCACTTTCAGGAGGAATACAAAATAAAAACTTAAAGTAAACAGAGCAAGTGCAAAAAGAGTAGCCTGTAGTTGCTTTTTTTTGGTGAAAGACATATTTATTTCCTTTTACTTAAGCAAAAGTACAACAATGTAAAAATACTTCATTACAAGTAAAGGTCCTTAGGTAAAAGTGCATAAGTATTATCAGCAAACTAGTTTCACAAGTAAAAGTACTTAAAAGTGCTTGTTCTACAGAAAAAAAAATATCTGTAGGGGTGCATGATATATCGACTCAATTATTTTATTCAATTATAGTTATCGCAGTATCACATTGCTTTATATTATATCGAAAGTGTCGCAATAAGTATGCAATATTTAGTCTATTTTGTCCGTCCGTTGGCTGTGTGGCTTAGTTGTGTTTGATTTAGAGCCCGCTTGAAACGCTGTAATCATCCTGTTTCATTGGCCGGTTACCGTGCCACTTGCACATGTTAGTACACGTCAGCGCACAGGTCCACTACGTGACAAACCCTATGTAATGTACCATGTGTGTGCATATTTGGACAGAGTGACAGTGTAAGTGAAGAAATAGATAGAGACAACAAAACGGAACAAATCAGAGAAGCGAAAGTAAAGTTGTGTCCTGTTCTCTTTATTTATTTTATACTGTCCAACCAGTAAAACATGTCCTGTTCTGTAGACATGGTCCTTATTTCTTTATTCATGTCAGTTGAAATAAACCTTGTGTTTTAAGAAAACTTGTTTAATTTGTTATGAATCTGTTTTGATGCGTTTTCATATAACTTTTGTAATTTTACATATGTTTAAAAATATCTAAATTAATATTGATATTGCAATATTCATAATCGATATTGCAATATCACATTTAGTCAATATAGTGCAATCCTAGTATGTATAACATAATTAGATTAACTGATGCATCAATGTGTAACAGCATTTTACTGTAGTAGCTAGTAGGGTTGGGTACCTTTCGCATCTGAACCAATATCAGTACCGATACCGGTACCTGAAATTCGGTTCCCAGTACCCAACGGTACTTTTTTTCGGTACTTTCCCTCTGTAATTACAAAAACATTATTTCAGTTAAATAATTCCAAACCTATTTACTGGGGCTGTCAAACAATTAAATTTTCTTAATCGCGATTAATCGTTGACTTTCTATAGTTAATTGCAATTAATCACATGTTTTATCACATGATTAAAATTATATTATTTTGCATTTCAGAACTGTTTTTAAGTACATATTAACAATGGAAAGCAATTCTTACCAGTGTATCTTGACTGGGAATCAAATGAATGCAAAGAAAGTTACTTTATGAACTTGATTTTAAGATTTGTATTTGTTTATTATATATTTAATCTAGTCACACATTTGAATCTAGAGTCAATATTAGGGTTGGGTATTGTTTGGTTTGGATACCGGTGCTAAAGCGGTACTTTTAAAATGGTACCGGTGCCTGAACCAATACTTTTTAAGAAAGTAAAAAAAAAAAAAAAGAAGGGTACTAAACAGTTGGCGACATTAAAGAACGGCTTGTTTATTGCTAAGGCCATATCGTCAAAAAACAATCGTTAACAACAACTTTGAATGCACCACGAGGCTGTAAATTTCCAGTTTCATTGAACGTACCATCTGTGTTTTTTCGACAACAGCAGCTGCAGATTGTTACATCCCGGTGTCGGAATCCTCTACAGTGAAATACAGACAAACTTTACACCGTTTAGCGTTAGCTGTCAGCATTGTAACCGTGTTTAATCCAGCTACTAGCTAGCGGTAGGCTAACGTTAGCTGCTGTCGAGTGTAGTGTTAACTAGCGTCATGTGCAGCGATGTTTCTGTTTCCTGTAACGTCTGTTTCAGAGCATCAGAGAGAAGTGCAGGCATATCAGTGGCACCAGAATGAGGCCCCGAAATCCACGTTGCTATTCCTGCAGCAGCAGGATGTGTGACGAGGAAGTACGGCAAAATAGTAGCCTGTTAGGAAGACGCAAAGCCGAGTGAAGTGAAAAGAAATGAATAAATGGCGGCATACGATTAATAAGATTAAAAAAAAATTAACGCATTATGCTCGGCCCTTAATCGTATCGCGATTAACGCGTTAATGCTGACAGCCCTAATTAAATTGAATAATTATTCAACTTTTATTCTTGTATTTGTATATTATTTTTTAGCCTATTTTATTTTCATCATGACCGTTTTTAATTGCTCTTTAATGTTTCAAATAAAGCACTTTGAATTGCCTTGTTGTTGAAAGGTACTGTAGAAATAAAGTTGCCTTGCCTTACAATCTCAGCCTGTCAGTCAGTCCTCAGGGCATAGAAACCACTGTTGTGCCTGCTTGTCTCACAGGAAGTGTAATGTCAACAACACCGCGACTGCTTTCGGCTTGCCATTAATATATCACAGTGAATGGTGTCTGCGTCAAGGTTAAGGGTTACCAAAACCCAAACTCGTAGAAAACTGCAGGTCCGCCACAACTCTCAGTTCTTTCAAATTATGGCTGAAGACCTTTCTTTTTGATGTTGCCTTTCTTTAAATAATTGTTAATTTCTTATACTGCACTGTCAATTTTATTCTCGTCTTTTATCTAGTGGTATTTTTGAACAGATAACGGGCATATTTCTGAGAATATTTCCAACGCGTGTGTGACATAGATTTTATGATCAAATCGAAAACAGTTGGAACTGAGTTTGCCTTGATTAAAGGGAGAAGTAAAGAGAAGTACTGCCACTCTTGTTATGGGTAACGAGTACAAAGTCACATGTTCCTGTGGGGCCCGTGGTGGATGAGATGGTAAAGAAATATGGTCCTGCCTGTTTAAAAAAAAAAAAAAAAAAAAAGTACGATAATTGTTTGTTTTAACTGCTCTTTAATGTTTTATGTAAAACACTTTGAATTGCCCTGTTGCTGAAATGTGCTATACAAATAAAGCTGCCTTGCCTTGCCTACTTTATATACCAGAGTGGTTTCTAACCTAGGGGTTGGGCCCCACCAAAGGGTCTCAAGATAAATCTGAGGGGTTGTGAGATGATTAATGAGGTAGAAAGAGAGAAAAGAAAAGCAATCATTTTTTTAGAGGGGGAGTCATTCTGTGATGGAACTGCTAACAACTCATAGACATCTGAAATGTCACAAGGACCCCCTACAAAATGCTACTTTTTGTAGAGGTCTCAAGCCAAAAACTTTGGAAATCACTGGTTCAATCTCTAACGATGCATTCAATTGTATAAACTCATTTGTGAATGAATTTGTGATATTTGATGTATTTTAGTTTAATGTATGCATCTTTTAACTTTTAAAACAAAAGCCTCTTCTGATGTTGCGAATTAGCATTTAAATACAAACACTTGCATCTGCTTCTTGTGCAAATATGTTACAATTACAATTGCTACTGTGATGTCCATATAAAATAAATAATATGCTTTTGAAGTAAAATGTTAATCTTAAAAGTAACTATACTGTCATAGTGTAGTAAAACATGCAAGTAAAGGCATTGATTGACAGTTTTGAGTAAATATACTCAGTTACTTTCCACCACTTCTTGGAAGCCAGATCTGTACCAAGAAAGCAATCATCAGCCCTTAACAAGCAAAGATGTAAGAGTTGCTTCTTTAACCTTCTGAGTTTTTTGATGTATCACTACACTGTCATCGTCTTCTCATCTTTAATGAGAGACATCACCTCCGTGTCCTCTGAAATTAACAAATCACCGCAGCGCTCGGCAGCAGCGTTCAGATGACATTTACTCAGTTATTTTGGGAAAGGTCTGGGCGGAGCTGCCAATTTCCAGCTCGGGTCAGATCATTGCGTTAGTCCCATCATCACAGCCTCTGTGGATTTACACTGACCACCGCCTTCTACCTCCTGTCTGAATAACTGGCTCACGCTTCCCGTAGGATGAGAAGCTTCTCCAGCCAGGATTCATACTCTCTATAAATCTGTGAGCACATATGCACAGGCACGCGCACACACACACACACACACACAGGAGAGCATGCAAACACATATTTGGCTCACTAACAAGGTATCTGAGTCATGTGTGTGTGTCGTAGTGTTCTCACTAAGAGCATGTTCCCAAACACTGAATACTTCTCCCATTTTCATCAACATCAAAGTGTTTTGATTGTAATGTCTTTCATTAAATCTGATTGGTTAGTCTCGTACTTATGGTCTTATGACATATAGCATTAGATTGGTCTTATTTATTTAGTTTGATCTTTTATATGACTCTTGTTGGCAACTCTATGATTTTATTTGATTTATATTTTGATTGTGTGATATATTTTTTGTTATCTGTATAATGCGGTTTGTCTAGTTGGAAGTTAAAAGTCGAGCAGCTGATGTAAAATAGCTTTATATGATGAAGGTACACATCAGTCCCTCCAGGATTTCGCAGCCTTTTTTGAGATTGTTGGGGCCCCAAATGTCTGATTTTTGCGGGAGCTTTTGTAAAAAATTGCGATAAAAGTTGCAATGTCTTGTATTTTTGTTGCAACTAAGTTGTGAGAAAATTTCAAAAAAAGTTGTGATTTTTTTTGTTGTTGTTGGTATACTTCTTTTAAAAATAAAACTGATTTCGGGGAGAATAAAACTACCCTGGGCTGAGTTTTCCTAGTAACCTTACCAAAAAGGCTCAGGATGCTGCAACTGTTGGTATAATATGAAAATGGCTGGTGGATTTAAGACAAGAAATAATATTGAATGAATCAAATTTGAACATCTGTCAGTGGCTTGTTGATCTTTACATTGTTAGTTAATTTCCTATCCTGGCCTGGGTCACACATTCATACGGTTTGATAAAGTACTTATTGGACTTTAACTTATCATTGCACTTAAAATACAGTTTTTCTTGATTGCTTTGACCTGCTTAAAGAAACTGGGATCCACTCGGTTTTCATCATCACTGTCTCAGCAGAGCAGAAGACACCTCTTGCAAATGTGTTAACCCTTTCTCATTGGATCGACACATTTTCCCCACCCTTTAGCAGAACAGTTAACACGGATGTCATTCAAGCAGCCCAAACTCCATTGTTTTAGCTATGGTAACCAAACGGAAACCATCTGTTCCTAACTATTAAACTACCTACATCAGTATGACATCACTGAAGCACCTCTTTGACACTCCTTCACACAAATCTTCAATTAGCAATCAGTCTGCAGGCCTTAAAGGTGCAGCGTCTGTGTTGTTCTTTGCCAACATGGATGGAAGAGGTCTAAGACAGAAGAGACTGAGTTTCAATAGTGGCTATTTCTTATACTCTACAGTAATAGATGTTTATACTTTTTATTTTATAAAAGAAGAAAAGAAAAGAAAAGATTTTATTTTTATTTTCTTAATTTCTCATACTCTAATAGATTTTATTTTGGTTTACATGTATTTTGTGTAATATTTACAGTATTTCAGTTTTCAGCCACAGTTTAAAAATAAGAATCAATGGAATCAATAAAATTTGCATCAAAGCATTTCTGATTCTGGATCCAGTTATTTGCAAGAAGGCAAATTTGTCAACAAATGTCACTGGCATGAAAGCTACATACAGTAATAGGCTACAATGACTGAAGCAATGGTGCACTGATTCTCACTGAGTGCTGTATTTAGTATTTTGTTGTCCACTGTGTAATGGTTGATTGGAAGAGCTCATACACTTGTTTGCAAGTTGTGTTGTTTGAGGGCAAAATGTTCTTTTGTTGCATATTTTAAATGTTTTGGCACGGTTAGAGCCTTTTGCAAACAAAATGTGTCATTTTGACCATGAGTGCCACTGTTTCAGCCTGTGTGTTAACTGTTTTGAAAAATGTGGAGTTTGAGTTGACTGCTGTGTCAAAGCAATCAAGAAAAACTGTAACAAGCGTAGCTGTCCTCAATTTAGGTCATCCTGTACATCTTCGGTTTTTCCTGCATCCACCGTGTGTGTTTGTGTGTGTGCACGCGTCAGTCGCGGGGATAACTGAGCAGCAGCCCCGCCCGCTGCAGAGCGCCGACAGGATTGAAACAGCAGCAGCTTTCAACAACTTTAGAGAGAAAAAACGTTACACGTACATTAATGTTAAAATGTATACAGGTTGGCAGGACGGTCTGAAATGTTTTGCACGGTCTTTCGCTGTACTTTTTATTTGGTAAACGTGAGATGTTCGAGTCACACACGTCTCATCTTCATAGCAGAAACAAGGAAATGAATTTGGTGACGTACGTGTGTTACGTCAACCCGTTCTCACTCCTGCTTGGTCAGTGGCTCTCAGAGTCGCATACTGACGCGAAGTCTGCCACGTGGGACTGCAGGGATTGGTTGAAGTCGCGGGAAACTCCGGTTGTTGGTCAAATTTGCGGTAAAGTTGCGGTGATTTTTGATTGCGTGAATTGTTGAGATCGCGACATTGTGAAATCCTGGAGGGACTGACATATGGACTGTTTTGGGAGAGAATAGATATTAGATCAGATATTTTTGATATATGGGGCCTTGGGCCTTTCCCAGTTGGAGTAATAATGACAAAGATCATTGTCTGTGGACTTTGTATCTGATTTATTTATCTGTAATTTTTGGACTTAATCTGATCAGATTGTTTAACACCTGCATTTGAATATCTGAGTGGATCTCTGCTTTCTGCTGGACAATATGAAAATTAGGTTTTAGGATTTTGTCTAAGTCATTGTATTTTCTGTTATTATATTTATCATGAATGTACAGTAGATAATGTTATACAGGCTGGCTGCATTATGACGGTATTATTGGACATTCTTCTTCAATTGTTTTGCTTGGTTAAAAAAACAGCGTCTCTTTAACACACCAGTTACATGGCAGTTATGTTTGTCTGTCAATATAGACTGATCTCACTAAGTGGCGTATGTATGACACGCCATTTCGTATGCCATTTTGGCGTGTTATCAAGACGCATAATCGTTTTTTAGCGTGTTTATCAACGCTGTTTGGCCACCATTGACCTACATTACATGTGAATTTTCGCTGTAGCAAGTAGTATGAAAGGACGGAGGTTGGTTGGGGTAGCGGATGAGTAAAACACAGGACTTTCACCCAGAGCCGGGATTGCGTCACCCATGTGGCGTTTATCAACCTTTTTTTTTTTTTTTTTTTAATAAAGCCTTCCCCAATGTTCTTTTCCTAAACCCAACCGTTTATTGTTTTCCTAAGCGTGTGACGTTGGTCACCGTCGTGGTTTTATCGTTTTTGTGTTACTAAAGCCTTTCCCAAAACCCAACTTTTTTTTACACGCATGTGACGTTCTCTTGTTAACACGGCACGTGGTGACGACGTGTATGTATGCTGTATACAGCATAGACATACACGCGGATAGCTCAAACACATTTGGCTTTAGGAAAGTGGCGTGTATGTTTACGCAAAGTCATGATGCCATGTTGGTCAGTAATGTAAGAAGTCCAGCTGTGGTTTGTACTTAGTTTCTGTTAGGGGGTTAGGGTTAGTGTGTATTTTTGATCTTTCTTTTGCTAAGTTAGTGTAGCTCCTGCACCGCAAATCAAATATGTGCTTGTTTGGCCTGGGTTTACTCTAAATATAAAGCATCCCATCATGACACTACAGATTTTAATTTTTTTAAATGAAGATTCAGTGTTTGCCACAGGTTGAGAATTTACTTGTGGTGGTGGGTGGCCCAGGATGTGACGGCGTGGTGTGTGATGGCTGGATTCAGCAATAAACTAGTTGAACGAAGGTGAAAAAAATTACTATAGATAACATTATCAGATAATTTAGAAATGAAGACTTTCTATGATTTAGACTAAAAGATGATACAGATGAAAATATTGTTAGACTATGCTGCATCTGACACAAGGGTATTTATTAGGGCTAAACGATATGAGGAAAATATGCAACATGCCCTAACGTTATTGAATATCGCGATAATGATAAAAATTACTTGCGATAAATTAACGTTAAAATTTACTCTTTCTGCCTTTCTGCTGCTTAGTATTCTACTAAAATACAACAAATTGCTCTTTGAATTTAAAGTGCTCATATTATGCTAATTTTCAGGTTCATAATTGTATTTAGAGGTTATATCAGAATAGGTTTACATGGTTTAATTTTCAAAAAACACCATATTTTTGTTGTACTGCACATTGCTGCAGCTCCTCTTTTCACCCTGTGCGTTGAGCTCTCTGTTTTAGCTACAGAGTGAGGCATCTCACTTCTGTTCCATCTTTGTTGGGAGTCGCACATGCGCAGTACTTGGTCAGCACTACAAGCCAGTCAGAAGCAGAGTATGAGGGCGTGCCATGCTAGCAGCTAGGCGAGCATTATAACGTGTGTTACAAAGTGACGCACGTTGGTCACGGAGGTAAAGGCTGGACTACAATAGAGCTGTTTGGAGCAGATGGTGAACAGTGTTTTCTGTTGGAGATGGTAAGTCTCTTTGGGGTGGACTTTGGGCTTTTTCACTTTGTAAACCTATAACATGCACAAAAAAGATGTATAGCAAAATAAAGGGAAAAAGCATAATATAAGCACTTTAAAACAAATTACAGGAAAGTGTAGCCATGATGTGATTTGTCAATTAAATCAGTTTTTTTTTTTGCCAAGTGTTAACAGTTCAGCAGATGAAATACCCATAATACTGTACTATGATCCATACAGAAAGTGACATGTTATTATAAATCTCAACACTGTTTCCTCCTAACTCCTGTTGAAGCAGCTGGTGTGGGTGCGCTGTAAAAAAAAATACACCGTTGTTTGGGGAAACAAAATGTAATTGGGATTTTATCTACCTGGGCGGGTCTCAATTTACCTGGGTGGTGCACCCAAGTAGAACCTATGTATGGGAAACACTGAGATTAAATAAAAAATAGATGGATATACCAATGGATGCAAGAAAGAAAATCTTTATAATATTATAATGGTAAAGAGATGCTACTACAACTACTAATACTACAGTACTACTTAAAGGGACACTCCACAAATTCTAAACATGAAAGGTAGTATAGCTACTGTATGAGGAGTATTAATCAGCCATTTAAAACAGTTGTATTTCTTCTGCAGCTCTGGAGCAGATTTTGTCAAGTCAGAACATAACTACTAAAAAAATAACTCAAAAACAACCCTGATGACATCACTATGAAAAATCAGGGTTGTTTTTGAGCTGAGCTTGACACAAACAGAAACAAACAAGGGGCATGGAAGAAAGATGTGGTTGTTTACTGGTCATGAAAGGTGTAATGAAAATATCAGAGTTGCATTATGGAAATGTAGGTTACAGTTGTTTTTAGAGCTACAAGGGACTACAACTCAGGATCTCCTTTCATGCAATGATTTTAACAATTACTGTCTCGTATGATTCCCCTAATGTTAGGGAAAAGCAATTCTAAATGGCTGGAGTACCCCTTTAATATTAACTCTATTATTATTCAGTATGTAAAAGGGTGTGTGTATTCAACCAAAATGATTAATAGTAATACAATATTTTATTTTATTTTTTTTTAATGATCAGCAATGTAAGTGAGGTCAAATCATGTCCTCGTTTACAAATGAAGACCAAGACTTCTGAGTTGTAATTAAAAACCTTGCAGCTACAGTTGGTAGCTGCAAATGAGAGAGGGATTTACATGGTGTCATACTATCCTGACACACTCCTCTCTGCACAGCAGATGTGTGTTTTGATAGGAGTCCTTAATCTGCTGTACATTAATTCACTGTGTCGGAGGCTTACCTAATGCCTGACTGCACTCACTCAGTGCCTAATGGAGGAACTTATTTACACCATCAGGCATTGCTTGTTGATTTAAAAAACTATTAAGAATGCCATACAGAAATGAGCACCATTTCAAAATGCCATACAGAAAAGAGCACCATTTCAAAAATAAATTAGCATAAAACAAAATGCCTTTTGTTAGAGAAGAATTAGATGGAAAGTGAACTTACGGAATGGGCCAACTGGAATGATGATAGGGTTTGAAACATGATGGAGAGAGATGGAAAATTAATGAGATGGATAAAATGCTCAGCTACAAAACAAAACCTAGCATGGGAAAGAGCCAAAAGAAACAAAAAAAAAACCCAGAGTGAATGGAAAACTGCTCGGTTTGGATTTCATTTACACCGATAAAAGCATTAGTGGATGAAGTCGTCTGAGACTATTTAAACCAAGACACACGGAGAGCGAGGAGACGAGAGGGAGGGAGTCATGTCTTATTAATACTGGGACTCCTCTGACACTGAGTTAAAGCACACATCTACCAAACATCTGTCAAATGGCGTAATCCATACGGTTTAGCATAAGCTCTTGGCAGCACCGCTGGAAGATACACTGATACAAACACAGAGCATTGGACAGAGAATGGGAACCGGTTTTTGCATGATTCTATTGCCCTGTGCCTGTATACATGAACATGAGCTTTTGTATGCATGCCTAAGTCTTAAGTGTGCGCATATACAATATGCATGATGTGTTTCTTACCGTGGACCTGCAACATGGCTGAGGCCTCAGTCTTGCCCACACTGTTCTCAGATGTGCATGTGTACGTCCCTTCATCCTGCTCTTTCACACGGAACAAATGGAGGCTGTTGCCGTTTCGGATTTCAAACCTAGGAGTGAGAAAAAGAGGTAATGTAAGATCTAACAGAGAAGCATAGCCAAAAGAAAATTAGCATACTAATTTACACAAAGCGAAGAAAATCTGCCAGCAGAACGAGATAAGGTCATTTCTTTCTTGTCAATCAACCTGTTGCAAGGATTTTCTTTTTTTCAAATCGAGTAACATCTTGAAACGACTGGAACAATGTGCCTTATCTGCCTCAGATATTGTCACTAGTTCCTGGAAAAGTCTTGGAACAGTTGAAAATCAATTGGAAACAAGTAAGATCCCATTAAGGATTAATTAAAGGATTTTTCACGTTATTCTGGGGAAACAGCATTTTTTTTTGCAGTGGATTTAATATGAAGTTGAGATGGATTTGCAGAGCACAATTACTGAAAATGCCAAATGCAACAACAATACAGAAAGCTAATTCAGCTGTCTTTGACTATGCAAAGGGATACAATGAATCAAACCAGTATAATTCACTTAATTTCAGACTCATACCCATAAAAGCAAAAGATAGAAGAAATAAAAGATAACAAGGAATAGATGAAAGACAGACA
Source organism: Sander lucioperca (assembly GCF_008315115.2). Lineage (NCBI taxonomy): Eukaryota > Metazoa > Chordata > Actinopteri > Perciformes > Percidae > Sander > Sander lucioperca. The sequence continues at coordinate 8,450,404 of NC_050177.1, forward strand.
AAAATATAGCTCTTCACAAACTATCATTTCATAGTTGTCATCACAATTACCTGTTTTTAAAGTGGACAAAAGGACTCGTGTCTGTATGAATAAATATGAAGCTGAAGCCAGAAGGCAGTTAGCTAAGCTTACGATAGAGCCTGAAAACAGCAAGCATTGCTCTGTCCAAAGGTAACAAAGTCTGCCAGCTACCTTTTTGTATCTCGCTGATTAACTAGCTTATTAGCTGTTTCCCCTTGTTTTCAGTCTTTATGCTAAGCTAACACACTGCTATCTGTAGCTTCATATTTACTGTACAGACATTAGAGAGGTATCAATCTTGTCATCTAACTGTCAGCACGAAAGCTATTCCCTAAAATGTTGAACTATTCTTTTAAAATGTACTTTTTGGTTTACCTGCTTTACATTTGTTAACTCATTAGTTTTTAGGCATTAAATTCGATTTCAATGCCAGCACCAGACAATTTATTCAAGAGCTGTTGTAGAGCATGCAGCGCTGCAGGCAGGAAACATAACAAAATCATCTGCATACATTTATTAAATAAATCAAGTAGAGGATACCTATAATTTATAATCTCAGCTCAACATAGTGTTGGCTGTATAAGTGATTAGCTCTATAGCCTTTCATTATTTTTTAAAGTGCCCATATTATGAAAAAATCACTTTTTCTGGGATTTGGGGTGTTATGTTGTGTCTCTGGTGCTTCCACACACATACAAACTTTGAAAAAAATCCACCCATGCTGTTTAGAGTGAGATACGGTTTCTGAATGTGTCCTGGCTTCAGTCTCTGGGTGAGCTGTTCAAAATCGGCACGGCTTGTGACGTCACAAGCCGAAACGAGCAGGCTAACCGCAACCATTAGCTCGTAGCGTTAGCATGCTAACGCTATGGCTAACGCTAGCATGCTAACGCTAGCATGCTACCTCGTTCTCAATAGCAAAGCACTGCTACAACACACACAAGTTCACCATAATCTACAAAAGAACTACTTACATGTGCGCCCTCATTTAGAAGTCTATCAGCTAATCCTGCCTTGTAACTGACCAAAGTTGTAGAAACAGCCTCTTTTACTGTCTATGGAGCTAGCTAGCTGACATGATCTACATCTGAGCTACTGGGCATGTGCAGTGCAATCAAAGATAGTACAGAAGAAGAAGAAGAAAAGAGGTCTCACTCTGTAGCTAAAACAGAGACCAGCTGAAAAGAGGATCTGCAGCAGTGAGAGAGAGCACTGCAGTACAACACAAATATGGTGTTTTTTGAAAATTAAACCATGTAAACCTATTCTGGTACAACCTTAAAATACAATTATGAACCTGAAAATGAGCATAATATGGCTGCTTTAAGCATTTTATATTATATGTAGTGTATAATGTAGGTCATTATATATATATATTTATTTTATATTCAAGTTTTAGAGTATGTTGGAAAGTGAAAAAAATGTAATTATTTAATAGGCTTAGCTAAATATACAGTACATTATATTGAGTTTAGATGGAGAAAAAATTATGAAACTGGTCTCAGGAGGATTCTGCCATCTAATGAATCCTCTTTGGTCTGATCCATTTATGAGTTTATATTAGCAGACTAATAGAAAGATATGAATTAACAATTACTCCACATACGTTTTCTAGGTCACATGTTAATTATCCAATGCATGACTCGTCTCTGGTAAAGCTGTATTTCTTATTCAGCCTCATAAAACGTATATGTGCAGCACCAGTCTCTCTATTGGTCTGTGCTCATGTCCGTCACACTCACCTCCCGCGGGGAAGCTCCCCTTCCTCTCGCCGCCATCGGACAGTGGGAGGGGGATCTCCATGGACCTCACACAGGAAGTCGACAGTCTCTTCCTCCATGACCACCTGGTTCACCGGCCTCCGTACCAACACAGGGCGCTCTGCAGGAAGACAGAAGATATCAAACATGTCCAGCTCATGTTCCTTAAAAGACCTAATACTGCTGCACAGACATTTACTCACCGTACACCACCAGCTCTGCAGGATCGCTGTCCCTCTCTCCAACCATATTAGTGCCCACACAAACATACATGCCAGCGTCGCTCTTCATGGTGTGAGAGATCATCAGTTTGCCCCCATGCATCTGAAAAACGGTACAGTGATAGTTGAAGAGATTAGTCTTCACGGTGTCCTGATATGAGTGAAGACAACAGATAGACATGAAATAATCAGTCCTTTTTTTAGCCACATTCTCGACTGTATTTCTATGTATGTTATGCTTTTGTTTTATTATGATTTACTATGGTTTATTGTGCTTTTTATGATTATTGGGTTTTAATGTATTTATTCTTTTGGCCTGTGAAGCACTTTGTGACTGTCTGTGATAAGTGCTAGATAAATAAACTTTACTTATTTACACTACTCATCGTTATCATCACAGCCTTTAAAGCTTTAGTGCGTATATTTTTGATATTAATGAACGTCCGTTACATTCAAGCCATCGCCAAATGAGTTGCTACAAAGCTAATTAAGACTATCAGCTCCACACAACTCTCTCTGTATTTCTCAGTATGACTATGTTCAGAAGATTGTGGCGCCGGCGACTTTGCCGCGCAGAAGCTTGAGTGAAGATAATGACCTCTTCTGAAGAGACCATGTTTTTTTAATCCTCCGTGTCCTCCTTGGCTACTAGCAACTGTGTGGAGGAGGGGTGGGGGTGCGTGCGCGATCACGGAAGGCTTGTGTCATGTGGACGTGCCGACAGTTTTGTTGTCATTACTTAGAATTCCTCATGGGGGAGACAGAAACTACGCACTTTAGCTTTAATGGAAAAATAATCCACATTTGGTTATAAATCATTAATCCTTTATACTCAAAGTACTATATGAGTCATTTTGGTATACTTCTGTATAGTGGTCTAATGTAACTAAATATATTTACTCTAGTATTGTACTTAATTACTAAAGTAAAGTACAAGTCCCCCAAATGTATATCTATTTTATGTTACGTTATATTTTTACTCCACTACAATTCTGAGAGAAATAATGTACTTTTGGCTCTACTCCATTTATTTTTATAAATATTTTTCTAAGTTATTTTGAAGATTAAGATTTTACATACAAAACATATGAGGAAAATGCTACTTACACTTTAATGTATCAGTAATAATAACCCAATAATATAATATTTGTCTGTCACTGGGGCCAATTGTCTTTTACGTTAGATTCTTGCATTTTGTCAATAATACATACGCACTTTCACTTAAGTAACATTTCCAGTGCAGGACTTTGGCTTCTATTTGTGTATTTTTATAGTGCGTCACAGTATTGTTTTACTTAAGTAAAGGGTATGATTACTTCCTCCACCGCAGCTTATATTATCTAACTGCTTGTGATTTCCTACATTTTGAGAAAAAAATTACTTTTAAAAACAACTAGAGATTGTGTCCAGCTGTTGATTTTACACGAGAGAGGAGAGAACAAAAGTGACAGCAAAATCCAAGACATTTTCCGGTCCATAGAAAACCAAGGCATTGAATTATGGTCTATTGAAACTATTGCCAATGTAAATAAGCGACTCTGCCTTTCTCCAGGACAGCTGAATGATGGTAATAAATGGGTTTATAAAGAAGCTCTAAAGAAAGAATTAATCAATTAATTTTAGCTATTGTTTGGCCATTTACACTCCTGATCTCCCCCTTAAAAGATAAGGATGGTGATATTCTATATTTTTTTGTTATTGTCAAAAAAGACAGAAACCAAAAATGCATCAGGATGTCTCTTAATACTTTCTGACTTGCCTATCCTGTCTATGGCTCTGAGCAACAAGGCCATTTGTTCCTACTGAAGACATCGAAGGTAAATCTAACGTGACATACTTTCATTAAAAAAAAAAAAAAAGGCTGAATAATTTCCTAAAACAGCTGGGCACTGTAGTTTACTTTAACAGGAGTAAATAATGAATTTGTTTGGGGCCTATTTTCAGTTTCAGATTCACACATTTGCTCTAGTGAGAATTTATGGCATTAATTCTTTTCTTTTGCAGATTTTCTGGAAATGTGGTTAAAATTTGCACCAAATTTGGATTGAAACTTGACTGATGCTTGGCTGCACAACATGGAGAGTTGAATACGTTAAATAGCTGTGTTTGTTTATCCTATTTAATTTGAAATGAGAGCTTGACTCAGTCTTTGTTCAGTGTTTATGTTGAACTCACAGACATGCGTTCATCCTTGGCGCTGACTCGGACGTTGTTGCGTTTCCAGGACACGGTGGGCTCAGGGTGACCACGTGGAGGCACACACTCTAACACTGCAGGCTCACCAGCAGCCACCACCACATCGCTCGGGGCCTGCCGGAAATCATCTCTCAGGACTAAAAAGAAAACGTGAAATCTAATTAGCTTCAGGAGCTCTGTCTGTCTGATGTACTCAAAACAAGGACTGTAAATCTGACCCACAGATCGGTGAGCAGCAACATAGACACATGACCACTGTCCTCAAATCTTGGAAATCATTAAGACTTGTTTTCTTGAGTGGACCATATCTTCTTGTAGAGGGTTGGCGGCAAACAAACTCATTGAGAGAAAGTTGATTAGCATGTGCATGACTGCTCAAATCCCTGGCAACGTCCTTGTTAGACTGCGCTCCATTTTAATGTTTTCCCAGGCCTGCGTCCTACTCTGCTGTCTCTCCTGTCAGAGCAGATGAATAATGCACATCTCTCAGTCCAACATGGAGTAAACAAATAACAGCGCATTCATAATTTAGCCCATGTGTGAGGGAGAAAAAAAGGCCCCTGCGTTATTGAAGGGATTGTGTGTCTGATTCCAAAAGCTATCTTACGAATCTGAAAAACTCAGACTCAAATAAAATCAACCCTGAACTGAATATCTATCCTCATATCACCCCTGAAGTTTGCACTTACGCCACCCTGTGGATGACAACAGGATGAGACGACTTTGACACGGAGACCTTTTGATATCGTCTAATCTTTGTCTGTGATTGACAGATGAAAGCCTCCGTGTGAACTGTGAACTGGAGCCTGCTCATGAGACCTCCTGTACAATGGAAATTCATACTCGAATGCTGACAGGCTCACATTTTCAAACACACACAAACGGCTTCACTCTTCATGTTAGACCACATCCCGTATCTACAGCCGACAGGCTTTTTTCTCAACCAAAGCGTATTACTCCTGCATAATCAATCAATACAATCTCTTTTTACACTTAATGAATGTTTTAGCAATCTTTCACAGATACACAGATGAGAGATCATCTGCTTTCAAGTCAATCTGCAATCCATGGCAACATATTAAACATTAACAAACTCAATCATCAATTGATCAATCACTAAAGCCCCACCCCCGAAAAGCAATTACCAATCATAGCTTGGCAACAGTAATTGGGCATGGCAGACCTCAATTCAGGAGTTTGGAGGTCACCCCCGCTGCTCCAATTCTCCGGCCAATCTTCTGCTCCATTTTCCTCTCACTCGCAAACAAGACCCTGAGACACTTGAACTCCTTCACTTGGGGTAAAGACTTATTCCCCACCCAGAGTAGGCACTCCATCGGTTGCCTGCTGAGAACCATGGCCTCAGATTTAGAGGTGCTGATCCTCATCCCAGTCGTGTCACACTCGGCCGTGTTGTTAGTTAACTACATTATTTTGTGCGGTTACGGGCTACATTCTGAAAAGTAGGAGCTAAGATGCTACAATATCAGAGTTGAGAGTAACGATGGATGCCCTGCTACGCCCTGCACTGCTACTACTATTATTTCTAGTCGTAGTTCTATTATCTTTGTTACTATAATTGCCACTGTTCATCATACCAACTGCTATAATTATTATGAATCATATTTCTGTACATCTGTATCAGTGTCTCTGTGTCCCAACCGGCAGCGACAGATGGCCGCCCACCAAGAGCCTGGTTCAGCCTGAGGTTTCTGCCCGTTTAAAGGAAGTTTTTCCTCGCCACTGTCGCACCAAATGCTACCTCTTGGGGGGAATTGTTAGGTCTTTGTAAATTATAGAGTGTGGTCTAGACCTACTCTATCTGTGAAGTGTCCTGAGATAACTACTGTTATGATTCAACACTATAGATAAATTTGAATTGAATGATAGCAGCTCTGTCTTGCACCTAATTTGGTTTGGGGAAATTTACACTAAAGCCAAATTTGTGTTAGATGTAGTGTAATGTTTTCTCTTGTAAAAGTCTGACCATTGAGTTGCTTGTCCAAGTATGTCTTTCGAAAAACAATCCAGGAAGAAAACACATACTATGTCATGATACAGTGGCTTAATCATGAACATTTTCAGTATTAAGAAATGTGGAAACTTTCTGTAAACAAGTCAAAATACAGTTTAAAGGTAAAATTGTATGCACCACTTCTTGCTTTTCAATTTATTTTTTTATCACACACCTGTCTTATCTGTACCTAGCTAACAATACCAGTGTGTGAAACGGCAGCTAGTAGTAACGATGCCAACCAAGACTACGCCCAAGTTAGCTCAGGTTAGTTTGTGGGAAATGAACTCCAGAGTCCAGAAGGGGTTGAAACCTCCCTTACACAAGTAATGTAGCATTTATATAAAAAATAATAATAATAATGTTAGCATAAACTGTATGAAATTCTTACTGTTTGTCTACTGCACAACATCTACCTTCCTTTCTATGCATACCTTATGGGCATACCAACTGCAAAATGCTTGCCTGAATAGATCACATTTTAATTACATTTTTAATTATAATGCAGTAATAGAGGGCTGACAATCTCTTCCCTAAAATACACAATGCTGTTTCTTTATTTCCGTTTCTATTTCGATCATCAAATGGTGAGTGTGCTGACTGCATAGCACACACAGTCTTTTAGCATTTAATCAAGTATGCAACCACCAAGTGCGCATTTTATAGATTTTCATGGTTCTCGTTTATCAGCAGGAACATTAAAAAGTCAGCTGGAGACAAAGTTTTACGCCAAGATGCGAAGTTAGCATTATCGTGCTACCTACGGATACAGTTTTGCTAATGACAGCTATTTTAGCCAGCAAAATCCACAGCAATTTGCTAGAAATGAGAAGTTCTGTTTATTTCTGTTCTATTTTTTTGTTTTCTTTATTATTTAAAAAAAACATGACACTGAATTTCAAGTGGTAAATCATTGTAACCTACATGTTCGCCATACTAGGACAAGCTTGACAGGTGTGTAGCAAGAGGAATAAGCGAACCATCAATTGGTGTAATCTCAGTTAGTCTTCACTCATTAGGATTTACTGACATTACAGTAATCCACCTTAAATCAACTAAACTAAGCACTTAGTTCATTCAAAGCCAATTACTCTGAGTACATAATTCAATCTATGCCACATGAATTATCCATCAGTACACCTGACAGGTATGTGTCAACATGGCAGCCTTGTCCTTTAATACAGCATTAATATTTAGACCTACTGGGTTGGAATAAAATCTCATCTGAAATGACTTTATCACAGTTCAAAACTTCACACTTCACTCTAAGTTTGATGCTCATAATTGTGTGGGTAAACCCCTATGAATAAACCAAAACTATGTAAAGCGGCTGATCATTTTCTCTCAGATCTGAAGTAGACATCAGTCAATCCGTGCATTATGCGCCCTGTCTTCAACTTACTCCGTGATATCAATCTTACATACCTGCCTTCTAAAACTGAACTTTATTTAAATTAAGTGGAAGTTTACTCTCTTCTCTTCTCTTTAGCTTTTTAGATACAATCAAATTGATGGGTATAAAAAGACATGCCATGCGTAATGACGCACAATGGCTGGCTTTGCACTGTTGAAAGATGTGGCAAATGGAGACAAAAGCAAGAGTTGGATGGCGAATGAGGACAAGTGGCCTCAGAGCCGGTTCCGACTTCCTCGAGCTGTCCTGTTGGATCTCTGTGCTGTTTTGGGCCCAGCGTTACAGAGGAGCACTCGGAGAAACCATGCCGTGACAGTCCCACTTCAATAGGGGTCAGCTCCGGTGTCCCGTGGCAAATACACTTTATCTGTGTTTTTTTGCATCACCTTTAAAGTGCCCATATTATGAAAAAATCACTTTTTCTGGGATTTGGGGTGTTATGTTGTGTCTCTGGTGCTTCCACACACATACAAACTTTGAAAAAAATCCACCCATGCTGTTTAGAGTGAGATACGGTTTCTGAATGTGTCCTGCCTTCAGTCTCTGGGTGAGCTGTTCAAAATCAGCACGGCTTATGACGTCACAAGCCGAAACAAGCAGGCTAACCGCAACCATTAGCTCGTAGCGTTAGCATGCTAATGCTAATGCTAACGCTAGCACGCTACCTCGTCCTCAATGGCAAAGCACTGCTACACCACACACAAGTTCACCATAATCTACAAAAGAACTACTTACATGTGCGCCCTCATTTAGAAGTCTCCCAGCTAATCCTGCCTTGTAACTGACCAAAGTTGTAGAAACAGCCTTTCTTTTACTGTCTATGGAGCTAGCTAGCTGACATGATCTACATCTGAGCTACTGGGCATGTGCAGTGCAATCAAAGATAGTACAGAAGAAGAAGAAGAAAAGAGGTCTCACTCTGTAACTAAAACAGAGACCAGCTGAAAAGAGGATCTGCAGCAGTGAGAGAGAGCGGTGCAGTACAACAAAAAGATGGTGTTTTTTGAAAATTAAACCATGTAAACCTATTCTGGTACAACCTTAAAATACAATTATGAACCTGAAAATGAGCATAATATGGCTGCTTTAATATCGGACCAGTTCTTTTTAATTTCGGCACGGTCCGACCTCTGAGACTGTGGCATTAGCTGCGTCTGCAACATGTTGTCACTCTACAGCTTTTTTTTTTTTCGCATTAGTAATGTCCACACTGTGCCCTCCAAACATTGTTTCCTCTTTTCCACCTCTCTAACAAGAACTAGTGAAAGTCCTTTGTTTTGTTTTTCTCTCTGTGCGTGTCGGTATGAATAAATATTAATTTGGGGCATTTCACTGACTATTTAAGGGCAACTACGGGCGTGACATGAAGCTGCCAAAGCTGCGTCACAATTAGGGAAACCGGTGTAGGACTTGTGTGCGCACGGTTTTATAAATCAGAATATTTCTGTGCGTACTCACGTCCTATATTTCGTCCGTATGCCACTTCTGGCACAAATTTGCCACACAGTTTTATATATGAGGCCCCAGGAGATTAGCTGAACACTGAGGAGGATTTTTCCTGACCAGGGAGCTTGTAGAAGACATTTGTAGTGTGGACATCTGCCACAGAGAAGTAAAACACCCCAAAGACCTTCACAAACCAGGACAATTAAGGAGCCTTTGCAGGAGCTATAGCAAGAGCAGGGGTGGACTATAACCGGGAAAGGCACTCACTCTCCTCCCAAAGGTCTTTTCACCAAAAAACCAGACTCTGTTCACATGGCTGCCTGAGCAGAGCTGAGGGGCTAATTGAAAGCACTGCATTATTTTTAGACCTCCGTCTGTAAGGCCTGGTTAGATGTGTACACAGAAACCTTTGTTTCACTGCCATGGTGACTGAAGTGAAAAAGTTATGGGCATAGAGATAATCCCTGAACTGTACACACATGCACGCACACACCTTCCTTTAGCATTTGAAACCCCAAGTCCCCGGGCACAGACTTGCAGAAAGTGGGACATTTCAGGGTTTGAAACCCATGCTAGAGACCAGAATATGTTCCTGACCTCACTACCCCCAAACACTGTGCAACATGAGCTCCAAAATTTTCTTTGAAGCTGTGTTCAAGTTAATGTGATCCTTCATTGCTCCGACTTAAAAGCCTGACACGCCAAACAGAGTTCCTCACGGATGTTTAAGTATGTGATGATCCAACCACAGAATCGACCAATCTCCTCAGAAACACAAAGCGAACCCTCCCTCTGTCTCCTGAGGGGCTACTGTCCCTAACTTAACTTAACAAGTTAATATGAATAGGTCTGAAAAATAATCTCCTAAACCAGGCCCTGCACTCTCACTTCGGTCCGTCCGTCCACGCTGGGCTCAGACAGGGAGCGTGGTTACCGCAGGGCAGCTGAGGTTTGACCCAGCCTCTGTGGAGACAAATCCTCATGTACCCCAAGGCACTTCCTGTGAGCTTAAATAATGGCAAAGCAGGGCTCAATGGCTTTCAGCGGTTTCATCATTATTTCTGTGGGCGCTATATCCGAGAGCGCCCATTCATTTTCATGACTTTAATATTTCAGGGATATACAGATTAGGAGATTTAATCTCCACGAGAATATTCATCACTTGATTTTTAAGTGACATTTATCTCTATAATGTAGTGTTTAGCACAGAGGAGCTCTAGGACGGCAGAAAGGCCATCTGTTGGTGTTTTTGGAAAAATGAACAGAGTGAGGAAGAGATATTAATCACAAGAAAACTGTGCATGGCATTCACACTTTGTATTGTATGCACAGGGCTGATTAATGTATACTGTATATTTGTAAATCGATTGCGACTTGGGTCTAAAATCAAGCAGCCACAGGGAAAATTACGTAACAGTTCACAGACTATTTACATACCCAGCACGAAAGCAACATGATGGGTGAGTGTGACAGACGGGACAGAAAAAAAAAAAGGTTTTTGTACTGAACGCGAGGTGACAGTGAGTGTGGGAAGCAGGCAGAGCAGACAGCGTGGGCCGGCCAGATGTGTGAATGGCTACCAGGCTCTGTGTTTTCACGGCTGACAGGTAGGAGGGTGGACTGAGAGGTTAAAGGAAAGCGGAAGTGCACATTATTCAGAGCCTGAGACGACCCGCTTCCTGGCTCCTATTGTTCTTTTATTTCGGAGTGCAATAAACCCGTTAGGGAGGTAGTCTAATCCTATTGCCATGATACTGCCCTGTCACAGCTAATGGAGGCTTTTTCCTACAGAGAAGAGAGATTGCTTTAATCCATCCATTGTCTGATTGTGTTGATGGAGGATGAGAAGAGACTCCAGGGCAAGTAGTCTTTATGAAAAACGCATGACTATAAATTCCTCCACTTTCCAAAAATGTGATGATGGTTCAATTACAAACAAACGTTGCATACAGACAACACATTTTGCATTGTTAGTGAGGCTTGGCAGTGCTCATATAAACCATAGCAGTGGTTATTTGCACACTTTCAGTCAAACTGGCGATTTTCTTGCATCCAAGTTGCAGATGAATTCTAAACTACACATATAAACCGTATTTATCAGGGATGATATGTACAGTAGTGAACCAGTGAAAAGAGAACGTAAAGTAGAAGAAGCCAAGAAACAAGCTGCAACCAGAACTTTGATTCCTCCATAATCCCTCATCAGGAGTAAGAGGAACATCTGGCTCTAAAGCTTTTTAAGCAAGTTTTATTTTTTATTTGTCCTACTTTATTCTAATCCTGCCGCACCATGTGGCCGTCTCCTCCCTGAGACAGACGCACACATTCATGATTTTGAACACAACTACTGTTTTCTAGTTATATTTTAAATAAAAAAAAAACACAGTTTGGAAGAATGGAGTAATGGATTTCAGTCCACTCCCACTGTCTCATTATTCAGTTTTTTTCTTTTTTTCAGCAGCCAGGCAAGTCAGCCGCTCACTGGCAGCTTACAGTAAAAATGGGAATAAAAAAAGACAGAATAATGACTGCACAGAAAAATAAATCTAAGTTCTTGAATCCTTTTAATGTTTTGACACAAACCTCCATGACTCAGCGGTGAAGTCAGCATTTGTTCCAGCTTTATTTTCTTCTATTTATTGAGATACAAATCCACATTACTCCCCAGCTACTAGCCCATGAAACCTTCTGGTTAATCTTTTCACTGAAGTGGTGTCTGCGAGAGTTAGCTGTATGGGAAATAAATGATCTGGTAAACAAAACCTGTCGCACCTTAAATGGGATAATGGGATCAGACCTCTGCCTTCTCCTGCAGAGAGATGGTAGGACGACATGAACAAATGGGCAAAATTGCGTTAAAGCTAAAATGTTTCACAGTTGACGGATGAGTTTTACTGTTCGCGTCTGCTCCAGCATTAAAGCTAAGCTAAATTTCAGAATTGATCAAGAAAAAATGGCAAACATCTACTGGGTCAGCTGCTGAAATATGAGGATATGCAGCCATTTGAATATGCACACTCGGATGATCAAGCTTACATCAACCAAAAAGCGATTGTTTGTTTAAAAAATCCAGTTTCCAATCAATCGGTCACCAAAAGACAAATCCAAAAGATCTGACTTGGGTCTTTGTCTTTTAGATATGTAGGTACTGCTCCCATCAGGTAGATGTTACAGGGGTCCAATTGAATACAGGAGAATATGCCTGAATAAAAACTTTCATCCCTCTATTAGTACATCTCCTAAGATCAGGACATAAGGAGGGTGCATGTATGTGAATTCACTTTATGTCTGCACTTGACTGTATTACACTACGTCTGTGTATGTATTATGTGGCAAATTTCCCGAGGGACAAATAAAGTAATCTTGATCTTGAAGGTTGCACCCCATCTCCTTTAACAAAACATGCCCGGTAGTATTTATTTTGTGTGGAAGTACTGATAAGCCTCAGAACTTTTTAGATTGTTTATTGCTTCACAGTCTGTGGCAACAGAGTCGATATGATCACGTTAATCTTTAGATGTCATATTATCAGATATCAGATTTAGATGTCATAGTTTGTGTTCCCACATCATTCAAAAAGCTTCAAAAAGGAAGACACCTGTAGCACACAGCTAAAGCTGGAATTATGCTTCCCTGGGCTGCATGTAAGCAAACATACATTGGTGTGTGTGTTTCTTTGGGGGTAGATAGTACATGTCTACTAGCGGTGTGACGTATAGTAAACTACAATGTTAAAAAAAAGAAACGTAGAAGAAATCAGGAAATTGAAGTCCGTTTTATCGGCAAAGATATTAACTTCCTTCAAGGAATTTTTTTTTCGATGCTCTGCTCGACGATCACCTTTGGCTGTCCTATGCTGAAATGTACGCCCAAATCCTGCAAGAATACATACAGAAAACATATCAACATGATGTTGGATCAAACAATCAGCTTGCTTGACATGCAGGTCCGCCCTAGACGTTGTTGAGATTTGGTAGGTGGGCGCATTGGCTCCTCTGCAAGCCTTGAGATCTACGATTACCCATAACACCCTTTTCTGCGTAGCTTCACAAAGACGTGCATCTCAGCAGAAGCAAATCCAGCTAGTAGATGCCAGTTCAGAGAAAAACTCTTATCCTGGGGCTGAGGCAAACATAGCTAGAGTGAGTGAATTGCAAATATGTGAGTGCACTGCAGAGATAAGTCTTAGTCATGCAGCACAATGCATTATTATATCATCGACGTTTAATTTCCGGGATTGTTCAGGTGCTGCCGAAAATTGTCCCAAATTTCCGGCCGGATGTCCGTCACCTTCCGCTTTCTTTGTGTTGGCATTTTAAACTCCGGTGGATTTCTGAGGACTATGGTTAACTGCTCCTCAGATCTCTGCAGGGTAAATCCAGACAGCTAGCTAGACTATCTGTCCAATCTGAGTTTTCTGTTGCACAACTAAAACAACCTTTGAAAGTACACGTTCCACCAAAACAAGTTCCTTCCCAATGCTATTTTGCAGCGGCACCATTGCTCCATCCAGTGCTTAGCGCCGCCCAAGATGATTGTGACTGGTTTAAAGAAATGCCAATGAACCAGAACACGTTTTTCTCCCATCCTGGAATTTTGTGTGGACTAGCCAGACCTTCCTCAGCAGCGCTGTGGAGGAAGGTCTGGCAATGCAAGACTATTGTGTAATTAACGTGGTTAAAACCAGGTTAATGCCAGCACTCCTGCTCCTGACTCGGACTCGTACTAACAGCCGAACAGATGCATCAGTATTAATTACTGTTCAGTGGGAGTTTTAAGCTCTTCCTCTTCCCACCTGTTGTCCGGCAGACGGCTGCCTCACACACCAACACACACATTCCTGCAGGACCACCGGCTTAAAAACTGGCCTCTCATTAACACTGCATACTCCCCCCACCTCCCTGCCAGAGCTAATTGGGTCAGTATTTACCCCACAGTCAGCACAACCTCACGCAGAGGGGGGGGGAGTCTAAGACCACCATCATGCTGTCTTAGCATATGCCCTCTCTAGCCAGAGGCAGCAAGATTAGGAGCAAAAACAGGCACTTATTAATACTGTTAGTCACTCAGTGCCTGCAGGTGAATCCTCCCTTTACCAATATGACTGTACTATAATATCCAGCTGCACAAAACGCTTAATTTCATTATCGACAATTTAAAAGAGTCCATAAGACAATATGTGCATCATATCTTCTCCCATTTGCATTAGTCGCAGCAGCTCATTGTTCCCAATATACAGCATATCTGAGTCCCTATTTTCGGATGTGATCTACAGATGAGGTCAGCCAGCCATGAGCGCTTACTGTACACCAGTCAGTAAGGAAGCCTCAATATGGTGGAAGATAAGACTGTGCCCAAATTGCTGTTTTGTGTGTTGTTGTTTTTTAACGAGGACATTTCGACCTTGCTAAAATGCAATGCTCCTTCACATAATCAACCCACTGACTAATCCATTTTCTCATGGCAAAGAGAAGCTGCAGTTCAGCCCAGGGCCGAGCCACACTGGCACAATTAGGAGGGAAGGAAGACAATGGCACGTGTCCTCGACCGAGGAGTGGAAATAATAGACACGGCTCCTAGAGGGAGCTTTTTACTTCAGTGCACTCTCACCAAGATATGAGAAAGCTCACACTCCCCTGCTGTACTCAGCAGTCAACATACAAGAAAGAAAACACGGCTATACATGCATGCTCACACGCATGATCTTGTTGGTGCACGCAGAGAGGATTCGCAGGTGATATGATGAGAATCTGGCTGCTGCAGAGAAGGTCTCCACAGGTCAGCAACAACAGTTGTGACATTTTCTCAATAAAACTGACCAGTGAGCATTTTTTTTCTGTAGCAGCAAAAACGCCAAAATGTCACTGGTTTTAGTTTCTAGAATGTGATGATTTCTGCCGCTATTTGACATATATGGCAGTTAACTGAATATGTTTGGGGTTTGGACTGTTGATCAGACAAAATAAGACATTTGAAGACATCTCGTTGGACTCTGGGAAATTATATTGGGATTTTTCACTATTTTTTGACATGTTATAGACAAAACGGCAAAGAGATTTTTCTTGAACGTTGATTGGAGAGTTTAGCTATAGCATACCTAGAGTATTACTGGGATCATGTGGATATAAAGGCCAGGCAGGAAGAAGCAACAACAACTATCGGCTTAGCATCGCTAGCGTTCGCCTTAGCTAACTCCTTCACCACTAACGGAGCGAGCTGAAAAATCAAACTTTTCCTGAACCCCGTGGGGAGGAGGGCCACAACATCATGGCCACCAACACAACTCAGCAAAGATTGTTCTTGCTCGGGCTTTAACTTCTGGATATTGATATCTGGAAGCACGTAGGAGGGCGGAGCCAGGCTAGTTGATCTCACCAGAGTTTCCTAAATATTTGGGATTTTAGAAGTGAACTGATCCAACACTTTCTCTCCTCATACTGATTCCTGTACCTCAAGTCAAACCATAAACTGATCCAATACCAGTCCATTACTAGTCTATTTACCAGTATTAACATCTGTATACCACACATTGATTAAATCATGTTTATGATTGTTACTGGTAGCATAAACACTTCATTTTTCCTATAGTCAGTATAGGCACCCATACCTATCCAGCATCTCTAATCAGTGCATTCCAAGGTTAAATGTCCTCATGATCAATACAGAATCTGAGACTAGACAACCGCCAGAATTCACAATCAACGGTGAAAACAAACTTACGTATATAGTGTAATTTCAGAACACTGGGAATTGTTGGGTCTTTGTTAATTATTGTGTGGTCTAGACCTATTCTATCTGTAAAGTGCCCTGAGAGAACTTCTGTTACAATTTGACACACAAATAAAATTGAATTGAACACTGTTTATAGCCTCTAATACCAGAACAGAGATCTTACAAGCAATTGTGAAAATAAAATTAGCCAAAATCTCAATCATTGTATTGGTATTATATCCATGTTACCTATATAGTCACATACTCACTGTAAATGTACGACTAACTTGCTAAGTCTGTAGTTAACTAGCTCAAATGCCCCAAACATTTTTAAATTCACTGTGCTGACGCCTCTCAAGCCTAAAAAAAAAATACATTATTCCCATAGCAGCCTAAAATTAGGAACAAATCCGCAGACTATTACTTATTACTAAACATATGTCCACCCACATCACCATCTTTTTAGGGGTTGCTTCTGACACTTGGGTTGTTTCGTGTCATTATTCTTCAGCACGGCCAACTCTCCAGAGGATTTCCATAAAGCTGCCAGACGGCTGCAAAAAGATCTGGGACACAACTGCACGAAGCATCTGTATACTGTACACACACATCAACACACAAAAAACATGCACACACACACAATTTTAGGACTATGGTAAATAATATAGAGCCTTACTGGCAACATCTAGTGAAGCATTTCGGCTAATGGCCTCTCCCAGGTAGTTGCGGGCCACACAGGTGTAGACACCCTCGTCTGGTTTGCTCCGGCGTCCGTGTACAATGCGTAGGAAGAAGAGGGAGCCGCTGGGCAAGAGCATGCGGTGAGATCTGGGGTCGTCTTTGTCCGTCTCCACACGCTCGCCATCCTTATACCACTCTATACTGGGAGCGGGTCTGCCCTCTGCCTTGCAGTTGAGGGTGGCAGGCTCCCCCTTGGAGACGATCAAATCCGAGGGGTCCTCCACAATCCGTGGTGCACTGTCTTCAAACCGTGCCCGCGACCCTGTGAAGTGGAGATGAGGACAGATGTTATCTATCCATCTGACTACCTAGCATGCATGGAAATGTTTAATCTCTTTGTAACAGGACAGACAGCTGCAAAGCCATTTGAAAAGCAAGGATATCTTCCTTTTAGAGGTTGCTGGACAAAAAACACTGTTTGTGTTGGATAAATGTGTGTGTAGCGAAGCAGCAAATCTCTCTTTGAAGGTTAACTCTGAATTCAAGGGAAGGCATTACATTTTCCAACAACAACCTGCGCCTTTCAGATCACTAAATTTGATATCCATTTGTTATTGCTATATTCTGCAAATAGCAAAACACAGAAGCCCCATATTGCCCTAAGAGAACATATATATAGCCTATATCCAGCAAAGTATTTTCATAGCAGACACCGCCTGTACAGAGGATTCAATCAGCCATGTGATATGGTAATGGCCAATTTCTGTCTCAACCAGGATTGTTGCAGAGATAGAGATGATAGTTGGTGAACAGCTGAGAATAAGACAAGCAGCAGATCTATGCATTTAAGAGGAGAAAAACCAGAGTTGAGAGAATGAGCAAGTCGGAGAGATATAGATAACTCCCATATTCTTCTCTCTGGGGATCCATTATCTTCCCATAGTTGTAAGGGAAAGGCACACTGCTTCCAATCCTAAGGTAAGCTTTTAGGCAAAGACCAAATGTATCTAACAGTGTGTTACAGTTAGAAAAATGAATAATTCAAAATGCCTCTGCTTTTAGGAACAGATGGTCTCTCACTCACTCTGAAAAAATGAAAGAAAATGAAATGGTCACTGTGCCACTGATTATTGTGCAGCTCAGTCTGAGGCATTATTTTCAGCACATAATCTAGACTGCATGAAAATCCTCCATTATCATTGGAGAGGAGCAGTCAGGAGTAACCTAATGACACACATGTTGTTGCACATGCTTCTGCTGCATTATACTTAAATCGGAGGCATCAGGATAAACCCTCACTTTTCAGCTGTAAGCAGATTTATGTCTTTTCGTGAAATTATTTGATCCACGCGGAGCAAGAGTCGCCATAATGGCACAAACCTGAAGTAAACATCTAAAGAGCGATCTGTGCGCTCTCAGCTAAACACCCCGGGGTCACAAACCAGGACAGCTCAAAACACTAATGCAGGATGTGGATGAATACTAATCGAGCCATTAAAATGTGCCATAGCACCGCCAGTCAGTCCCAACAAAAACACAGACTTTGTTACAAAAAGAGAACAAGTGTGAATCTTTTCATGCTAGGCCTGTAAACTAATCCTTGAAGATATTATAATGTACTTTCCTTTAGATTATATTCCATCACATCTGTGACAAGTACATATTGACACATCTGACTGTGTTCTCAACAGCTGAGTGATGACCTGGTGGTGAACCAGGTTTTTAAAGCATGCAAAGGATTCACTGGCAGTTTCAAATCCCAGCTCATGTAAAACACTGACATCACTCTGAACTATTCCTCTTCTAGCATAACTGGATTTTAACACAAAAAAAAATACTGCGAGAGATTTGACCTCCTAAAAGATTACTTCCGACAGTTTAATGCTGCATTCCCATGAAGTTTGTATTAAAATCCATGCAGCAAAGTCTAACATAGCCGCTAAAAAAAACCCTAGAAGCAATGATGTTGAACAACACTGTTGATCCTACACATCCCATAATGCATCTCAATGGCGTTTTTCGTTATAGCCTCCCTCGCTTTCCCAAGTTTGTAAGACAGGCTTTCTGTTGAGGTCTCCAAGACACCATGACTATGACATCCTCAGCATAATTTATGCAGATTAAAACAAAATCTTAAACTAGGGATGCACCGATGCCAGTATCGGGTATCGGTCCGATGCCGTGCACATGTACTCATACTCGTAGTCATAAAATTACACCGATACTACCACACCCGTTAACACCTCATAGCAATGTGACAATAACTTCTCCGTCAAGCAGGTATAGGCGACGGAAGAGGAGCAATGCCAGCTGTTTGGAGATTTTTGGCTGTAAAAAAATAACTAGGCTCTTGGCAAACGCATGATTGCACTTGACGACCAGCCATTGTCAGTCGTTAATAATACTGGGTTTCGACGTCTTCTCAGTGTACTGGAGCCGAGCGATTCCCAGCCGTCACCACATCACAGAAACCGTGTTTCCAAAGCTGCTTTGTGAAAAAGCACATCAGCAGCCTGTTGCCCATAAACTTCACCACTGATATTTGGAGTAGCGGTGTTAGCCCAATGTCTCTCATCAGCTTAACGGGCACAAACATGAAGAAAGCGATATTTCAATCCGCTTCTACACAGCGCTGTTTTAACAACCACAGTGCTACTCGGTAAATAGCGATTTTTTTTCACAAACAGGCTGAAACGAAAGCTCTCAGTGTGTAGTCTAACTGTTATAGTTTGCCACAAGTCTTTAAATTTGGGCAAAATCTTGTGAACTTAGCTGCTGGCGTAAACAAATCATCCTCTCCGCTGGATCGGTAAATCCACATGGGTACTTAATAGAGGTGCAATATATACTGACTCAATATCGTTATCGCAGTATATGGAAAGTGTCGAAAATAAGTATGCAATATTTAGTTTATTTTGTGGAGCGCAGCGTCCCGTCCGTTGGCTGTGTGGCTTAGTTGTGTTTGATTTAGAGCCCGCTCGAAACGCTGTAATGATCCTGTTTCATTGGCCGGTTACCGTGCCACTTGCACATGTTAGTACACGTCAGCGCACAGGTCCACTACGTGACAAACCCTATGTAATGTACCATGTGTGTGCATATTTGGACAGAATGACAGTGTGATGTGAAGAAATTGATAGAGACAACAAAACGGAACGAATCAGAGAAGCAAAAGAAAAGTTGTGTCCTGTTCTCTTTATTTATGTATTTTATACTGTCCAACCAGTAAAACATGTCCTGTTCTGTAGACATGGTCCTTATTTATTTCTTTATTCATGTTGGACCAGTCCAATATGACAGTCAGTTGAAATAAACCTTGTGTTGTAAGAAAACTTGTTTTATTTGTTATGAATCTATTTTGATACATTTTCCCATAACCTTTGTAATTTTACATATGTTTAAAAATATCAAAATTAATATCGATATCACAATATTCATAATCGATACCGCAATATCACATTTGGTCAATATCGTGCAACCCAAGTACTTAATATGCACGTGAATGACGTCATCGGACTTTGTGTTTTTCATTCTTTCTAAACTTCACTCAGTATCGTGTTATTAGTAATTATATGATTTATTTGATTGACACTAGCCCGGGGAAATGTCCAGGCCCAGGCACTGAGCTTTGAATAGAAGAAAGGCATAGTCCTTTGAAAATACTGCTTTGATCTAATGGACAACAATATCAGAGAAGGCCAAAATCATGTGTGTCTGAAAAAACCCTCTGACCCCAGAGGGATTATTAAGTACTCGTATCGGTACTCGGTATTGGCAAGTACCCAAATGTAAGTACTTGTACTTGATCTTAAAAAAAAGTGGCATCGGTGCATCCCTATCTTTCAACCGCAATCTTTGGTACAAGACTTCAGAACTCCAGATCTGATTCTCTGACGTTACTTTATAAAGACGGTGCATCATTTAAAACAAATCTCCCTTTTAAAGCTGTAAAGTTTTTGGCTGTTTGGGAGCAGCAAACCAAAACTGCAAACACAACATTGACATGTCATTGCCTTAAATAGTTGTCTGTTCCCACATCCAGCGGATATAGAGCAACATAACCATTTATTTAGAGTCATGTTATACATTATATTTACTCACAGGAATACAGGCTAGGCTCAATGGTTATTTCCATCATTCCAACCACCTCCATCAATATGCCATTAACAACACCATTAAGTCTTAACAATGGGTCATTTCCCTCCCTTTATTATATGCATTTATTGTGGCTGTAGTCAAGGCTCTCTGTTTTGTAATCTTCTCTTTGCAGCATGAATAAGATCCAGCTGTCCTTGTACTCGGGGTGTCAGCAGCACATACTGTGAAGTTTGGGTTGCTTTCAGTTGGTTTGAATGTCACAAATGTCACCATGACAAATACTTGTGTATTCATTTGATTCAGAGAGTGCATATTTGCATGAAACAAGAAACGCCTTTGAAAACTGTCAAAAGGAATTTTAATGCCCCACTGATATATCAGGCGTGGGGATTATTAATGAGGGTTAATATGGGTACTTACAACAGCTATCATGCAACAGTATCAATGTGGCGCCATTGTATTACAAAGTAAATAGTTTTGTCAACAACAACAAAAAGAACAACAAATAGCCTCAGGTGGGCGAAGTGCCAAGCAACAACCATGCTCCTGTGACAAGTGTGCAATCAGTGAAAAGTCTCCGCCACCTTGAGCGCGACAGCAACACATTTTCTTTGTGAGAAGGAATAGTTTCACAGTAACGTTCGCTTCATGACAGGAAGATTGCGGTGCAGTGGTTGAAAGCACCTTTCAGCAAAAAAAAAAGAAACTCTGTCAGCCTCGTTTGTGACATGGAAAATAAACGTCACGGGCGATAATGGGGACCTCTGTGAAGGTATGTTTTTAGTCAGATCATAAACACGGCCCATTAGAGACGGCAGTGGGCCCTCAGAGATATCCCAGCGCACATGGGAATTTAGAGTGTGACTTGATTTGTGTGAAAATATTAATCTGGGGAATTCTGGTGTGAAATGACTTTCATGTTTACAAGAGATGAACAAGTACAAGTAGAAGGAAATTGGCTTTACTGATGTCGAATTTCAGAACATATTACATAAACACGGGAATTTTTTTTTCACAAACTGCTGCTGTTGTCATGATTCCCAAAATTCACAGCTTTGATCGATATGTTGCAGCAAATTACAGCAGGAGAATATTTTCAATTTACTTTACATTCACTTTTATTGAAGCACTATTTTGGAGACCTCAGAATAAAAGATTGAAGTTAACGTCTGGCTGCTTCAAGTGGTTTCTCGGCAGCAAATAACACAAAAGCAGTGCTTTACAATGAACAAATACAGCTATAGGTGTGTTTAAAAAGAAACAAGAACAGGACATCAGCTCAACAACCCAGATTCTTTTAACCAAACAGGAGGTCAAATGTCCAATTCAATATGTATATATTCAAAAGGATGCATTGAATCTTACAATACAAAACAAATCAGCCCCGGTAGTTAGGAATCATGCATCATCTTTGTGCCAAAGCCGTGTCAGAGAGGACGAATCCATGAAACCCTTTTAAACACACATTACCTTCTCTGAACCTTAAAGCCCTGACACGCCAACCCGACGGCCGACCGTCGGCAGAAAAGGCAGTCGGACTGATCAGTCGGCTCCCCGAGGTCCAAAAAGTGCCTTGGAACACACCAAAGCGACGCCGACTTGAGCGTACGTTCTGCGCGTGCGCGAGACGTAATACAAAAAGAAATGAAAACCGGAAATGACGAATGCGTCACGTGGGTCTGGCTTCTCCAGCTGACCGATAATGGCGGCTTGTTCGAAATACGATCTCGTATTTTACTAAAATAGTTCACTGAAACGTGTTTCTGAAAACATTTTAAGCGAGAAATAGGCCATGCAGTTGCTGAATCTGTCTTCATTTCAGATCGACAAAGGTCAGTTTAAAAGATTTTCGTCAGATTTTGAGAGGCGTTCGTCACTGATCCAGCTCGCCATTTCTGGGTTAGCACTCCACCAATCAGATTGGTTATTGAGTCCGACTGCCCGCCCTCCGACCCAGCAAGTCAGGTCAGACAAAATGAAGACCGACGGCCCCTCCGACGGAGACAGCACGGAACATACCGAACAGACTCAAGTCACCGACCTCGCCAGACTGTCCAACGGCCGATTATCGGGTTGGTGTGTGAGGGCCTTTACAGACATTCAGCGCGAGGGGCAAGAGAGAGTCAAGTGACTACGTTTTAGGGCTGCCACCTCTTAGTCGATTAGTCGACTAATCGGTCGTTTTGGTCTTAGTCGACTAAGATTTCTTTAGTTGTTGAGTCATTTTTTTTATGCTTATTCATGCTTAATTACTCATTTCCAAGAAACTTATGAGCACATTTCTGGTAAACACAATATTTAAAGTGGTGCTTTTGCAGGATTAATTGTGGAGAAACTCAGTTTTACAGATGGTTCATTAACTACATTTATATTGTGCTTTTCTAGTCTTAACCACCTCTCAAAGAGCACAGCTCTGTCGATTACATCAACTAATCGATTAATCGACAAAATCATATAATAAAGTAAATAATAAAGTGTTAGTCGACTAAGAATTTCTTTAATCGAGGACAGCCCTACTACGTTTACATGCACATAATATTCTGGTTTTTGCCCTTATTTCGAAAAAGACAATATTCCGACTAAGCTGTTTACATGGCTAATGAAAGTAACTAATATTCCACTAATATTCCTGTTTACATGCAGCCGTGCAAAACTTTTTCTAAGTTTACCAGCGTCGGCGGACTTGTTGGACTGTGCGAACACAGCCTCCCTCTTTCATTTCTTCAACCAGCTTCTTGAAAAGGTCAGCGTAGTAATGTGTGCGCATATCCAAAAACCTGTTGATATCCAAGTCTTTGATAATGTTTAAAAGTAGCTGTGTTTCTCCTTCTTATCTGGTCTGCAGCCTTGCAAACTGTTGGCTGGTTGGTTTGTTTACAGCAACCATAGCAACGCACAGAGCTGACCATAAGCCGTAAACAAGCAAGAGGCCGTAAACTGCCGTAAAAACCCTGATTGAGACGCATATTCCGAATGCGATGTATACATGTCCAAAGAATGCCTCTAAAACCTGAATAATACCGGAATATCCCACATGTCTTAATCTGAAAATGCGTTATTCAGAAAAAGGCCTTATTAACTAGAACATGCTGTTTACATGACATGTATCAAATTCGGAATATTGTCATATTCGGAATAATAGTGGAATATTGGTGTGCATGTAAACGTACTTGAGATAATCCATAAGAGTGAAAAGCAGTCAACCTTCAGCTGTCGTCACTACGCAGCGGGGCTGTGCAGGGTCTCGTGCAAGGTTATCGCTCTCTTGTACACTCTCAAGGCAGTCCTTAAATGGATACCCCAGGGCGGGAGGCTGAGATACCCTTCATATGAGAAATACACTGAATTTGATTCAACAGCTCTACTCATTTGATACGTGTTGAAATTGAAGCTGATATTTTCTCTTTTTACCCACTGAATGAAACACTTAAGGTTATTTATCAATGGTATTCATTAGGGCTGGGACGATATGCTTTTGTCCCAATTCGATTCTGTCACGACACATGGGTGGCGATTCGATTTGTATTGCAATTTTTTTTATTTATTGCGATTCTAGTATTTCGTATTGTGATTTTCTTTTCATATTTTAACAAAAACAAAAGTTGAATAATACACTTCTAGAGACAATATAGCATGAGGCATTTCTAAAAAGTAATTGTTTGCCAAACAGCTTATTCTGCCATTGACTCGTTTGGTGTTTGGTGGATTGGATGATTGAAGTTTGAAGAAACAAGTCATATTGGCAATTGAACAATTTATTCAATTCACAAACAGGAGCCTCAGTAGCGTGTGGAAGAACCATACACAGCCACAACAGCCTGACACCTCCTCCTCATGCTGGTCACCAGCCTGGTCACACACTGCTGTGGGATGACATCCCATTCTTCAACCAGCAGTCCTGACCTCAACCCCATTGAACACTTGTTGGATCAGCTTGGGTGTGCTGTTCGTGCCAGAGTGACCAACACAACCACGTTAGCTGACTTGTGACAAATGCTGGTTGAAGAATGGGATGCCATCCCACAGCAGTGTGTGACCAGGCTGGTGACCAGCATGAGGAGGAGGTGTCAGGCTGTTGTGGCTGTGTATGGTTCTTCCACACGCTACTGAGGCTCCTGTTTGTAAAATGAATAAATTGTTCAATTGCCAATATGACTTGTTTCTTCAAACTTCAATCATCCAATCCACCAAACACCAAACGAGTCAATGGCAGAATCAGCTGTTTGGCATTGGCAGAGAAGATTTGGCAAATTTTTCATACATACTCAGCGCTGCTGCTCATCCCACAAATGCATGTTCCTTACAAATGGGGCACCATTTGAAAGGAACTAAACAGGCTTTCCAATGGTATAAGATTTATTATTATTATTATTATTATTATTATTATTATTATTATTATTATTATTATATACATTTTGTGCTAAGTTTATATATATTGATTCTGGGGAAAAGAAATGATTTTCATAATCGTCGTAAAAACAATAACGATACATACGATTTTAGATTTTCCCCCCACCCCAACAGAATATCGTCGGATGGTTTGGAGGACTTGTTGGAACCAAAACAGTAAAGTTGTGGGGCAGACAGCTAAACAATGAAGTGAAACTCACTAGAACGCTCCATAAAGCTAAGGGGAGCTACAGATTCGGGTGATTATACTCTGTAGGTCCATTACTATGAGCGTCTCCTTTCACGTTGTCATTTAATACATTGCTATAAAAGAATATTGACTATATATTGATAATGATATTGATATTGATGATTCTCTGTCTGGAAGTGACATTCCCTGTTATTTTCCCCGTTATTTTTTTTTTTTTTTTGTGTGTCAGTAATGTTTTATCATGTATGAAATGTTTAGTTCTAGTTGGACAATTTATGGGTTACACTATTGTGTTTTGGCTGCTATAATATGTTTTCTTTGTTCTTTATTTTGTGCAAAGTAGAGTATGATGTGTGTGGACATTGGACCGGAAGCTGTGGATGAAATTACTTTTGTATTGGTGACATATAATTCCGTGTGGGATCGGCCACTTAGTGGCATGACACGTAAATAAAATATCATATCATACTATAGCCTCTTTCATTTATATGCATACCAGGAAGAATTGCTGGCGTCCTCTGATTGGCGGCTTTTTGGTGAGAGCCTATAGTCTCTGTACTGTACTGTACTGTACTGTATATATGGTGCTGTTTGTCTATATGATCTTTATATGACCGAACTCATTGTGATCTGTTCATGTGTGCAAGGATGATTAGATGCAGTAATTGCCATGATTGCTTCTGATCTGTGAGAATTTCTTCATTTATTCACAAAGCAAATGAAAAAACCCAGAGAAAGCAAGCAACCGCAGCCAAATGATGCCCATTAGTGCCGCACGCAGCTCTGACGAGTTATTGCATTGGTCCTAATTGCAAACTCAGACACACGCCCACATGTTTGCTCATGGCGTCTCCTACATTTCTGCCTCATCTAACACACATAGTTAGCAGGGTGAGAGCTGGGGGTCGTGATCAAGATCACGTCTTGAAAACCCTGTTGACTCAGGCTATATTTGGCATTTCTTGGCTCCTAGCGGTGGCATTACATAACAAGGGGCGCTTTCATTAATTAGTATTTCAAAATATTAACCTTGCATCCTCCCCAGGGGCCGAAGTGCACTGATGCCACACTGATGTGCGAAAACAACAAAGCCGCAGAGGGCACGTCTGTGTTTTGCTTAAGATCTCGGTGCCTTTTAGCGACAGCCAGGCTCGGAGCCAAACACATGCAAGAAGCTGGACCTGTCTGAGCGCACTGCTTGATATCTGGGAAAAAAAAAAAAAAAACACTAACTGTCTATAGGCAGACTGCTCTGAGACTAACTTTACAGGTTAAAGTGAGACAGGAGCAGAAGGCTGGCAGCTTGTCTGAGGGGCTGGTGGCTGTCTGCTGAGATTTACTCGTGTCTTTTTCAATTTCAATTCATTTACATGCTTAAAAAGGCCAAAAACATTCAAGAAGTGTTGTGGCACTGCCATGTAATCTCTGCAGGAGGGCGATAACGTGCCACAACAAACTAAATTTCAAAGCAGAGAAATCAGGTTTGATTTACTTCTGGCAACAGTCTGGGCTTTTTGAGCCTTTGTTTGGCAACCGTCTCCTCGGCCGTAATCTAATCTTTAAATGATGTCATCAGCGACTGTATTGAGGCGTCGTCAACATCCGCCGACATGACTCAAGCATGAGGCACACAGTGGTTTCCTTCACTCACGGTTGTTTCATCAAGAGGGACTGTGAGAGGCTTTAGTCGGCCTTCAGCCATATGTGTCACTAAGTAATGAGCAGGAGGGGAGAGTGGACACAAATCACCAGCTAAGGCTTGTTTTTGCATTGATTAGTTCCACGCCGAGCACGCCAACAAGCTGAGTCTGAATACAGCTCAAGATAACACATTTCAGTGAGACGCATTAGGGTCGACACTGATGCCGTCCTAATTGAGATTTGGTTTGTGTGAGAGAGAAAAAGCTGCTGTGTTGAATCGAACACAATTTGTGAAGGAGACTGTTGTTGTTTTAGCTCACAATCACACAGAGGATTGTGAAAACACAATCAAACCCTCCCACCGCGCCTCTTCAGACCAACAGAGAAGAAGTTATTGGCTGGACACATAGACAAAAACATATATCACTATAACTCTTACATTCCTATTTCTATTATACAAAAACAACAGAAGAAAATCTCCCGGTTTGGTATTTATTTCAACACAGCTCCCACAGAGGTTGTGAAGCCTGTTTGAATCCTCTTCTCTCAAGTATTTTATGAAAATACACATCACCCTATGGGTATGTGCAGTATCCATAGGGTGTATGTATGTGTGTATAGATAGATAGATAGATAGATAGATAGATAGATAGATAGAGAGAGAGAGAGAGAGAGAGAGAGAGAGAGAGAGAGAGAGAGAGAGGGGGTTGGAGGAATAAAAGAAAATACCCACTCCACATTAATGGATGAAAGCAGATGGTGTGGGTGTTGAAAAGTGCCTTTAATGTTGAGAGGTGGAACCAGTTTATAATAATGGAGCAGGGCGAGTGGCAAGAGGAGTCACAGAGCTCAGGATTTATAGTGAAATGATAGTATATCATTGAGGAAGATGTAAAATAAAGCTAGACTCATAAATTGGCCCAGGTTGATATATCGGCTGTTATTAGCTCATTTCAGACATATTGGTATTAATGTGTATGTCAGCCAATAGGTGACAAGAAATTGCACAACTGAAATGCCAAAGATATGTTTGATGTAGGTTAGAAACAAACAGAGAGAAAGAGAAGACTAACAAATACATTTTCCACAATTATTTAAAGCTGCTTTTAATCAATATTTTGATATTAACAATGGATCCCTCGTTGCCGGGTTGGTTCAGTGGGTAGAGCAGGCGCACATATACTTGGAGGTTTATGCCTCAACGCAGAGGTCCAGGGTTCGGTCCAGGGTTCGAATCCGACCTGTGACGATTTCCTGCATGTCTTCCCCTTTCTCACCTAGCTGTCCTATCAATTAAAGGCGGAAAAGCCCAAAAAATAATCTTAAAAAAAAAAAAAAAATGGGTCACTTGACTACGTGTATGTGAAAGAGAATGCTCGTAAAAATAGAGTTGCTCGTATAGTGACAAACCCACAAGGAATCAGCAACTGACTCTGTAGTTCCCCTCAGCTTTAGAAGTATTTTAGCATCTTTCAGCTCATTGTTTTGGTTGAACTCTCTGAGGTCTAAGGGGATTTTCATATATCTTCTTAAAATCCCCTTTTTAGGGTATTTGCATATAACTGATCCCCATGTGTTTCTCATCAAAATGTTCAGAACAAACTCAGCTTTCTGTATAGTGACGGCCACATTATTTTCTAGAGCAATGTGTAAGGAGAGAGTTTGGCGCTAAAGCTGAAACGTCGATGTTGGCTTTTTAAAAATTCCTCAAATCTCTTTTGAAAACAAATCTTTACTCATGATGTGTTGACGAATTGTTTCGGTGCTTGAAATGACTTTACCAAAGTCTTAGGTTATACTTGATTAAAATAGTAAATAAATGTCTGAAATGAAATTTTGTAATATCGCTTTTTGAGTAGGAGTTTTGCCAAACATCATTCGGACGCGCCGATGCGTCTTTCGTCCTCATAGGGTTAACGTCCCGCAACTTCATTATTTTGGGTCACTGCTTTTATCAGCGTCACTTTCGGCAGATGTTCCCATTGAAAAAGCTTTTAAATCTCCAGCACCAAAGAGCAGACAGACAAAGTTAGCGATAAGAAGAATATTGGACTTACATCCACTTGGTTGCCAGTAACAAGACTCCTAATGAATGCTAATGTTGCTAATGTATCTGCTGGATGTGCAGATAAGCAGGATCAACATAAAAGCTGATAATGTCAGTGTTGTGTTTACAGCTTGTTTCCTCCCAAGTGGCCAACAAAACTCAGTTATTGCCGGTTTATAAGTGCCATTTTCATGTAAACGAACACAAGTTATGTTTTACATTCAGGGTTTCTCACCAGAACGCATTATGTTTATTCTTGAGACCTAACAAATATGTTGAGTGCATTTCCTTCTTTGTAGAACATTTGAAAGCTGATTAAAAAATATATATTTTAACCTGCATTGTTACTACTACTAACTCTCAATCAGCACTCTAGCATGAATGAAACCACATCAGGCCACCGTGTAGAGACATTGCTCATAGTGCCATTAGTGGTCAAAATCTGGATCTTAAATGTTGTGTATGGTATCTGTTTGTGTAAATTAATCAATTATCATGTATTTTTTTCTGATTTTTAAAACACAAATATTGATATAGGGTTAGCAGCGAAGACTTCCTTTCATTTCATTTTATATCCACTGAGTTAAATTCAGTTTAATTCGCTCAAAGTTTAAACCTGAAACGGGCCATTCAGACCTTTAATACATGAGAATGAAAAAACATCTGCACTCTCATGAATTGTTTTTTTCTGAGCCCTGCTTTTATTTGGGGTTCGGATTAAGGCTCCGAAATGTAATCTGTTATTAGAGCAATGGTTAAAAAATATATATATATATATATATATATATATATATATATATAATCCCTTTCTCAAAGGTAATCAAAATGAGCTTTTAAAAGCATTTCATAATAATATGTTTGCATCCTCAAAACCATTTTTGAGGAGAGGTGCAGGCTTGTCAGACTATGACACTATATCCTGAGAGTTTATGTGCTCACAGCTGAACTAAAAGTGACAGTTAAATGGTTTCATTTTGGCTACAGTGGAGCCTCTTTTGACCGCCAATGCTGCCTAATGGCCTCCCTGTGTGACCACCCCAGTGCTCAGGGGGCACACTCTGGGAAAATGTGCATCTTATTGCTTTAAGCTGGTGGTATTTAAATTACAAATGAATGCATGTGTGACATTTCCACTTTGGAATTCATTTTTTTTGTTGGGAGGATGTACCCACAGCTGTCTGGGAAACGTTGTTGAAATGCAACTGAACACAACATTTACATCCATCTGGAGGGACAGAAAACATGATAAGACAAATACACTATGAGGCAGTCACGCCATATGGGGTGTGTGTGTGTGTGTGTGTGTGTGTGTGTGTGTGTGTGTGTGTGTGTGTGTGTGTGTGTGTGTGTGTGTGTGTGTGTGTGTGTGTGTGTGTGTGTGTGTGTGTGTGTGTGTGAGTGAAAGAGAGAGAGAGAGAGCACTTTTAAAATAGATAAAGAAGATTTAAAAAATATATTAATATAATATCTTACCTGATACGATGGTGATGAATGAGACAGTCACAAGAAGTACATTTCCAAAGTTCATCTCCACTCTCCGGACTCTGCAGCCTCTTGACTCAAATGCTCGATTAAATCAAACCTCCAGTCAGAAAATCACCCAGATTTGTCTTTTCCTTCTTTTCTTTTAACTTAAAACACGTCAAACTAAAATAAAAACTTCCATGTCACTCCCAGAAAGCCATGACAGCAGCAGCAGCAGCAGCAGCAGCACCGCCACCACGGAGAAACCTTATAGCAAAACTCAGCAGCAGCGCTTCTTCATCCCCGCATAGTCACACACATACACCGGCTTCTCTTCAACATGCCCCGGTGCTGCTGAAAAACTAAACAAAAAAAGAGCTTTAACTATATTTAGCCCAGGCCATACGAGTATTCCTCTCTGTCTGTGTCTCTTTCTGTCTCTCTCTGTCTCTGTCTGTCTGTCTCTCTCTCTCTCTCTCTCTCTCTCTCTCTCTCTCTCTCTCTCTCTCTCTCTCTCTCTCGCTCTCTCTCTCTCTCTCTCTCTCTCTCGCTCTGCTCTGATCCGGGCAGTTGCAGGTTGCGGCGTCAGTTTGAGCGAAAATGAAGCGCTGCACATGCCGAGCCGAGCTCCGCACTCCCTGCTATCTGCAACAAATCCTCGGCAACCTCCAGGAGTCAGTGTTTTAAAGAGACAGAGACGACATCTGCGCCCTGTGTGTGTGTGTGTGTGTGTGTGTGTGTGTGTGTGTGTGTGTGTGTGTGTGTGTGTGTGTGTGTGTGTGTGTGTGTGTATGAGTCTCCTATATGAGAACCAAAAAGTCAGTGGAATGAGATCAGACTTATAAAAGGATGGGCATAAGCCAAGTGATAGGCATAAAAATGAACCTTGTATTTTGGGTTCAAGGATTAGGTTGTGAATTTATGCGTGACTAAAATAGACTTTAAGGTTTAGGGTTTGGACATAGACCTTTTTCACGGCATACATGTTGACATGTCATAGTAGGAAAAGCACAGGTGTATTCAAAACCATTAATGATGGCTGCATTCCACTTAGGAGAGGCCCTGGTGTTGTGCATGCTGACTCACTGAAATAAATTACTGGGACACTTGATGGAATTGAGCCATTGTTAAGGTTATCAATTTCAGCTGTGCTTTTCCTACTATGACAAGTCAAAATGTCTGCTGTGAAAAAGGTCTATTGCATTTGACTCTAAAATCTTGACATAACATAAAGTAAAAAGTCTTTTAAACAAGTCCTAAAAATAGGATTGGGTCTGTTATTGAGGAAATGTGTTAAAATCAAAATGAGCCTTGGGTTTAGGGTCATTGTAGTTAGGGGTGACTAGATTGTTTTAGATTTTTCATTTTATTTTCTTCTGACTTCCTACTAATTTGAACTTTCACTTCACTAAAATAATTTGATAATCCTGATTTCTTTTTAGTCTCAAAACTAAGACTCTAAACGGTGATGAGAGGTCACACGTTCATATTGTTGCATTTTAAGACGGTTGAGAAACCACCGGGTTAGAGAGGTCAACTTTGGGGTTTACAACAGTTTTTATAAAGATTTCAGATTAACGTTAAGATTGTGATTTCAGGTTTTAGGGTTTGGAAGTCTAAAATATTTTATTTTAGCAAAACCCCTGATGGGAAACGACACCAAAGTCAAAAAGGGATACAGTAGTCCTTAGAAAGACTGGAAATTCAAGTGAATCCAATGAGGGAATCCTGAATAAGTTACATCATAGTAAATGGACTGCACTTACGCCAGGCTTTTTTATTTTTTATTTATTTATCTACAGCACTTCCACTAACGCTATCCATCCAAGGTGCTGAATGTATTCATTTGTGAAGCTACACTTAAAGTTTATATCTTCATATCTTCTTATCTTTCAATGCTTTTCATGATGGCGGTTCAAAAGGATGACCAACAATAGTGTCAGTGAGATAAACCGTTTGATACAAGTTATAATATCTCTTTATTAGGTCTCATTCTCTATATGAACTATATTTGTGTTGTCCTTTTCCTTCATAAGAACTCCATGAGAACCTTCCAGTCCAATGTTTGAGTTCTCAGATCACGTGCGAGGCTTTGCCGTATCATATCTCTCTTCAACAATGTCCAGCCACCAGAATCGGTTTTCAATTTGTAAATTTCCTTGTGGTCGCCTTCTGGTCGCTGCTTCAACAACATATTGTTCCTTGTGTTGTATTTTTTTTTTGTACTTTTCAGCACAACACGTCTTGTGTATGTCATAAACACTGCTCATAGCCTATACGTTATCGTAACCCTCCCATGACTCGATCTCTATTCTTCTCCCTACGCAGTCTCTAGCATAATTGTCGTGTTGTTTGAACATAGTGTGAAATGAGCAATTAATTGCAGGAAAAAAAGTGATGATTATTCCATACTCTTGCCTGTGAGCTTATTTTTCCTTCTCAGTAAAACCCTCTGAGGCAACTATGTGATTATGTGCGGTTTAAAATAAACTTGACTTGCTTCACTTTAAATTGCTGACGACTGCCATTGTGACTGCCGTTGTTCATCAATAATGGACACCTCAGCACACCCATCATCATGTTTCTCAGTGTCATCATCATTGCCACCAGCGTCATGCTGCTGCTGATGATGATGCAGAGCGTGTGTGCTAACAGTCGTCCTGTGTCCTCGCCACTCCGGATCGCTGCAGTCCTGCTGTTGAGCCTCCACTCTCTGATTTAAGAAGCAGCTGTTGTTTCACACCCACTCCTCCCTCCACAATCTGGCCCCCGTTGGAGCCTCTGGTGCCTGGCCTCTGTCCTCCTCCTGTGGACAAACACAGCTCCCTTGGGGGTATGATCTCTGTTTCGCTCATTCCCCCTACTCCAGCACAGAGCAGACCGGTTCCTCGGTGCCGTTGCTTCTTCTCCCTCCACCTTATTGTCTTCATGTCAGGCTGCGAGAGGCCAACATGATGGAGAGGGACTTTTAGACGGTCAGACGCCTGCTCTCCTTTGTCCGTCTTGAATGGGACTGGAAATTGGGCGACAGAAGAGTTGTCCAGATGTCTGTTGCGAGACTTGACACAAAGAGGGGCCCCACAATGGCGTGGATCTTAGCTATGGTGGAAGTGTGTAGCTTGTTAAGGGCCACAAAGGCTAAATTGGCAGAAAATAGAGGCATCTCAACAGGAGAAAGGCTGGAGTCTTGGAGGTGTCAGATGGGAATGGTGGTGTCTTTTTCAATTTCCACTAAAAACCTCACAGAAGTCATCAGTAGATCCATGAAATCATTTCACGTGGCTCTGCTTTTCTGCTTGGATGCAGGAAGAGTCATGCTTGGGTTGCATACCTGTTGTATGTTTTTTATGCCTTTTAATAAAGGCATTTTATTGTAACACAATAGTTTTTCAGAGCTCCAGTTCTCTATTTCTTTGTTTCAAAAGAGCATCTTAACTCTCTTTTTTTTCTCTTTTAAAAGTAGATTTTGTAGCGTGAGAGTGTGGAAACGTAGCTTGAGAAATATTATTTTATTATTTATTTATTATTATTATTTATATAATTATCTGTTATGCATAGAATAATCCAGACTGTATATCCATTCAGTAAAAAAACAAAAAAAACATTAATGGAATAGTTTGACATTTTGGGAAATGTGTATATTCCAACAAGTGTTCTAAGCAGATGTTGTTTTGGACTGAAGCTATCATTCTTCTTCTTGGGAGGACTCCGTAGGCCTATTCACTTTCTTACAGAGAGTTAGATGAGAAGATTGAATATCTGTCCATTATTGTAAATATGAAACTGGTGCCAGGAGATAGTTAGTGCACAAAGACT
Organism: Sander lucioperca; assembly: GCF_008315115.2. NCBI lineage: Eukaryota > Metazoa > Chordata > Actinopteri > Perciformes > Percidae > Sander > Sander lucioperca. The sequence continues at coordinate 8,484,534 of NC_050177.1, forward strand.
GGAAGCAAAGGGAAATATCTAGCCTGGCTAGAAAAAAAAAAAAAAATGCATATCACCACCTCCACAGCTCATTGTTATATCTCGCTTGTTTAATCCGTACAAAACCCGGAGTGGAAAGTAAAGTTGTGGTTTTATGGGGGGTTATGTGTCTGATTATTTCTTGGCCAGGTGCTGGAGTCTCTCGGCAAGTATAGCAAATGTTTCCCAAAATGTCAAACTATTTCTTACTGTAAAGCATTGCGAACAATAATTCATGAAAACGTACATACACAAACGTTTTCCCCTTTGTGTATGTGTGACTTTTAGCATTTAACAGGATTTAAGGTGACACTTGGTCTTTTTTTGTGCTTGCTGTAGGTAGGTGTGTGTGTGTGTGTGTGTGTGTGTGTGTGTGTGTGTGTGTGTGTGTGAGAGAGAGAGAGAACCTTTAAAATAGATAGAAAAGAAGATTTAAAAAAGATAATCTTACCTGATACAATGGTGATGAATGAGACAGTCACAAGAAGTACATTTCCTCTGTGTGTGTGTGTGTGTGTGTGTGTGTGTGTGCGTGCGCGTGTGCGTGCATGCATGTGTGGATGGGTGTGTGTGGGGTGGGGTGGGGGGGGGGGGGGGTTGACAGTACAGGGAGGTACAGATGGCTGGATGTGGCAGTCTGTCTGACTGCAGTGAAGAATGTGAGATTCAGCTGTTGGCCTCTCGCCTCCTGGCTCTGACCTTATGCGTCTCTGATCGCCGTCTGGCTCCATCTCATTATGATAAACTCCATATTGCTTCAGTCTTACAGTACCAGCCGCAACGATTACTAAACAAAAAACTCCCATATGTCTCAAAAGAGGCACTCATAGCAGTGATAAAGCTGATTCTCGTCTGCTGTCACTAATTAAGCTCCTGTTATCTCTCGTTACATGGTCGAGGTTCGTAGCTGTTGACCTGCTAACATACCTTGTCAGCAGATTTCATTAGTCACAGGAGCAGGGCTTTTGTTTCCCTATTGTGTGTGTGTGTGTGTGTGTGTGTGTGTGTGTGTGTGTGTGCATATGTGTGTGCAAGTGCAAAGGACCTCCAGATAGCCAGGAGGACCGGGGAGTTTATTTATAGACTGAGTGTCACAGCAGCAGCAAGTCATTTACATCCAATGCACCAGAGTGCGAAGGTAAGCATCTACTATCGCTGCAACATTTGGCTCAAAGGCTTAGCTGTTCTTCGTTTTTTTTTTTAAATGTTTCGGGACCCTTGCCAGCAGAGGGAGTGCATACAGGGCAACACTGCTTCTCTTTTGTCATGCTCTTAAATGGCAGTGTCACAGTGTCTGAGAGCCCTGGAGGAGCCCTCACTCCTGCTGCATCTGATAAACCAATATAATGAGGCTGCTTACAGTACAGCATGCTGTGTGACAAAAATTACAGTTCCTCTCAACTCATTTGACTTTTTTTTTCTCCGAATGTATATTTCTGCACTAAAGACAGTTTCCACCATAGAAGGAAGTTTTTAAAAAAAAAAAAAATTTTTATACAATATTCTGATCTGCTTCCTGACAGCTCTTCTTTACAGCTGTGAGGTATGGAAGCCAATTACTGCCAGAAAAAGAAATAACTATTAATGTCAAGTTAGTCACAATACATTTAAAAAGAAAAAAACTCATGGTAAGTCAAAAATATGAAATAAAAGTTAAATAGTTGACTTAGCTACTATCTCATAATTTTGATTTAGGAAGTATTTTATCTTACTTCTTATGTTATATTTCTTACTATTTCATAATTTTATCTTATAATGTTCACTATTTATCTCATTTTTTTTTTTACTTAGTATGGCAACATTGTGACCTCTTATTATCCATTTCTGACTTACCATAACTTTACTTACCACAAGACGGTGATCTTTCCTCTGTTTTACAGTTCCATCTCACAGCACCGAAAACATCTTGATCTTTCACATCATTGCTCTTTTGCTTCATCATGTTTACAGATGAAGAATGCTCTGTGTATTGACCAAAGTCACGATCGTGAGGGAACACGTCCTGGAAGGCAAAAAAAAAATTCTAATATGCTCATCTTTCTGTCGCGATGCGCCGTTGGTTGTCGTAATTGGGCTGATATTGTGTAGTCTAAACCAGGCATTAGTAATTCAAGTTTGGATGTCTTATCTCATAAATCTGATTTACTAGCTCATCATTTTGATTTTCTATCTCTTACTTATATGACTTGTAGTATGACTTACTTTATCATCCTTTTGATTTAGTGTGTTGAAATTGTCAGAATTTTGACTTTCATCTTTTAATTTTGACTGTCCCTCATAATTTAATTTTTATTTTGTCATTGTATTGATTTAATAAGTCCAAATTTTAGTTTGTATCTCACAGTATTTGAAATTAGTAAGTCAAATCTTTGGCTTCTGTCTCATGATTGTAATTTAACATGACCATTTGTTTTTCTCTTGATTAACTTTTCTTTTTTCTTCTTGTGGCAGAAATAGGCTTCCATACACAAGTTTAGTCATGCCAAGCCTTTTTTTTAACGCTTGTCTTATTATGATGCAGTAAGCACAAACAGCAATATCAAACACAATAAATCATCATTTACTTATGTATGCATGCGTATTCACAACTTTAAATGACTTTATTCATCATCAACCCTTTCTCATTTCTGTCAAGTCAGTGTGATCCGTCAACATCCTGCCATAATACATGTCTTCGTCATTTATATAATGATAATGTATGTAGTTTCAGACAGCTGCGCTTGCTGTTGATAGAGAGTTCTGTGAGTTGTTTTGGGAGAAAATCCCTTTTTTGGAAAAGTAATTAAAATGTAACGTGTTTTGTGGGACTGTGAAACACGGAGATTGGATGAGACTTAAACAACATCGTCCAATGGTTCTGATATTTACAGAACAAGAAAAAGAGACTTCTCAGTCTCCATATCTACAGCCACTGATTGCTCGGTACAAATAGATCCCTCATGTAATTGCCACTTGTGCTCGAGAGCCCATTTATCTCTTCTGCAGCATTATATCACAGGCCTCAAGTCTTGCCTCTCCTCCATGTTTCTGTGAGGGAATATCTGCGTTAAACCAGAGGGGCTGAGGTTGTGTACCTGCAGAGAGTCATTTTGTCCTCATGTTTTGTATTAATAATATGTACTATGTGGTGGTTTCATCTGTGGACATTTGCAATGACCTTTTCCAACGTTCCAATGTTAATGAAAGGTGTATTGAAAAGAGCGGATGACAGAGGAGGAAAAAAAAAGGATCATTTTTAGATTGAAGTCAGCTTGTTTTCAGAGCAGCGTCTGTTGCAGTCGAGGCTCAGGGGAGTCCTCTGCTGGTCTGATGTCATAACTGCACGTCTTTCCTGGGAGATAGCAGGGCTGCACCCGGGTTGCTCGAGCAGTGTTAGGGAAAGTAGTGAACTACATGTAATTAGACTAGCAGTTTAACTATATGTTGCAGTAGCTTGCTGGTAGTTCAACTACTGTACATTCAAATTTGCATAGTGATTCAAGTAGATAAATTACTTCTTTTTTTTGCCATAGAATGTATTGTTAACTACTGAAACAGCAAACACGTTTGGGCCATAAAAGGAAAGGATAAGTATTTATTACTGTGATATTTATTTTACCTTTGCTTCTTTATTGTAATTGAACCCCCTTTGAACAGCCTTTTTTTTTTCTTCACCCTGACCGCTGTGAATACATGACGCCCAGGCAATGCATTTGTCAGGCAGCCACTTCTGTTGAGGACAGGTTGAGGTCTCGGGGCTATTCCAGCAAGATGGAATGTCAGCTCACTGTGAAAGATATTTGGCTATAGTTTTTAATGTTTTGAACCTGAATTGTTGAATATACTGTATTCAGTGTCAGTCATAAGTATTGATTATTGCTATTTATCCATGCTATTTTAGAGGTTACCTCACTAACAGAGCCATTCTGCTTGGTGCAATACCCCCACCTAGACTCTAATTTCTGAAAGCAGGTGTCTGACTGACGGACATTACCAAAGTTGACATTCCATAGACTGTACAGTCTATTTGACATTGCTGCACTTTCCCATGAATAGTGGGGCATTTTATTTTGTAGTTCATTTTCATCCAGTGTGAAGTGATTGGTAGCTTGCAAAGCTATGCTTTCAAAATAGCTCCCCCAACACTGTGCACGAGTCAGCAGAAGTGCCAGCACTGATACAGGTTTTAAATTGAGTTTTAGCCTGTAGGTTGGCCACCATGCTCACACCAGATGTCAACTGTCTGCTCCATAAAATTCCGTCTAACAGTATCTAACAGTACAGTTGTTACACAACACTGATTAGACAAAACCAAATGCATGAAAACAGTGTAGATACAGAAAATAGCATGGCAGCAGCTAACAACTATTTTAATTATCAATTTAATTAATAGATCTGGTCCATTTAATTTCAGAAAATAGTGAAAAATCCTTTACAATTTCCCGAAAGCCCAAATTGGCGTATTCAAATTGCTTGTTTTGTCTGAGCAACAATGCAAACCCCAAAGGTATTCAGTGTAAAACCACACTCACACACAGTTAGCGTAAACTCATGCTGTGCAGCCAAACTTTGCTTAAACCCACTGAACTTTATTTGAAATTGTAGTGGAGCTCCCAAATTTTCCAAACATAAACCACATCAATTAGACTAAAATCTGAGGAAATGTGTATGAAATGAGGAACATAAATCTAGAATATTTCCATTGATTGGAAATGTGCAGCCAAAAAGACATGGGGAGTTTACTAGATGCAATCATCACACAGATTCAATGAAAAGTTGGAACAAGCTGATGCAGAATATATTTAAAGGTAGCCTAGAAATCTGGACGCACCCTAGCGGCAGCAAATGTAATTTGCAGTCAGGGTCAGTGTAGCAACTCTCCGTTGGCTTGCGAGCTGGAAAAACCAAATTCTGGTCAGGCCAATCACATCGTGTATAGAGTCGGTAGGCGGGCTTAACATAAGGACAGCAGAGTTGCGACGGTTCCTTGCTACTTGAAAACAAAGAAGATGGCTGCTGCTGGCGAACAGCGGTCTTTCGACTCGGCTTTGGCGCCGACTCTGGAAGACTTGGAGTTAAGTACTAAAGTCATTCTTAAAAAAGGAAGATGTGTTCGGAGTTTTGGCGACCGGATACGGCAAAAGTTTAATCTATCAACTAGCGTTGCTCTGGTTGGCTATGAATGCAGAGGGAATTTGAAAGACAACCGTTTATCCCGCCCCTCGGATTGAGCCCTGCCAATGGTGAGTTCCCAGACCCAACATCTTGAAGTGGGTCTGGCTTGTCAGGCTAATTTAAAGGTACACTGTGTAGGAATTTCTCCCATCTAGCGGTGAAATTGTATTTTGCATTCAAACAAATAGTGCTCTCTAGCGCCTCGCTTTTTAAAATGTGTGTTGCAACTACGGTAGCCGTTATGTACCAAGAAGCTATGACAACATGTCTTCCAATTTTCGCTTTTTTGGCGCTTTTTTGGCATAAGTATGATTCTTCATTATGAACTAAAGTGCAGTGCAGGCTTTCAAATTTGCTGGGGCAGTGACAAGCGCCTCTCACTGATCTCCTTCTCTGTTTCAGCTGGTTTCAGTCACGTGACGCTGGCTCTGAACGAAAACGCGTTGTGGATTAGCTAGACAGGTAGGCTAGTGCTTTATGTCCCTCTCAGCGATCATAGTTTTTCAAAATGGCGGAACGACATGAAAGCCTCCTTGGACTTGCCTGTCCAATGTAAATACAGAAGAAATTCTTTGCTTACAAGGATAAGTCAGATCATTGGTAGAGGTAATTTTACACCAATGAGGACATATTTATGAATGAAGACATTGATTTTAGCTAATAAAATACTTAAAACACTACATAGTGTACCTTTAAGAAACTGTCAGACATTGTGGTAGAAGAGAATTTTTCCAACCTTAAAGCTTCTTCAGGATGAAAACAAAAGCGGGAAACTGGATGTAAATATCTTAGAAGACAAAGGAAGACAGCAAAGATCCTCATTTAGGAAGCTGGAGCCTTTTAAATGCTTGACTGAGTTTTCTGTCTATGGACCAATCAGTTCAGCTGGTGCAACACATGTATTGTGGATTTTTTCTTGTTAGATAAGCAATTCATTAAAGAAATAATTTTGGATTCCTTAGTTGTCTGTTATTTTAAACTCTTTGGGTTTCAGTCTGTCGGTCAGACAAAACAAGACATTCAAAGACGTCTCCTTGGACTCTGGGAAACTAGAATAGACATTTTTCAGCATTTCTGACATTTTTTAGAACAAACGATTAATCATCCAATGGCTTGATGGAGAATATAATAGACAATGAAATGAATAGTTAGTGGTAGCCCTACAGAACAATTGTTGGTGATAAAGATACCATTTGGTCAGAATTCCCTCTTGTATCTCATGTATCTCTTCTGTCTAAAGATTAGAAAAAAAAGGCTCCGCTGAGTTTTCACCAAACAACAAATGAACATTTGGGCCTCCTTATAGGTGCTGCTGTCCTGTTGCTGGAGCAACATGTGTGTTGCATCACTGTGTCATATCATGCAGGATTACATCAACATAAACAGCAAATATCTTTTTGTCCATATGTATCAGATGTTTTTCATTATCTCTCTCAGCTTGTTGTCATCTTCTTTTGAATGAAATTCATCATGAGAGGGGCGAGCCAGAGCACCCTCTGCTGTTATTAAAAAAAACGAAGAAAGATTCTCGTCTGAGATATACAATGACATCGGCGAGGCTGTGATTTCTCATATTTTGAAGATCTTTTCACGCTCCTTATCATTGTCCGTAAAACCTAATCCAGTTGCAATGTATGCAGAAGAAAATGTTTTGCTCACAGAGACCTGGGTTTAGTTTCAGCATGGTGAGTCTCAGATGTAGGGAAATAAAAGTCCTCAGAAAACAGTTGAGTCTGTATCAGGCCCTCTGTCGAGCTGAGCTACTAAAGCAGTCGCCATGTGCAGTACCATGTGGAGAGCATAAAACAGATGCAATGCTAGCGTGAAGCAAATTGGCAATTAAGAATGAAATCAGAATCACTACTGTTTATCAGCCTCTGAAGGGCAGGATGAGAATGGTGCAGAGTTACAGCTGATGATCTTGCGAAGTCACATTACACAGCGGCCCGCAAGGATTGATTTTTACTTCTGACTAAAAATAATGTAAAACACGCAGATTTAAACTCATGGAGAGTAGTTTAGAATAAGTGTTATTGCGCTGCACAGGCAGAATTTCATTAACTCTGCCTGAAGAAAAAAACAAAACAAGACAAGGTCATCCTCATATTCCTTATGCTCCGTCTAAATCCAATCTTCATTGTAATGACGGTGAAGAGTGATAAATGACAGAAGGGCAATAGCTCACAGGGCTCATATCACCAAACGCGTGGCATACATCCAGTCTCTCTCTCTCACACACACACACACACACACACACACACACAAACAGCCTTTTAGATTATTCACAGCTCTCTGCTGCAAGTCTTCCTGCTGCACAATCTGAGTGTGTCAGTGTGACTCCTACATTTTTAATGGAAAGGCAGGAAGGAAGCAGTCAATGTCCACAGCAAACTAATAGCTCCCATTTCACAGTGAGGACTCTTCAAACTCGTGTCACCTATAAACATTCACATTTTCAGCACATTTTTTGTAACGGCGAGGAATTAATTTAAAATCTATGCACGTAAAATTTTGATTTTGTTCCATTTTAATTCACTGAGGACAGAAATGCTTCATGCTTTTATTTGTCATTGTGAAATCTCTAATTTAAGCCTTCCAATAGTTTATAACTTGTGATGTGTGTAAATTGCAAGTGTCAGGCCTGGCTGCTGTATTCACCACGAGACATGATTTATTGAAGAGGTCACTGAAGTAACTATGGTTTGCTCAGATTTGGTGTAGGTGGGTTTTAATGCTATTCATCCAAATGCCAACCTTTGCAACCGTTCACAACCTTAAAAAACATTATTATGATGTTTTTTTTTAATGCTTTTTCAAATGAAGTGGCAGCGTGGTGAGGGGAGTTTGTCAGAAAAGCACTTATCAATGAAAAGCAGCTTCTGTATCAAGAAACTTAAACTAGGCCAACTCTGTTTCTCAGAAATGTACGAAATACATGATGTGTTGCCAAAAATGATTTGGTAAGGGGAATTCAAATTTATATGCAAACAATATGACACAGCATAAAAGAATAAGTCAGAAATTAAACTGTACTGTAAATGAGATTTTGCAAGAATTCAGAGAGCACTTCTGTCAATATATTTTCTCTGATGTTATCTTTTTGACATCCTGTGTTAATGTGAGCATAAAATGTTCTAGAAGCATTCATTAGACTCTTAAACTCCTATTTCTTTGGCGTTCACATTAGCTGTAAAGATACTCTGTTTATGTGTATTACAAACTGAAAAATGTTCCTGCTTGTTTTAGCACTTTATTGAAGCTGCTTACTGGATGCTCACTGTGCACAATGTGAAATGTTCAAAGCCAATACAGCACTTTGCTTACACTGTAGCTGCACTGTTACATCAGAAGGAAACACTGTACTGTAGATGGGTTATGCCTCAATTCAGCCTGATATATTTGGTAATTTTAGCCATGCAAGCAGCACTTTCAGATTAAAATATCTCAACAAATATTTTATGAATTGTGTGAAAAGTGTTTTACACATACCTGTGCCTCCCTCAGGATGAATTGTTACAACTTTGGTAGTCTCGCTTTGCTAGACCATCCACACGCTGTGGAGCGAAGGAAGGTCTGGCTAGTCCACACAGCATTCTGGGATGGGAGAAAAATGTGCTCTGGTCTATTGCATTGGCATTTCTTTAAACCAATCACAATCGTCATGGGTGGCGCTAAGCTCCGCACAGAGCCGCTATAAAATAGTCGTGCGAGGGAAAACTCAGATTGGACAGATAGTCTAGCTAGCTGTCTGGATTTACCCTGCAGAGATCTGAGGAGCAGTTAACCATTAGTACTCATAAATCCACCGGAGTTTAGAATGCCAACACAAAGAATGCGGAAGGAAACGGACATCTGCGAAAATACATGCATCTGGCAGAGTTTCCTGCGGCACCGGAGCAATCCCGGAAGTGGAATGTCGTGGATATAGACTACAACTTTGGTGATAACCTGACTTTTCCATCTAGCGCCATCATTAGGTCAACATTTGAATGTGTCCAGTACTTTAGTGTATGACTAAATACTTTACATCAGCCTCAGCTGTGCTTTGCGTTTAATGCTAATTAGCTAATATTAAGGTGGGGAACATGGTAAATATATTTATACCTGCTTAGCATCAGCATGTTAGCATTGTGAGCTTATTAGCAATTAGCTTAAATCCCCACTTTGTCAAAGTACAGCCTCACAGAGCCAGTAGCATGGCTGTGGACTCCTAATTAGTCTTGTTGGAAACATTTGAGGAACAACGACCACCTACTTCCTCTGTGCATGGAGAAGTCTGAAGAGTTCAAAACATTAGCATAAACCTGTAGTAGGCTATAAACAACATATTTATTGCCATATTTTATAATAAAGTGGTTTCTTTATATTGCTGGAGTTTTGACCCTCTTCAGATTTTTTTAGAAACATTATCATTTAAACAAAAGTTATGTTGGTTCAACACTGATTGGCTGCCCGACAAAAGTTTGTAAAGTGGAGCTAACAGAGACAAGTGGCAAGAATAGCGCTAATAATGCCAAATAATGGGACTTTTCATGGAAATAAGGGATCCAATCATCATTACACACTTTATGAGGTTTTTTAACATTAATATGTGTTCCCCCAGCCTGCCTATGGTCCCCCAGTGGCTAGAAATGGTGATAGGTGTAAACCGAGCCCTGGGTATCCTGCTCTGCCTTTGAGAAAATGAAAGCTCAGATGGGCCGATCTGGAATCTTGCTTCTTATGAGGTCATAAGGGGAAAGGTTACCTCCCCTTTCTCTGCTTTGCAGAGAATTTGGCCCACCCATGAGAGAGAGACATCATGGCTTTCAAACGAGCAAAGTGGCAGTTGGTCAATGCCACACCCCCACCCTCCATCTTGCCCCCCCCCCCCCCCTCTCCTCCTCAATAGCTACAGACACAGAAATGGCACATACTAAGGAAAGCTCATTGTGGGACTGGCTCTAGTGGCTGTAATTCTGCACCAAGGCTGAATTTCGGGAAAGAGACTTCAGATACAGTATTAGGGGACCACTAAGGTCTATATAAAAGAGACTTCAGATACAGTATTAGGGGACCACTAAGGCCTATATAAAAGAGACTTCAGATACAGTATTAGGGGACCACTAAGGCCTATATTAAAGCATCCAAAGAGCACCATGTCATGGGACCTTTAATGTCCGCGATTCCATCATCAGTGTAATGATTTTACATAAAGGTGCTGGTTGAAAAAAATGTTTGTGGACCAGATTTTTGAGATCCTCTTTTGCAAATAAGACTACAAATACTTTGTGTTACTTCTTATTTTAAACAGAAGAACCCTTTGGAAAAATGGTGGTTTAGTATGTTCTGTAGGAACAAACAGGTGTGGGGCTAGGTGACACAGACAGGGTGTACTGAGAGACATGTTGGTTTTGGGATTTGGTTGGCAATGATAAAAAATATAGAATTGAATTGCATTATCCTTTAAAAACAAAGCAGAAACAAAGCTACCAATGCCTGATAACATGACGTATCCATGTAAATAAAAACATCCAACCAACTCCGTATGTAAACCTCAGATTTGTTTGATATTGGTATCCTTGGAAGATCAACACTTCTCATTTTATACAGTAGTACCCTCTGGAAATATGGTGCCTGTCAATTAACAATAACAACACAGGTTTGATTCCCTACTGTGGCCTTTTCTAAGAGGACACTGCTTGTTCTCATGCTCTCACATGGATTTCCTCTGGCTGTTTCCTTCCTCTCTCCAAAGCCATGCATGTCACAATAAGAAGAGAAGAAGACTAAAGTTGCCAACAGGTACTCAAACATGAGTGTGAATGATTGTCTGTCAATCTGAATTAGCCCTGTGAGGGACTGGTGACCCGTTCACAGTGGTTTTACCTGCAGACCACCAACCCCTAAAAACTAGTATTTTAGGTGACGACCAGTAGATGGCACAAAAGATTCAATAAAGCTGAACCCTTTGCACTTTGTATGAATACTAGTAATACATAATTTTGTTGTCTCCAGACACTGTAAAATACAGTGCAGCAAAGTGCAATGGGGAGGAAATGGTCTATACAAAGAAGTCTAGTCATGCTATCTAGAATAGACTGTCAAGGCTAAGCTCATATTCCACCAGCTGACAGCGAGATAACAGTATCTCCGGCAACTTTAACAATGAATATATTCAGGAAGACTGCGGGGAGTGTTTTTCTTCATATAGATACGTAGCTGCTGAAAGTGACACAAATCAGAGAGATAATGAAGGAATCTACTACAGAGACAGTTCTAGTATCTGTGGTAGATTGTGTGCACACTTGCATGAAAGGACAGGTGGTGAAGTACACTGTAACATTTTTGCCGAATTCATTTTTGTAAAATATACCTGACCTACAAAAAAATGTAGCTCATTGAATGGGTAACAGGAGTCGGAAAGGCCCGGACATGCAAGCTGTGCAGTTTCATATCGCTGCTTCTTTCACACTTGAGAAATCAATTAGTCACACATAGCAGTGACATCAAATATCTAATGTACAAGTGTTCAAGTTATACACATTTTTCACACAAAGAAATATAGACGTAAAAGTCATATTTTGATAAGAAATACAGACGGTTAGAAGTTACGGTACAAACGGGACTTACAGCTTACTGTTTATGCCAGGAACATATGTTTTAGTGTTAATACTACACACAGAAGCTGCTCCAAAAACATCCCAGATAGGGCGCCCAGATAGCTCAGTTGGTAGAGCGGGTGCCCATATACAGAGGTTTAATCCTCGACGCAGCAGGCCCGGCCTTTGACTCCGACCTGCGACCCTTTGCTGCGTGTCATTCCCCTTCTCTCTCCCCTTTCATGTCTTCAGCTGTCCTATAAAAGAAAGGCCTAAAATGCCCAAAAAATAATCTTAAAAAACAACATCCCAAATAGATAAAAACAGTCAATTGTCTTCATGAGTGAGTCAATTGCACTTCCATTATTCAGGCTACAGGAATAAATACATTCAGTGTAAATGCAGTCTAATACGACAGTCCTGCAATGTCAGCTTTTTACATTGTTATTTCCAAAGGGATTGTTTTTGTGAATACATCCTGATTCAAAATGAAATACTATTTAAAAACAAATGTTTTATTGCAATATCAACACTGTTACAGATGATTACAATAAAACAATTAACTACAGAACGCCTGGGTAGCTCACCTGGTAGAACGTGTGCCCATATATAGAGGTTTACTCCTTGACGCAGCGGCCGGGGGTTCGACCCTGACCTGCAGCCCTTTGCTGCGTGTCTTTCCCCCTCTCTCTCTCCCCTTTCATGACTTCAGCTGTCCTATAAAATAAAGGCCTAAAATGCCCAAAAAAAGAATCTTAAAAACAAAAACAAAAAAAAATAGCTACAGCACAGTGTCATTTCCTCTTAAACACAAAGTTGTTACCTCCTTATTCCCTGAGATCTTGGTCTTTGTCACAGTATAGGCACCCGGTAGGTATTTTATTAATAACCTTATATGCTAATACGCAGTAATCAGTGGTCTGTAATGTTTTCCCCTTACATGTATAGGTATTTTGCAGGTTTTAGGTGCAGTATAAGCCAATAAAGGTTTCATGACTTATTATAGACTGAGAGATATGGAGTCATATTTGACTTACACATTGTGTTCAGTAAAACCCTTGAAAATCTGACAGTAGAAGAAAAAGATGGCAGGTTCCACAATATGAAAGCAACATAAATAAGTCAGGAGTATAACTGCCTGTCAGACAGTAAGAACAACACAGGACCTTCATATCTGTCTTCAAGTGTTTGAATGAGAATGTGTGTCTTCGTGGTGTTTAATTGTGAACTTGCAGGCACGCAGAGGTGCGGCCAGTGCTCTCAGAAAACGTGAAGCTTTAATACCATGTAATAAATCCATTATATTACATAAAAAATACAACACATCGACCCACCTGCATTAATATTTCACCTGATGACCCATTTATTGTGACCTCAGACTTACGTTACGATGTGAAATCCCACAGCAGCTACTGTTCTCTTGTTTAAGTGGCTGCGTGGCGTGTTCCTGGGAGACTTCTACCTGTGACTCTTGATTCTGCTCTGAATTAGACTTTATAATATACCAGGCAGCGCATGATAATTGAGTTGACATTACATTTATATGGAAGTAAGTGTATTTGAGAGGGGGGTTTTCATTATTTTAATGTTTGCAAATAAAATAAGATGCAATTTTTGCCTGTAAAAAATGCTCAAATTAAAGCCACCCATCAACACAGATTGATCTGTTTACCTTGTTGCTGATGTCAAAGTAACCGAGTAAACAGGCCAATTTTTTTTCTACAAAAATCATTCCAGCAGAGCTGGTCCGAGCCTCTGCTAGGCCTCTGAACAGGCAAATAAGAAATGTGAAGTCCCCCTATTAATTTTGATAAAAAAATCTAAGAATTTACTGTTGTAATCAGTATCACCAGACTCTGCAGTTCAGCTCAACTTGACAGAGCGTTTTAGCGTCTTTTATTTCATTGTTTTGGTTTTCTGGCAAACAACTTTACCGATTTGGATCAAACTTATTGCTCTCATCAATAGCATTGTTTCCAGCAGCAGCACACAGCTGTTTTCAGTGGAAAAAAATCCTTCTAAAAAACTCTACCGTACGCTGTGCTCTACACAAAACAGTGGTCAAACAAAGTAAGCGACTCGCTGGAGAACTTGTTGAGTGGAGAATTTAGCAGCTGAGGAGCGAGATATTTTCCTCAGGAGTTGGTAGAAAGACACAAAAACAAAGCTAAAGGAGAGTGAATATTGGACATGAATTCATCAGATGGACACAAACATGACTCTAAACGAATGATTATTATTTGTCACATACAATCGTACAGTTCAGTGAAGTGAAATTCAATCTCCTATCCTATCCTAAGTATTAGGAGCAGTGGACACATACACATACAGCAACTTGGGGATCAGTGTCTCGTACAAAGACACTTTGACATGTAGCTGGAGGAGCCTGGGATTGAACCACCAATCTTGTGGTTGAGGGGCCGACCCCGCTCTACCTCTGATCCACAACCACCCGCAAGCTTGACATATCGACTTAAAAGGTGATGATGTCAGTGCTGATTTTACAGATTGTTTCAGCTGCCCCCAAGTGGACAGATTAATAAATGAATGCAGGTTTAAGTACATTAATGTCTTAACTTCAGCTTGTTGCAGTGATGCAGAAGTGTACTGGTGTGGTTATAAGAGCAACACAGCACAATTCTATCCCTTTTCTCCATCTTTATCCTGTGTGTGTGTGTGTGTGTGTGTGTGTGTGTGTGTGTGTGTGTGTGTGTGTGTGTGTGTGTGTGTGTGTGTGTGTGTGTGTGCGCACACACGCCAAACTATATTTATTCTTTATTTATTCTCTGACACTCAACACTAAGTTGAATGACAGAACAGTTTTGATCGTTTCCAGTTTCTAAAATGTGAGGATTTTTCTGTATTAAGTACTTTTATTTTTAATACTTTAACTTTTAATACTTTAAGTACATTTTTCTGATGATACTTACATACTTTCAACATTTTCAGGACTTGTATTTTTCACAGTGTGGTATTAGTACTTTTACTTAAGTAAAGGATCTGAATACTTCTTCCAACACTGCAGTGTTGTAATGTAACAAAGTACAAATACTTTGTTACTGCAGCTGAAACAAAGTACAAATACTTTGTTACTGTACTTAAGTAGAATTTTCACGTATCTGTACTTTACTTCGTTATTTATATTTCTGGAAACTTTTACCTTTACTCCACTACATATCCTAAATGAAATGTATACTTTTACTCCACTACAGTTCCCCTAAGCATCTTCGTTACTCATTACTTGCAAGAAATGTTTTCGTACGTTAGAGTGAATCAGTGGTGTAGTCTACGTCATACACAGGTATACGCAGTATACCCACTAAGAAAGCTCCAGGATTTCCATATACCCACTTAAAAATGCCCAATGACACGCAACGACATACTTTCCATTATATTTTTGATATCTTTTGAATTGTCATCTGTGTTTTACTTTCTTCACATAGGCTAAATATAGGTATTTCCACCATAAATTGGTGCATAAAAGTGTATCCGAATACAGGAAATGAAGTCGTTGATGCTCAAGACATCCCTGGGGGAGGACACCCAGATCTCCCACTATGATATGGCCCCCCTCCACCAAAGGCAGATTCTGGCATATATATATATATATATATATATATATATATATATATATATATATATATATATAATACAGTATTCCCACTACAATACATTAGACTACACCACTGGAGTGAATGGTTCTTCTCACAAAAAAAAAATTCAAATTTAGTTTCAGTTTTTCTCTTTGTTGATGTCAGACTTTGAATTTGAGGTTTAAGAAGGTGTGGAAACCCTCAAGATTATGCTTCACTATAAGGAAGCCACAATCAAAGTTAATAATCAGAGTTTTTTTTTTTTTATTACTTGTACTTTTAATAGTTAAGAAGCCTACATTTAATATCATAAAATGCCTTTTGATACTTAGCACAGTAAATATCAGATAGCCTACTTTAACCCTTGTGTTGTCTTCCTGTAGACTATGAACTTGTTGTCCTCCCGGGTCAAAACTGAAAATGAACAACCCCCCCCCCCCCCAACACCACTACCACCATTATATAAACCACTAATACCAACTTGTAACAACTAGTTTTACATTTTTTTCTTAGAATTAGATTCTTAGAAAGAGATCAGAGGAGCACATGTTGATGGATGAGATCACAGATATGTCAAAGTTTAGTTTCGGGATGCTGTTTTTGAAAGGTAGTGACCTGATCATTAACTTTACTTGCAAAGAGCGTTGCATGGAACCAACCGTTTTATTTTCGGGACACTCAGCTTGAAAGAAACCCAAATTTCTGATGTAGAAACTTTTTAAACGGGTCAAATTTGACCCGAGGACAACAGGATGGTTACGACTTTTACTCAAGTAATATTCTGTAAAGGTGACTTTAACTTCTACTAAAGTCATCTTCTGGTAAAATACTTGTAGGCCTACTTTTACTCAAGTAATTCAGACTGTAAAATACTGCACCACTGCTAATAAGGAACAGATATATATGTGTTGATTGACGTGCTGCAGTTAAGGTTTAGTTTCCAGGGGGCGTTACCGAGCAGCCAGGCAGCCAGGCAGGTGTCAGCTCCTACACACACTTTACTGGGTGAGGAGGAGGAGAAGGAGGAGGGGAAGGAGCGGTCAACCAGGTCGGGTTCAACACAGAAAGGGAAGAAGAAGAAAACCTGAACGCTTTATGCTCTGTCTTGATGTGGTTTGGAAAGTAAATGCGAGCGGAGCGGCCAGCCGGTTACGCTCTGTGATGACAGCGTGTGTTTGTTGGCGGGATGGGAAGAAGAGTAGAGAAAGCTTCACTTGCACACGTCGCCTCTCTGGTTTGTGCAGCGGACACTTAATTGTTACAGTTGAAGACAATTAAGCAGCGCGTTGAGGGGCGAAGGCACAGTGTTTGGTGTTCAACTTAAAAGACGCTCTCGGTGCTCCCGGTGCTGGAGCAGCCGGTGGATGTTGCGCCATGGAGATAAAGACAAGACTTAGTGCCATGCTCGTGTTCTTATGGATTTTTCAAGGTAAGTCAATTAATTCACTCGACAGGCGTTAAGCCGCGTGCCGCTGCACGTGGCAGCCTGTCCGGTCCTGTGGCAGTCTTGTTAGCGTTGTGGAAAGTGATAGCCTACATAACCTAGCCGATACATTTCGAACAATATTAATGAGGGGGAAAAAAAAAAAGTGGTTTCTCCTCATCAAAGCTTTTCCTGTCATCAAACTTCCACTTTTTTTTTTAACCAATTAGTAAGTCATAAACAACACAATTTGTCTTTTAACCAACTTATTCCATAAAGGAATCGGCTTGTGTGAGTTTAAACGGTTTAAATCGGGATGCATTTAGTCAGTGAAGGTAATACAATAAAGAAAATGGAGTTTGCACTGTAGCTGTATGACCTTTGACACGTCTGCATTAACAGGTTCAAATCCCGATTGTCTGTAAATGTACTCAAATGCATCACTCAGAATCACATTATCGGCAGTTAGGAGCAGCTATTAGCCTGCTCAGATGCCAAAGATGTGTCAGTCTGAACTACCGATACCAGTATCGGTATTGCCTCTGATACTGCCTAAAACGCTGGTATCGGGAAGTACTGGAGTTTATGCACCGATCCGATACAACGTAATAAAGCCCTAAGAAAATCTACATTAAAATAGTTTTATTTATGTTCTTTTTCCGTTATAACTGACTGTCAAACTGGATAATAAAAGACTGTGGCATTCAATGTTTGTGTTTGTTCATGTTTCACAAAGAGTTTTTAATTTGAGCCAGACCGACGACAAAGATCGAAATCATATCACATCCATACAGGGATAGTAGTATACAGTTGTTAAAACATAATAAAATATATGACACACTGGTATCGGATCAGAACTCGGGATCAGCCGATACGCAAGCTCAGGTATTGGAATCGGTATCGGGAAGCAAAAAATGGTATCGGACCATCTCTAGTCTGAACCCCCCTCAATTCTCCTCCTCCTCCTCCTCCTCTAACCCCAGCGAAATTTAGAATTCAAATGCAGGAACAAGCACGCTGACATTTCATGAAATATGTAATTTTGATCGCTGTGGCTGCTGCTGTGGCTTGTGTGTTTTTTTTTTTTTAAGCACAGCAAAGTACTCTTCATCTTAAGAGGGCATAATGTTGTTGCATGGTTGAATGCTCTGAAATGAATTGAAGTTATGGTTATTGTCCCTTGTGAGGTTGGAAATAACATACAAGCACAAGTCTACCTCAAAGAGGAGGATGCCATTTAAACAAAATCTGGAGGAGACATCCCAACTGACATTTCGGGTCACTTAGGTCACAGGTTTACTGGCTTTTTACTGGTATGAGTTGCATGCATGTGATTGGCGATGAATTCATTGATAAACTGATAAAGAATTCACACAATTTGGCAGAATAACTCATAAATAATACCACAAATTTACACCAAATGTTAAACAAAATGCACACATTTGTGTGTTTGGACTGTAAACAATTCATTTGGAGCCAAAACTGAGAACAATCAGGATGCTATTACTTTACATAATCACAAACCAACACAAACAATATGCATGTTTAAATACTCTTATCAACAGATATTCTGCATCATTCAGAACTCAAAGAAGCCCTTTAGGTTTTTCTGACTTGGCCAACCTTGCTCTTGTGAACTGTGCTGTGGAATCATTTCTTCCCAGATGTTGGCTTTCCTCCAGTGTGGAAATCAGAGTTTGTTACAGCTTGTGTCTTTTTATGTCAGGATTTGTTTGGTTCAAACTCAGGTTCCACAGAGGAGCAGCATTGGAAAAGACAGAAAGAGGACATTATATCCATCTTTAACTCACTTTTGAGTGCTTAAATTACTTAGAAAGTGTGCATGATGTCCTTTTACAATGCAGAGGACACCTGACTCAAAATTAGTGTTTTTCTTATGGGCTTCTGCATGGAAACCACTGTGGTGTGACATTGCATCTGCCGTCCTTTGATTCGATGCAACTGCTAAATGGAATGAAAAAAATGAACTCAGTTTGCGGCTCACTGACTAGCAACTTCGGTCGCTTCATGTTCTGATGATCGAATGGATTTTTAAAATTTGCATGATGGATTTATTTTCACATTTCTGACAGCAGCTAAGCCTTTTAAAAAAAAACACACACACACACACAATCCTGCCTGTCAGAAACGCCATAATTAGTGAGTCAAGAAACTGCAGCACAAGACTGTCTGTCCAACTTCACATGAGTATAGTAGACCCAGCTTGTATTGATAAACAGAGCAGTCCAATGGCTTTACATGAGAAGACCCATAGCTAATTGTCTACTGAAGGCTAAAATAAATCCCTTAATACTTAGCAGCCTGCAGGATCCTTTCATTTTTGATGATCTAAGACAGATGACAAACACATTATAAAGACTGACAGCAATAAATCTAATAAATCACTTTCTATTTGTACCATACATAAGCTACACACGCGGCCCATCAGATAGCTCAAACTGGCCTGAGGACAGTGAGAAGGTGACTTGGCTTCCACCAGTCTGAATGTAGAGTAAGTTAGCATGTCAACCTCACCCCCCTCTTGTAAAAATGCCTTTCTCTTCAGCCTGGCTATTAAAATATTGTCATGTCTTCAGCCGATTGTGTTCAGTGACGGCTGGTTTGTAATGAGACTTGGCTCTGGTGTAAGCTGATGTTTGCGAGCTAGCTATAGTCCCTTTTCACAGAATCACTCACAGAGCTTAGAACATTTCTGATTATGTATTGCACGATTAACTAAACACTAAATTGGTCGGTCGTTGGAACAAGCAGCATTCCTGGCAGGGTGCTGCATGAGAATGAACTATTAGTGCAAAGCTTCTCATTAGCTAGCCTCGGCAGCTACCAGAGTCTTAGTCATTTAGAGATCTGGAAGATATCTGAAAGAGCACATGTCAAAGTCACAGACTAAGAATAAGTCAGTCAAGCTGCCTTTGAGTTTGTGCTTTTAGATACCAAAGTTTGTGTGTAATAGCGGGTGAAGTCGAATTGGAAGAAGTTTTAGTTAGAAAAGTAATAGTAATTTTACAATCTTATCACAAGGTCCATGGACATGCATTTTCCAGAGCTTTCAGACACATATGGTGGCCTTCATAAGCTGATGGAAGTTTACACACACACACACACACATACACCCTCGTCCATGTAACAATAATCTGCAGTAATACAGAACACTGCCTCTCCTCAGTAAATCCAGCTGCAATTTCCAAACTCTGCTTCTCTCTGACCATCCTGCTCAGCTAGCATTAGCGCAGCTACCTGTGCTCTCCACAACAGTCATTCAGAAGCTGGATTTGCACACTCGTTCACTAAAATACTGATCATTGTCTGAGTTTAGTTTGAGAGAAGAAGCTAAAATGTCGATCAATGCTATTCCTTTAGCGAACATCTTGAGGAATAGTTAGATTAGTCTCGCATTGCCAGACCTTCCTCCACAGCCCTGCGGAGGAGGGTCTGGCTAGTCCACACAGCATTCTGGGATGGGAGAAAAGATGATGGCTCTGGTTTATTGGCCTTTCTTGAAACCAATCACAATCGTGGAACGTGTACGTTGAAAGGTTGTTTTAGTCGTACAACAGAAAACTCAATTGAACAGAGAGTCTAGCTAGCTGTCTGGATTTACCCTGCAGAGATCTGAGAAAAAGTTAACCATAGTCCTCATAAATCGACCTGAGTTTAAAATGCCAACATAAAGAAAGTCCAAGGCAACGGATATCCGGCCTAAATGAGTATCCGGCAGAATTTCCTTCAGCAACAGAGCAATCCGGGAAGTGGAACGTCGTGGATATAGACTAAATTAGATTGACTGCTGATATAGGCTAATCCTTGCTCATTCCTTCCGATAGCAACATGAAAGAGTTGACTGAAAAGAAACATTCACGTTTTATCCACAGCTGTGGTGCGTTTACGGTGTAATCTGTCACGGTTTATTAACTGGTGGGAAAATGTCCTCACTGTGGCATCCCTACCATACATTACCTTGCACTTGTATACATGTTGCATGCTGCCTGCATGTTATTGTAGTCTGTTGCAGCTGTTTTGTGGCTGCTTCCTGTCTAACTCAGGGAATTAAGTCCATAAACTGTACTAAATGCAACATGCTTCTTAATAACGGCCGTGCAACAGGTCAAGCGGCTAAATAAACTTATGAACGGAAGATATATTTGGGTGGTGGAGGATACGGTTTTACTAGTCTCGCATTGCCAGACCTATCTCTACAGTGCTGTGTCAGTGCTGGACTATGGTCTGGCTACACTGCCTGTCTATTCTGGGATGGGGGGGGGGGCAGTCTGGCTTGTTTGTATTTCTTTACCCCTCATAAACCTCTATTCCCTCGTTTCCACTCTGCCTCTACTTTCTCAAATAAAGACAAAAATATCGGGGAAAAAAAATCATCTTCAAAGGCAAACAAATCAGCCATCTTTCTTCCTCGTCACCTGAACAATCTGCTGCTGAGAAAACATCCTGACGTACATCTTCTGAGTCCCTTTATTGAGCTGAATTTATCTTCTCTGACTGGTAAATGCCACCAGTTTCCTGAACGGTTACATTTGCTACAATGACGCTAGTGTGTGGGAGCCTAATTGATCCGGTCCACAAAAAGAACCCTGCAGAAGGCACAGAGGCAGAAGGACCCGGTGGTGCTACCTAAAGATGTAAAAATAGGTCAAATTAAATGGCTCATGCTTGTCGCCACACAAAGAGGACGGCAGTGCACTGATCTACACACAACGGTTGCTGCCTGTTCAACTTCATTCTATACCGAGTGACAGTCACAGTAGTGCAGGTTGACAGCTGTTGATTGGAGCTTACCAGCTCACTGAGCTAATGTGACGTTGGGGTTAGCGTTATCAGGTGATTAAAACAATCTGAATGTGCCAAGTTAACTTTGAAGGATGTGCGATCATGTTAACACTGACACAGTACAGATTTTTATAGTCTGTTATATAAACTCTAGGGCTGTACCCGACTCAGAATTTTGTCATTCAATTCGGCTTTTCAACACAAAATAATCGACTATTCGTTCCTTTTTTCATATGGAGTATCAAGCAACGCTTTATTAAACTGCCAGATTTTTTTAACGGTGGTTGGCGGCCGCAGGACGTTCAGAGTGACAAAGACGTTCAGGTAATAGTTAACAAGCCAAAGTTAGCCCTCAGAGCTAATGCTTGCTAACTAATGTAGCCAAATAACAATGCTAGCTTCACATCTTCTGTTTTTACCCTTAATAAAAGCCCAACTTAAATTTACTCAGCATTTCACTTAGAGGCAACACAATATAACATAAAATAAAAGAGAAAAATACTATCTTAAGTTGCTGTGAGCTGAAAAGTCACCACTTCTGAGCAGAAGGCAGATGATAACGTTATGTCTGAGCCAGAGTTTCCGCTAGAAAAAACATTGGTGCGGGTCATGTGACCTGTAAGGTTTCATTTTAACAGTTGAATGCAAAAACTTCCAGTCACAAATGTTCTGTGTTTATTGGGCTTAACATCAATTGATAGGCAGGCTATATAAAGTATATCATCAAGGGATGTAGATTAAGGCTGAATCTCATTTCTCTGTCTTACCCCTTCCCCCTTTATTTTTGCAAGTTCACATGAGAGTAAGGGCTATCCCAATTCTCGTTTTGATTGAGGGGTAGGGCTAAGGGGAGGGGCTAGATAGCCCTTAAAACCAAGCAAAGTACCCAGAATACACTGCGCAACCGGCATCAATGTCAGACAGATCAACCAGAGAGTCCCATAAATGTAAGTATATTTTCGGCTTAAATAATTGATTTAAAAATTACGACAGTCTTTTGTGCTCTACACAGTCCTGTACATATATATTTGCAATAGGGCTGTCAAATTTAACGCGTTAATTTTTGCGCTAATTTTTTTTAACGAGTTAAATATTTAAAAATTAACGAAATTAACGCAGCTGTGTTTGTTTACTTCATGTGGCGGCTGACCTATGACCTGACCTATGACGTACATGGTGCCACCCACCAAACCGTAGACGACGTGTGGTGCTAAAACGCCATCCTGGATCAAGATGGGTAGGCAGGGAGTTTTGGGTGGACAATTTCACTTTAAAAACTTACCTGACGGATCTTTTGGAAAAAACAAAAGTAATCTGCGCAGTTTGCAAGGCCGAATTAAATAACACAGAAGTAATTTGTCCTTGAAATATCACCTCAAAACACCTACCCTAACTAAATCTAAAGTGCTTCGGCAATCTAGCTACATTACAGGAGTGTGGTACTCGCGGCCGAATAATGAAGCTTGTAAGTGAGAAGCTATATTGCATCGGGAGACACCTCTTATAATCTCCCCTCGAGAGGAACCATCGTGTCAAGAATACACACTTTGTATGAAAGCGAGAGGGCACGGAAGATCAACATGCTTGAGCAAGCAAAGAACAGGTTCTTACAGGTGACCATTGGACTTTTGTGAACAATGACAACTACTTAAGCGTCACAGCGCACTTCATTGATAATGAATGGAATCTGCAATCGTTCGCACTAACTGTAAGTAAAACAGAAGAGTGACACTATGCTTTAGCGTGTGCTGATCATTTTCTGGATGTCGTAAAAGAATGGAAAATCAAGGAAAAGTTAACCACACTTGGCACTGACAGTGCTCGTAACATGCAATGTGTGGGGAGTGAAGTATATTCTGTTTGAAATTGCTGGTTGGGGTTCCTGGAAGATGGTTGCATGTTCTGCCAGATTAGTCTGTACTAAAGCAGGACTAAGCCAAATTGTTGCTGCTGTTGTTCTGAAAGATATTAAACATTCTGAACTTAGCAGAATCTTTCCTTTTTTTTTTTTTTTTTTTTTTTTTCATATTTGCAAAGTTAAGTGATTTAGCATTTAAATATCCATTATTACAAGCTTCAGTCTTAATTTTAAAAAGCGATTAATCGCGATTAATTACAGCAAATTGTGCAATTAATTAATTTTTTTTTAATCGATTGACAGCCCTAATTTGCAATCATGTTCTTAATTGGAACGTTTTTTTAAAAAATCTCTAGTTTGCTAGGCTAACGTTACATTGCTTATTTGAAGACAGTCCTGCATTTCTGTGCCTTGAATGGACTCCATGCATGTCTACAGTTTTAACTAAACTCCATTAGCAGCGAATTTCGTTTGATATCAATGCATAACACTACTTGCTTTGGAGACATCGATACGTGCTTTACATATACCGTCCTGTATGACAGTTGGAGGGAAAGGTTACTGGCCAACAGGCATCAGGCTGTGATCTGGAATTTCAGAATAGCTGTATTTTTTTGTTTTGTGGTCTTTTTTGAGTTTTATACATTTGAGTGCCTTTTTTATACTGACTGAATGTAAGTTATGGTTCTAATCTGCATCTGCACCACCACCAAAGTAAACATAAAAGAACTATAAAATACATAAATGCATATGACACGTAATCGACATACACACACTTGCAGACGGCATCTTGGAAGTTTGTGATCAATACTTGTCGCCTCTGGTGATGTAGCAGCCAGCTAGCGACGATGTATGATGACTTAACCATAACCAAGTGGTGTCTCATTTCATAGGGGTATATTTTCACCCCTAGCCCTTACCACTCTGTTTCGAGGGACAAGGGCTAGGGGTAAGACGAAGGGGAAGGGTGAGACAGAGAAATGGGATTCAGCCTTATACTATTTATATTGAAATGTAGGCCACTTGCTACAGGCAGAGAAGGTAAAAGAATTAAATCAGTGCACGTAATTGTACCGATCTGAATTAAAATAGGCCTATTTTCCATTCGTTTGGGTGAGGAAATAAAATAATACAAACTACAGTACAGACAAACTGGCTCATAACATTATCAAGTGCTGACTTGAATCAATCCTCCATTCCATGAAGCGGACCCGACAAAAATAAATCGGAGTCGTATAGACGATGAAACTACACCAAACGTAACAACCAAAATCAAAGACAAGAAAATATGTAGTGGTGACCACAATTTAATCTAAAGAGCCGACTTGTTGACTATCCCTTCGGAAAAACAGCTGACAGTTGCGCACCATTTTCTCTCACTCTCTCTCTTCACAGAGAAACAGCTGATCAACAATCTACTAGCGTAAGTGTAACAGAGCTAGCTGTGTGACATTGTAATCAAATATATAAATAAATAGTTTGAGTATAACTAATATTTACATATAGGCCTATATACAGATGAGTCTCAGGTTGAAACTTGTAGTTCTGAAAGTTATTGTTGCTCTTCAATAAAACAAAATTATTTCTTATCAGATTTAATCGATGGACTAAAATAATCGATAGCTGCAGCCCTAGCTTGCGCCATGCATTCGTGACCACGGACCACTCCATAGAAACAATTTCAAGAAGTGAGTTGGCCCGTTGCTGCTAGGTTAAGGTATGTGGCGGCTGCCATCTCAAGGCCAACATCTTCTTAGCTGCCGTGAGACCAGCCCATAAGATGCGTCTCTGCAGTACAGACAAATCTAAACAGGAGTCATCATTTAGTAGGAGCAAAGTTGGAGAGAGTTTAATCCTAACTTTAAGCATGTCACTTGAAGTGAGAAATATCATCTTCCTGGACCTAACCACATCGGGGCATTCCCAGTACATATGCATAAACGGCCCCAGGGCATCGAGTGGACATAGGTCCCAATTGGGAGATGTAATAATCTTCATAGAATGGTGCCTTCTAGGGGTAAGGTACATCCTATGTATCCTAAATCCTAAAGTTTAGAGACCCTCCCTCGTGTTGGTCCCACTGAGGCTAATATTATATGAAGAGGATGTGTGGGGAGTGCTGATCCCCATGGGACACCATAGCCTAAGCCCTCATGGCTGACCTTCACTGCAGGTAGAAGAAAAAAGGTGATCCTGGAAGATACTCAGCCTGTAAATCCGCTGCGCTGTTGTTGTTTGATGTGGTGCTGCAGGGAGAAACCTCTCTCTGCTGGCACACTGTCGACGGGTTTTACGCATGCTACCTTGGCCAGTTTGACCCACTCCGGATAGATTTCACCGTAATCCCAATAAGAACCTCGCAGGCTGTTGACAAAGTCAAACCTCCGTAACGGCGGAGAGCTGTCCTCATATGTGGTGTCTCGATGTGCGTCTGTGTTGTTAACATTAATGAGAGGGACTGTAGCTGGTGCCGACTCGTCCTCGCTGGCAATTTCTTGGCTTAATTTACGACCGGCCGCTGCTTGGTGTTATAAAGTAATTCACAATATTTTCCTGTTTCACCAGGGCTTGGGCTTTCACTTTCCCGCTTCCTTGTCGCCGTTTGTTGTAACTCTACGGTAGTCTTCTGCAGTCAATCAGAGTGAGAACACGACATATAGGTCTTCCTTTATTGCATACACTACAGTCTACAGTTATTTCTAAATGAAAAAATATTGTTCATTACAGTTATTGTTAATAGAACGAAAGATATGAAAATTACTGTAACTATATTAACACAATTCAAATCGTGCAGATGGAATTATTTCCACCGGTCATTCTGACTGGATACAATTAGAATTTTCGGCCCTTATCATTTTTTTTCCGGTCAATGACCGGTAATTACCGGACAACGGAAACTCAGGTCTGAGCCTGACTGATGATTCGAATATTGGACTTTCAGGGGGCAGCCCTAAAAAACTGCTAAGATTTGACAGTGAATTAGGCTGCGATTGAGGGGACAGTCTTTCTCATCCTCCTGCATTTCTCATCACCATTACAGCAAAAATATATATAAATATAAGTTTGCACATTTTATCTGATGCACATTAAATGAACTGTCCCTGTTCCGCCCACATCGGACAGAAAAATATGGCACACAACCGTTATGTTCACACAAACTCATCAGCATTTTTCTTGCTGAATGGCTCACTTTGATGTTCGGCGCTGTGCTGCATTAGTGATTTGCTATCCGCAGCACACTTTAAAAGTCCAATAACACTCACAGTCACGCTTATTCAGTGAGGGACCTTTTATAAAGCAGGAACTCGAACTCTGATAACAGAGAAAATGTGTATTATCCAGAAGAAGAGGTATCCTGTTTAAACTCTAACCATGACTGTCAAATGTCTTTGGTTATTCATGTTCTTTTTTTTTTTGTTTTTTTTTGTGGCTTTTATTGATGGGAAAGATTAAGTAAGGAAAGTGGGAGAGAGAGGGGGATGACATGCAGGAAAAGGCTGCAGGTCCGAACCGAACCCGCAGCCGCTGCAACAAAGGACTGAGCCTCTGTTAGGGTTGGGTATCTTTCGCATCTGAACCAATATCAGTACCGATACCGGTACCTGAAATTCGGTTCCCGGTACCTAACGGTACTTTTTTTGGTACTTTCTCTCTGTAATTGTAAAAAAATTATTTCAGTTGTAAAAATAATTCCAAACCTATTTATCCTATTTACTTAGAACATTGTTATTTATTTAGAATAGTTTACACTGACAGAAATTAAACCACTGTTGTGCCTGCTTGTCTCACAGGAAGTGTAATGTCAACAGCACCGCGACTGCTTTCGGCTCGCCATTAATATATCACAGTGAATGGTGTCTGCGTCAAGTGAAAAAACACTTTAAAACCACTTTATCAGCATTGCTGTGACTCACTGTGACTCCAACAAAACTGCAGAGCCAACGTAGTTTGCTCCGTCCGCACCTCTGCGTGCGCGTGTGCGTGCGTGTGAGCTCCGCTCTCTGTCATTTAGAGAGGACAGCTAAGCTTGAGCGCTCAGGTACCGAAATTTGGCACCGTTTGATTTTACGTGAACCAATACTCGGTAATTCCGATGTGATTCGGTCGGTACCGGTAAAAGTACATCGTTCGGCACGCAAACCTAGCCTCTGTACATGGAGCACACGCTCAACCAGGTGAGCTAACCAGGCGCCCCTCATGTTCTTTCTTTAAACTGAAAGAAAATAAAGTGTAGGTTTGCAACAGCCGCTCTGCAAACACATATGTGTTCAGTGTAGCCTGGCTTGGTGTAACATTAACTTATAGCTATCCTTACAAGCTAGGCCCCTACATGCCTGCTAATAACTTACAACACACAGGCAGGCCTGTTGATTGTGATAGGAGTGTGATGAGTGTGATGAGTGTGATGAGTGTGATGAGTGTGATAGGAGTGTGATGAGTGTGAGAACTATGTGGCAGTCAATGTTGGAACTTTGGCGGGCCGCACACAATTACATCAATGTACTGTATGGGATATATTGGTAGATTATGCATACCTCAAATTTATCTTGTTTCAAAACACAAATATTTTATGAATATGTGGAACTCTTGTTTCTAGAGAAAGAGAGGGATCAATATTTTACCTGGAGACTGAGAAGTGTGTGTGTGTGTGTGTGTGTGTGTGTGTGTGTGTGTGTGTGTGTGTGTGTGTGTGTGTGTGTGTCAGTGACACTTGCATCCAAGTGTGTAACCGGGGGGTGGCTTGAGCCGATACCAGCTAACATTGACTGAGAGGGGTTGACACATAGATAACCTTTCCAATCGAAGGGCAATTCAGAGTCGCCAATTAACCTTAATAAATATATATAAAATCATACTGTCTGTCTTGATAATATGCAATAGAGAAGGAATTTTTCTGATATAAATATATTTTTATGCAACTGTAACAGATCAGAGATGCAAAATGATAATGGACGTCTCATCAAATAAAAAAATCGAAAATGTGACGGGATGTAAAAATATATTCTGTCAAAACCAGACACCTTCAAATACTGTGGCAGACACTCAAGTTAATGTAGACAAGACATACAGTATATCTAGCAGTAGTATTTACCAATGAAAACTCATATATTACCTTCTGATTATTGAAATTATGCTTTAACTGTTATTTTGATATGCCATTATACAGTATCATGTGGTTAGTTTGTCTCAAGTGAGGCGTTCAGCTGGTGAGCTTTTTGCTCTTCTTGGAAGTTTTTTTCCTTTTTTTTTTTTTTTTTTTTAAATTGAAGCAAAAATGTTAAAGACACAGCACAGGAAATGAAATGTACATTAACCCTCAAAGGTTAACACTTTATTTGCAGCAGTGCAAAGAGTTTCTCCTCGCAAAATGCTTGCAAAATCGTCTGGATGCTTGATGTAGGCGTATGTAAATACACCTTCAGTGTTAACTGTAAGGTTATATATATATATATATATATATATATATATATATATATATATATATATATATATATATATATATATATATATATATATATATATATAGTTACAGAAACACAAGAGATGGCTCCTCTCAGCATGAGTCATTAGTAAGCCTAAAGCTGCAACCACAACATACTTCAATGGCAGTATGTATGAATATCACTTTGTGACAGACTGCCAGAAAGGCTTTTATTTATTCTATTTATTAACTCAGTCTTTAAACCTACTTGCAGGTTGTAGTATAATTACATTTAAATCTTCAAGCTGCAGGTGTGTTTCACCAGTTGTCACCTTTTCACCCATGTTCTGTCTTCACGTGGCTAATGATGTGTGGCCACTGGTGACCAGTCCGGTTTGTCCACGGTTTGTCTCAGGTTTGACATTTTTTAAATCTTCGCACTCGGCCAATTAGATCATCGTTTTGCTTTTTGCGTCTCACCTCAGCTGCAGCGTCTTCACAGCGTCCGACTCACAGACGTTCTGCAAAGGGGAAAGCTTCCAAATGAAGTGTGTTTGCGCTTGTACTGACCGCAGGTTGAGCTCCCCGTTGATCGTAGCCCATAAATTACGCATCTCGGAGGAGTGTGTCATTTACACCCCCAGGCGTGGGTGAGGGTCGTGCTGATTTAAACCAGGTGCACCCTGGGAAAATGGCACACACTAATGAGGTACATTCCCTCTTTAAATGAGACCATTGCTCTGGGTAGAAACTAGTGTGGGAACTTCAGAGACCAGAGGCCTGTACTACGAAGCAAGATTTGGCGTTAACGAGGTAACTTCAGGTTCAACCCAGGGTTTTGTGTATCCCGACGGTGGATCACTTGTTGCCGGGTTAAATCGCCATGGTAACTTATGCTGAACACCTAACCTCAACCAGTGTAAAAGCACCGCCTACTGACCAATCAATACTCGGTTGATAACGGCGTCACCGTTCTTAGAAGAAACGTTGGAGCTCGGTGTGCAGAGCGAGAGAGGTGCGCTCATAAAAGAAAACATTTAGAGACCCACAACCCCGTTAACATTCCCTGATGGGTATTTTTATGAAAGATATAGATTTTAAGCGGCGGGAATAACATATAGGCTATTTGTTGACATCTTGAGCTGTGTGTTGCCAATGCGCACATCGGTTTGAATTATGTTTTTATATATTTTATTTGCTCTCACGATCGCTTACTACTGCCAGGGTTGCAACTGAAATAATAGGCTAAAGCAACGACAGTTTATGGAAAGCACAAGTGTACTTATGGTCAGATCTAGTGCCTGACTGACGGGGAAGATATTGATAAGCGTTTATGATTTACGCATTTACAGCGTCGGCTTTTTTTTGCCAGCTTTCCTTCCTGTTTTAGGAAGCAGCAACTGTATTGCGTTTTGCCTTTAAAATTGTGTCTGTTTTTCATATTTATGTAGTATTATAGTGCTCTTATGTAAAATATGTGGCTCTGGTAGATGTTTGCGATTGGTCGTGCTGTGCAAACACCGCCTCTTTTATGTGAACGCGTGCGTCGCTGGATTGGGAACCCTGGGTTGATTGAACTAGTTGTTAACCACCGTCGTGACACAGCTTATGCGGGACCGCGGTTGTTAGGGTTAGTGAAGCCGGGTAACTGAAATAAATCCAGGGCACGTTGATCTTGATTCGTAGTACAGGCCTCTGACATACAAACGCGCACACACAAAACGCAAGGCTGCTAACTAACGTCTCCAGTGACATTTGATTTGCCAGCAGGCATTTATCTTGAGGTTTAAACACAAAGACATTCTATTAATGCTGGTGAAAGCTGTGTTAACCTGCTGAAATACATTTTCAGACAACTCCACAATTACTGTTCTAACTGAAAAGCAGCGTCAGAACTGTAATTGCAAGAGGTTGCCACACTTTGACAGAGGCTCTTTTCTTTTTAAAGCAATATGTCTGTTTCATCAGCATTTTAAATGTTTGCTTTTATCCAAAGAGGAAGATTGATTTTCAAGGGTAAAATGCGTGAAAATTGCTGGTCTGTAAAGAAGGAAAAAATAACCTTTTTATTCTTTTGACTTCGTAGTGCAGGTAGGAAATGGGCTGTCTGGTGGCAGCAGATGAGTTTTGCACTAAGAAGATAGAAGATTATAGTCCTGTTTGACTGTTCTAAGCCAGAGGCGATGGCATTTTTTTTTTTTTCTTCTGTGGTGTCATAGGGTTTTCTGCCATGCTGTATTGGTGATAGGTTAGTTTTAAAATGGTAGGTGATAGCCATGTGAAAGTGGTGGTCTTTCTTTTACGTGTTTTTAAAAAAAAAAAAAAATTAAAAAAAAAAGACAGAATTGGAGTGTTTGGAAGAAGAAATGAAAGATTAGTATTCATTGAGGAGTGAGAGGCATCCATGCTCCTTTCTCCTGTTGCTCGACTGTCTCGCCAGATGGAGTGGAGGGTTTTTGTGGCCAGATTAATGTGGTCATCTGGTTTGAGGTGTAACGTGGCCTTACAGGCTTCAGGCGTGGTTATGTGAGGCTAAAGATCGTCCTCGGGTCAATCCTGCAGTGGCGAGGCAACTCAGCCGCACAGGCTACAGTCAATACTGCTTACAGATTAAAACTGTTAGGCTCTGTAATGTTACTCCCTCTCATGTAATGCACCCTTCAAAGAAAGCTTGCCTTTTAATTTACTTTTACTCACCATTTACTTAATATTTTGTGACCTCGGAATTATCAGGTTTTATCGATTAGATTTTGAGATAAATAATATAGAATATCAAAATCCTGTCACATTGCTATCCATGCTAACGGCATGGCTCTATGGAAGGCAGCGTTGGTTGGCCCACTGCTTTGGTTTACACTGAAATATCTTAACAACTATTGGATGGATTACTATAAAAAATGAATAGAAACATTTATGTTTCCGAGAGGATGAATCCTAATAATTTTGCTGGTCCCCTGACTCTTCTTCTAGCGCCACCATGAGGTTGACATTTGTGGTTCAGAGTGAAATTATCATGCATCCATGAATTACCATGAAATTAGCTGAAGCATGGCTATAGGCTCTTAGTCATTTTTCTGTTTTTGCTTTTTGTCCTATGTTGCAGATATGTCTTTAGTATCTTTTCCGCCGAGTGGCGCGTGTGCCCGCTCGCGGTGTGAAACGCGTATCCGCGCTATTCTCCGACATGCACTCTAACAATCACTGCTGATAGACTTTTGTACAGCCCTATTTCTGATACCGTGGCAGCAGAAATTTTGCCATGATGGGCCGCCACTACAAAATCAACAGAGGGAAACACTGCTAATAAAATGAATTCTTGCTAGCAAACAGTGGCGTGGGCTGTGTAAATTAGCATTAGAAAGCCTAACTATCTAGCATGGTTGCTAATGTAATGTATGTAATAATTTCTGCTTCTTTAAGCCTAGTCACAGGGCAGTGAGGTGACATTAAAAAGGTGGAACGGGATTGGGTCTCCTGTGTTCATTCTGACCGCTGACTGGAGATAGAACCTTTTCTTTTAATGCGTAAAGTCAAAACAAACCTACACAAAATGCTAAAGATGCATGTAACTAAGAGTGCTTTACCTCATGTTACACCGCTATTGTCATTTCCATAAATCCCCTAGCTTTGTTTTCCAGCCCTCAAGTGTTTATTGCAGGTGTAACATCAATTTACTTTGTGGATCAAATGTTCACTCTGTTTGGCCCCTCTGGTGGTGAGGCAATTGCTATTAGATTTAATACCTTGGGGGATGTTGATGCTCAAAATAGAAACCAAGCAGAATCCGAGTCCGGACTGTATTTTATAATCTCAGTGATCTGTCAAACCCTGGAATAATTGGCTCTTTGGGATGATTGAAAATTGGACCCAGACAGAGTAATGGCCTCACCATCACTTGAGGTGATGCTCCTGTCTGTAAGCCTCACCAGATGTCATTAGTGTGACCAGGAAGGGTTTTGATAAGAGGACTTTTTTCCCCTCGGCATCATCAGTAATGCTAGCTTTCCTGCAAGGACTGTAGCCATGTCCAGGGGAGAATCATTTTACTATTAGTTCTTTTTACTCTGCACACCAAACAGTTCAGGATACATTAACTGTACCTTGATTTCCCAGTTAGTGAGAAACAGAACTGCATTAAACACTAGAGCTGGGCGATATGAAGAAAATCAAATATCAGGATATTTTTGACCAAATACATCGATAACGATATTGCGGCGGTATTGTAGGGTTGACTATTGGTGCTTTCACAAAATATTTACACAATGAGAATTGTGATAAATAATCATCAGTAACGTGGATATAATGACTAAGTGGGCAAAGGCAAATAACACAACAGCTACAACAGTCTGGTAAGTTCAGAAAATGACATCACTTGACTGTAATGTAGCCTTTAAAACCAGGAAAACACAACACTTGTGTCATATTGTGATATTACGATATCCAGAATTTCAGACGATATCTAGTCTCATATTGATATATTGCCCAGCCCTATTACACACCAACATTTTCACACAGAAAATATGATCAAAACACAAAAATCACACAGAGGCTGCTGTGCAAGAGTTCAAATGAGAAGCATTTAGATCAAATAAAAAAAGGATTTGCATTTTCCATCAAACTGTGCTTTTCTACATGGAACTCCAGTTTACAGATTATGTGGAAGTCCAGTGAAATGTCGTCAGTTATTTATTCTCATGTTGTTATTGACACTGAAATATTACTTGGGGTTTCCTTCCATTTAGCGATTTCCCTTAAATGCCCGGCTCACGATTCACTCTGTTTAAATAGAATTGGTATCCACAGGTTAGGATGAACATATTTCATGCAATTATCACAGACGTAATCGTCCAGAGCAGCCACGTCAAACTTTTCTCCCTCTTGACCACAGAATTTATTTCAGTATTTATATATTTAAACGTAGTTTTTCATAAAATGTTGTTTCATCCTCCTTATTTTCACAATAACAAAATTGTATAGGACTTTATTTTATTTCGTAATAGACTTTTTTTTTTTTTTTTAAATACCCTTTTTCAAAAGTCAGTTTTTATTTAACAATGGCACTTTTTACACTAACAATGAAAAAGCTATTCAATTGTTAATAACTAAGAAGTGGTTTAGTAACCATTAGTGAACAACAGACATGGCTTGTACTAGAGCTGGGCGATATG
The DNA here is from genome assembly GCF_008315115.2 of Sander lucioperca. Lineage (NCBI taxonomy): Eukaryota > Metazoa > Chordata > Actinopteri > Perciformes > Percidae > Sander > Sander lucioperca. Next base: position 8,518,554 of record NC_050177.1, read on the forward strand.
GAAAAAATCTAATATCACAATATTGTTGACCAAATACCTCGATATCGATATTGCGGCGATATTGTAGGGTTGACAATTGGTGCTTACAAAAATATTTACACAATGAGATTTTTGATAAATAATCATCATTAATGTGTGTGTATATAATAACTAAGTGGGTAAAGGCAAATAATAGAAAAGCTAGAACAGTCTGGTAAGTTCAAGAAATTACATCACTTTACTGTAATCCAGCCGTTAAAACCAGGGACAGATAACACTTGTGTCATATCACGATATTACGATATCCAAAATCTAAGACGATATCTAGCCTCATATCACCATATTGATATAATATCTATATATTGCCCAGCCCTAGCTTGTACAGAACATAAACATGGTGATGTTTTACCAACTCGCGCCATGCATGCGGAACTCAGTTTAAACTGTATTAGGACAATTTGCTAACACAGTAACTGGGTGGCAAAGCTGTTTAAATCATCAGTTTTGTAAACCATTCTGAAATAGTACCGCCAGTACTGAAAAATAGCTTCTTTTTTTAAATGTCATATTTAGCAATCCTGAAATCAAATTCGCCAAAAACTTGAACTGCTTTGTGATGCACTCTCCTGTATTTCTGTCAGCAATGTGGAAGCAGGCAGTCATGCATTAAGTTACATAGGATCTATAGAGCGAGTCTTACCTCCATATAGTTTTTTTTTTTTTTTCAGAAGGGGAATTTGCTCATTTCTATTTCCAGCCCAGAGGTTGGTTGGTCCTCTAAATTGATCCGGTGAACACAGCTGCTTCTAAGAAACCTGCTCACACCTGATAAGCCCAGTAACCATGACACCTTTACCGGCAAAGCTCAGACATCAAATATGCTTCATTTAAGATGGGAAGGTAAAAATTGTCAACTTTCTCTGGTATCATGTCTGCCACAAAAATACAGAATGTATTCTGAAACAGTGATGAGAAACGGGAGAAATGATTCAGCCCTGGAAAACGGCACCTAAAGATTAGGCCTGCACGATTCGGGGAAAAATATGAATCGCGATTTTTTTTTTGCTTAGAATTGATATCACGATTTTCTGCCACGATTTTTTTTTTCTCACAAAGTGTAATGTTTTTTTGCACACATGAACCATGACAAAACAAAACAAATTGGCAGTACATGCCTGTGAACATAGAGGCTTCAATGAAGAGAAGGGAGAGCTTTGCAGCGCTTGAGACCACTTTAAAACCTTTTTTATACAGTCCATGTTTAAAACTCACAGAAGTAGTAGCGTTTGTGATGCAGTCAGCTCGTAACATTAAATGAGAATCGAAGTCATAAATTATTATTTATTTTTTTTAAATATTAATTTTTTTCTTTTTTTAAATCCCCCCCAAAAAATCGAAGATGTTTAAAAATTAAATCGTGAACAGGGTGAATCGAGATTGCAATTTTATAACAATTAATCGTGCAGGCCTACTACAGATTGTATTGTATTCAGCCTCTCTTCACTCTCCAGTCAAGATATGTGAAGACATTTCCTTCATGCAGCATGTCAGTCCCACAACATGCCTCTACTTTCAAAGTATTGGGAGAAAACAAAAACACCCGCTGGAGTCACAGGAGAAACACAAGAGCCTCTAAAAAGTGACACCAGCAGGCTGTTTTCTAAATAGTTTCCAGCCATCTACATGCAAAGTACAGAGCATGTGAGTGTACTGTCAGATGATTATTGTGGACGAGAAAGTCCCCAACGCTGACTTCCCTCAGTTAAATAGACCAGACGGTGTACTGATTTAAAAAAGATAAAGCGAGATTTTTCTGGGAAGGAACTGACATTAAAAATGTACCTTCAACTATGAAGTATCTAAAGTGTGTAATGAGATGTAACTTAACAAGATCTTTCCCAAAATGCTTATGTATTTGAAATTTCAAATCTGTGAAGTCGTGCTGAAACTAGATGGAGATAATTTATTGTGGAATTTGAGGACATTTGTTTCCTCAGCCTGTACACACATAAGAACAATTACGGCTCATCAATCCATCATTTGGCACTACTGGTCAGACAATACAAGCTATTTGAATACATCACCTTGGGTTCTGGAAAATTGTGATTCTTTTTCAGGCATCTTACACTTAAATTGTTATGCTGCCCCACTATTAATGCTATTTAGTAAAAGTGATGTTTTGTTACATCTGATCAGGTTCAATGTTTCCCTGTTCTCTCTGTCTGTGTTTAGGTTTTTAGACCGTTGTTGAGAGTGACTTGTTTTTAGTTGTAGTATTAGTTCCTTATATAATGCTTTCTGATAATACAGTGTGAAATACACAATGATATCATCCTAAATATTGTTACAAATACGGATGACATGATTGTTGTTGTTGTTCACACCCTCTGTTTCAAAAAATGTGTTTCACAGTAACTATATTGACTGACAACAAAGCAGAGGTTAACAGCTGCTTTTAAGAGCTTGAAAGAATAAGGTTGCTACAAATAACTTTATCACAGGGATGTATTATTATTCAGCGTTAAGGCAGAAAATAGCTCTTTATGCCCTTCAAATTACCATTGCTCCATTTTCATAGTGTAGCAAGCCAGTTTGTGATTAATCAATGATTCAGACTAAAACATCTGCTGGTTTTGTAGCATTTAAGACAGTATTTCATTATTAATGTGTTCTCCTCCACACTGGAACCGACTAATTACCCAAAAGAAGGACAAAATCTGGACACAGATCCTGCTGTAGTTTTCAGTAAAATCATGGAGTGGGGACGACGGTCGTGCATTTAGATCTTTTAATAAGCGCACCCGTGTGTCCTCACTGATTTGAAATGAGAAAATTAGTGTATCTGCTGCAGTCACAGACATTATAGAGCTGCAAAATTAAAGGACGTTTAGCTTTCCCTGCAATACTAGAGTTTTTTTAAATTTTGAAATCCCAGTGTGATGATTGAAATGTCAAGTAAAGTAAGATACAAATAAGGTCAAGTTTTTGAGAAGATACATTAAGATGCATAATTAAATGATTTTTAGATCAAATTTTCCCGTATATTTCTGAACTTCTATCACTGACACTTTGAGCCCAGTTGGCCCTTGTTCAGAATCAGAAAGGGTTTTATTGCCAAGTACGTTTTTTAACACATACAAGGTATTTGTTTTGGTGTTGTTGGTGCACGTCACACATTCTCTAAATGGAATATTAAACAATATAAGTATAGGTATAAACAATATAAGCATATGTACACAGTATGTATTAAATTAAAAATAAAGATAGAAATAAAAAGAGCATTACAGCAGAGAGATTACAATGGCATGAAGAGCCAGAGGTGGAGTGTGGAGAGAGTCAGGGTGGTTTCCGGGCCTTGTTGATAAGGCTAGTGGCGGATGGGAAAAAGCTGTTCATGTGGCGTGAGGTTTTGGTCCTGATGGACCTCAGCCTCCTGCCAGAGGGGAGTGTCTCAAAGAGTTTGTGCCCAGGGTGGGAGGGATCGGCCACAATTTTTCCAGCACGCTTCAGAGTCCTGGTGGCGTATAGGTCCTGGAGCGGCAGCATATTGCAGCCAATCACCTTCTCTGCTGACCGAATGACACGCTGCAGTCTGCCCTTGTCCTTGGCAGTGCTAGCAGCATACCAGATGGTGATGGAGGCTGTGAGAATGGACTCAATGATGGCTGTGTAGAAGTGCACCATCATTGTCTTTGACAGGTTGAATTTCTTCAGCTGCCACAGGAAGTACATCCTCTGTTGTGCTTTCTTCACGAGGGAGCTGATGTTCAGCTCCCACTTGAGATCTTGGGAGGTGATAGTTCCCAGGAAGTGGAAAGACTCCACAGTGTCAATTGTGGAGCCACAGAGGGTGATGGGGACAGGTGAGGCTGGGTTCTTCCTGAAGTCCACAACCATCTCCACTGTCTTTAGAGCGTTGAGCTCTAGATTGTTTTGATTGCACCAGGTCACCAGGTCACCAGGTGGTCAGCCTCCCACCTGTAGGTGGACTCGTCTCCATCAGAGATGAGTCCGATGAGGCAGGTGTCGTCCGCAAACTTCAGAAGCTCGACGGACTGGTGACTGGAGGTGCAGCTGTTGGTGTACAGGGAGAAGAGCAGAGGAGAAAGAACACAGCCCTGGGGGGGATCCGGTGCTGATGGTCTGGGAGTAGGAGACGTGTTTCCCCAGCTTCCTGTCAGACAGGAAGTCAGTGATCCACCTGCAGGTGGAGTCGGGCATGCCTAGCTGGGAGAGATTCTCCTTGTTTAAACTTTGACTGGTATTGCTTGTTGTCAGCCTACCAGTTGTCTGTCTTGTGTTCTTACCGACATGGCAAACAGTTCACTGGATAGCCTTTCTACTTATAGAGAGGAATATACTGTAGGGGACAAGGTAATCATAGCATATCAGGATATCTGTTTCACAAGTACATGGTAGCGGTCATTTTAAGTGATCTCTATATCTATCTCTCTCAACATCAACCGTCAACCATTGTATTTAACTACCCAATTTCCCCTTCCGACACTATCCGAGGAGTAGTCACAGTGCTCAGTTGCATTTGTGTTTTGGTGCATTGAAACCAATTGTATAGCATTAAAGATCAAGAAAGGATGGTTTAGGTAAAAAAATAAGTAATCTAACCTTTTTTTTATAAAAAAAAAATAATAATCTATGCACATGCACAACCCTACAAAATCACCCCAGTAACTGAGAATTCTGAATACTTTCCAAATAGAGCTATTTAAGTCATCTCATTCAAGTGAATACTTCTACCCAGTTACAGGTGTATTTATACTCCCTTAGAGAGTGTTGGGTGGGGTGAGGGGACAGCAGCAGTTTACCAACACTTGGAGCTAATTGGTTTAGCTGAAGGTCCAGACAATGGTTTGTGCCCTCAGGAGCTCCTTTCTTTTCCTAGAACACAGTTTTCTTAGAAATGACTTAAACAAAAGGTTAGACACTTATCACGTTTGTGTTTCATGACACAAAGGCCAAAACTGATGGCTTTATGTCTCACATTTAAATAGACAACACAGTTTGTGGTCAGAAAAATATAATTGAGTCCAGAACTGATCGACTGTTGGCTGCATTTTTGCATGTTCAACACCTGATCCTAAAACCCCAACGTTTTGTTTTCACCCCCAACCAAAAATGCTGGAGTTAATTAAAATGTCTCCTTAACAATGAAACCATTAGATGCTGCATTTATATATGTATTATATATGCTGGAGCACAATCTAAAAGTCTCGTTCCATGTTATGCTCCTCATGGTTTTGTGTATTAATAAATATATGTAACCTAAACTCAACAAACTGAAAAGTAAGTACTGCTCATTTTTTAAATGTGATTTTTGTCATTTGATAACCTTAAAAAGCGTGAATTAATAATCTAATATTAAACCAAGGTATTACACTGAATATTAAGCCACAGCAGTAACGTTTATACTGTGTACTTGTGGAAACTGTTAAACTGTGTTTCCCATGTTAAAGAACATAACTGACTAAACAGAAATTGTAGTAGCACTCTACGCACGCATTTTCTGATTAAGACGTGGGATATTCTGGTATTATTCGGGAATATGCGTCTCAATTGGGGGTTTTACTACAGGCTTATAGTCAGCTCTGTACGTTGCTATGGTTACTGTACACAAACCAACCAGCCAACAGTTTGCAAGGCTGCAGACCCGATAAGGAGGAGAAACCCAGCTACTTTTAAACATTATCAAAGACTTGGATATCAACAGGTTTTTGGATATGCACATCGCTACGTCAACCTTTTCAAGAAGCTGGTTGAAGAAATGAAAGAGGGACGCTGTGTTAGCACAGTCCAACAAGTCCACCACCGCTGGTAAACTTTGAAAAAATCCTGTTTTACACGGCTTTGGTAAACGGGAATATTAGTGGAATATTCACTTTCATTAGCCATGTAAACAGCTTAGCCTGACTGTAGTTTTTTTTCAGAATAAGGGCAAAAACCAGAATATTATGTGCATGTAAACGTAGTCAATGATACATTATTATACAGGGAAATACTGGGATTTTATACAAAATAGATTTTTATTCTACTTCTTTTGAAAAAAGATTATTTATATCTACAGCCAGTAATTTCTGCAGAAAATACTCAGGGTCATTCGATTTCGATTGCACCATCCGATCTCCTTGAAGATTCTTTGATTCGACAAATCAGCCTAAGAAACACAATAGTCTTATTGAATAGTTCACAACTAGACAGACTCATTCTTTTCATTACTACCAGGTTTGTCTCTACTATAATGCGATTGTCTCCCAGGTTAAAGGACACAGATCTTGTGTGTGTGACTTTTGTCTATCTCGTCTCCCTCCCTGCTAAAGCCAGCTTGGGCTGATAATAAGATTAGTGCGTGAAGAGGCGGCTTAGCGACCCGACCTAAGAAATGGTGATCGTTATCCGTGATGCTGCTGCAGATAGACATGACCCGGCAGAGAGTGGGCGTGAGGCTGCTGGGGTTAAAGGCCAACAGGAGCCATTCAGTCCCAGCACAAATGAGTCTGTAGAATCAGTGTGTGCCTGGCTTTGATTGCCTCTGCAGAAAACACTCAAGAGCATTGTGGTGTGTCCTCACAGCACACACATACATTTAACAAGGAAAGATGCACAAAATGTGTTTTTTTATTTATTTTATCTGTACTCAAACCCTCTGTTTACTAGAGCTAGGCAATATAACGATATTATATCGATATCGTATTATGAGACTAGATATCATCTTAGATTTTGGATAATATGTAATATGGTATGTGTTGTCTTTTCCTGTTTTTAAAGGCTGCATTACAGTAAAGTGATGTCATTTTCCAGACTATTGTAACTGTTCTTTTATTTCCCTTTACCTACTTAGTCATTATATCCACATTACTGATGATTATTTATCAAAAATCTCATTGTGTAAATATTTTGTGAAAGCACAAATAGTCAACAATACAATATCGTTGCGATATCGAGATATTTGGTCAAAAATATTGTGATATTTGATTTTCTCCATATCGGCCAGCCCTACTGTTTACCTCCCCATCCATAATCACCTCCTCCACAACAAACCCAACTTGCGCCTCCCTCAGAGGCCCTATCCATCCAAACTAATCAATGCCACGTTTAACTGTGGTAGAATTAAAGGCTTAACACCTTATTACCAACTGTCCACACAGATCTTAACAGAAGCCAAGATTTACTGTAGAGAAGGCACTCAAAGTGGAGCAACAGCCACATAGAGCAGCATAAAAACACAGGCTTTAGACTGTAAATCAGTAATGAAATAAGTTTCGTAAAAGCTTGTCTGGTACAGGAGTTTGGTTTACGTGGATTTATGTGGTTGCAGCTGCAGAAGCTTTTATGTTTGCGCAACAAACTTTACCGATCAAGTTGTAAAATGGGTAATCGGTGTTTTCATATATCAAGATTTATAACCAGATAACACACTCTGTATTGCTCCAAGATGTTGCTGCACTTCATTTAATAATGATAATAATTAATTTATGCAATATTATTACTGTTACTTTGAACTTTCATTTAAAAATGCATCAAAAACAATGTGCAACTGGGCGCCCTGTTTCTTTTATAATGCCAACATATACTCTTATTATCTTGGGACAGTTTTTGAAGTGAACAATCAGGATTTAATCCCGCCACTGATCTTTTGAAACTTGGGTGAAAGTTAAAAGTGTGATTCATTAACCCAAAGAAATATTAATTAACGTAAACAGAGTTAGGTATCATTCAAAATGGTTAGATTCTAGTGCTGTTACAATATCCAAGTTTCAGCACCGATAAGTTAAATTGTCTTTCAAAATAAAATGTTGTGATGGTCTACAGACATAAAAGAGATCCTGTGTGAACGCCCTGCATCAGCACTCTGAACTGGTTTTCCTCACCTTGTCTGTACATTATACATATATAAATAGTTATGTTACTAAAAAAAAAACGGACTCCAGGGGGTTAATAGTTGATTCACTGTTTACGTGAGTTTTTTTAGACGGAGATGCCAAGCAGATCCTAGTTCCAGCTTCTTATTTATTGTGATGGTTTGCTGTTTTTTTTCTCCTTTTGTAAACTTAATATCTCTGGGTTTTGGACTGTTGGTCAAACAAAAACATCAACCAGGGCTCTAGAAAATGTGTCACTATTTTCTGACATTGTATTGACCACATCTCTAATAATAATAGAGAAAATATTCCGCAGATCAATTTAATATTGAAAGTTTTTATTGTTTGCAGCCCTAGATCAGGACTTTCCATACTCAGTGTTACTGATACATTTTATTTATTGAGGTTTAATACTCAGCCCTACGGCAGTTCTATTGCAGATATATATTACAAATATATATTGTTTAGATGACTGATAACCAGACTGAAGCACACACTAATTTCACACATTTCTCCCGTTTGTTTCTGGGCCAACACACACCAGCTTTTTATCTTGTTGTGGAGAAAGGTAAAGCAGCTCAAGAGGATTACACAAATAAATCTCTTTCATATGTCTTTGACCATTGCATAGAGACACCACACAGTCAGTCTCGGGGGAGCAACTGTTCTCCATCTAAACACCTGAAGGGAGCACTTTTACAAAAGCACACTTTATAATGCATTCACAGTCAGACCCTTGAGAGGCTTTAAGAGCCTCTCTCGCTTAATCCATCATGTCAGGGTGTGCGACGGCCATCGAATCCCTTTTACACTTTGATCTAGTCCATGTTGATTACAGTCCTCTCACCTCTCTGAAATCACTGCTGGTCTTAATTGTGTTGAATGCAAGTAGACTTCTCTGTTGTGTAGCATCTCGTTTTCTCTGTCACTGTGTGTACATTGGGGATCATTTTATTTAATTTCTTGGAAAAAGAAAGTGTAAAAGATTTTATCTTTCAATAGCTAAATCATATGGTCAACCCCGTTAAAACAATGGCTGCGGTCGAATAGTCAAATTTGCTTAGGAAGGTTCCTAACGGAGTGAAATGACCCGGAAGTAGTTAAGTGGCTGCCATGATAAAAGCCGTTCGAATTGTCTAAGTGATAAGGAAAGGTGCTTCATTGCTTCCTTTGTTACCTCCTTTAGGCATAGGATACATGTACACACCATGCATACATTTGATTTTCAGTGAGACATTGCAACACATCTAATAGGCCTAATAATCAGGGCTCAAGTCTAACTTTTTTTCCCAAGGAGCACATGTGCTCCTAAGTAGAAAAATTTAGGAGTGCATTAAGAATTTTTAGGGGCACGAATGAAAATGTATCAAATGTTTTTCTTTCATAAAAGGAATACGAGGAGACATTTACAAGCAAAGGGATTGCATTTATTTGAATAAAACAAGTAGCAAGAAAACAAGGTTTTTGATTATTTCTGCTTCAAACTGTATTTATTTAATATTTATGTAATAATTTATACTTTAAACTGTACATGGTTCAAGGTTCATTTATTGTCATTGTACAACAAATGTCCCACTAAATCCAGACAGACCTTTGGAGAATTCACTCCAGTCAGCTATTTCTGTCACCCACCTGCAACCATCTAACCCTTATAACATATAATATGTAGCCTACAGTAGATTCGTAGGCCTAACGCTTTCTGCTTATCTTGCATACATGTAACAATTATTTTCATGCAATCATCCTAATCGGGATTCATGTGGATAAAAGCAATTCAATGCTGAGCATTTTTTTTTTTTTGCTGAACACCTTTCATACAAAAACAGTAAAAGTGCTTTTTATAATAATAGAATGACATGCAGTGAGTGCTTCACATGAAACATTATTATACTTTATTGCAGAATAAGAAGGGGGAAAATATGGTGATGAAGTAATATTTTCCACCGCGTTGTCCACGTTTATTAAGCGTGCATGAAACTGCGTTAAGAACGCATGAGGCAAAGTATCCAGATGCGCTTGTATCACCAGCAGACCCACGTAATAACATCGCCCTCGCATGATTACAGCCGAGTGTAAGGACAGTCGGAGTCTCCTCGCACCGCGGTTGTCTCATCCTAATTCCTTTTTGAATTCTCCTTCACACCTTTCCTTGACCTCATGACTTTTACAATCATCGGGGTTAAGGGAAAGTGGTTAGGAAAATAACTTAAAAGGTAATTTTTGTTACTTTTTGACCGTAGCCCTTTTCGCTCTTTTTCTCTTTATATCTGTGTGGTGTTTATGAGTTCATTTATTTATTGGGAATTCGCAGTGGTTGTAAAAAAAAAAATCCTTTTTCAGCTCTTAAGTTAATCACTCAATCTATCTCTCGCTCCCTAACTGCTAATTAATCTGCGAGAGCAATCTGCTCTTTAGTCTGTTTTAATTATTATTATTTTTTAACAGCTTTGGTCTTATTTTCCTAGTTTTGGACAAAATTCCTATTTTGATGAAAGTTTTACCTGACCTCCAAGAGGGCAAGGAACAATGTCTGAGAGATGATCGCACAGGATAACAGCAAACCTCCCAGAACTACTGTGTTATCTAAAGCTGTGGCCTATTTGGAAGAACAGAATGGGCAGTTATTGGATGTGTAGGTAGAATTGTTGTCTTTTTACAATTTCAGATTAGTTGATTGCTTGTGGACTTGGCCCTGTTAGGACATTTCACGAATGCATGTTTACTGTTTGTTTTTAACTTCTAAGTTGATGAATAAAATGCAATCATAATGAGAATGATGACCAAAAGTATGAAAATAAGATAGAATTTCCCAGATTTGGTCTGATTTTTAAAGTTGCAACATGTACATTTACCTCCATCAGAATGGCAATGTGGTCTTAGTGGAAACATGCTGAAGCTGAAATAACGGACATCCACAGCGTTTGGCAGCATATTGAGTTTGGTGACTGTCCTTCAACCACAGGCCACGGGTTTAAGCCCCCATGTCGGCAAACATCCTTCAACACCACACTGAATCTTTACCAGCTGTGGGATGGCTCTCCTGTTACTGACCCTGCAATTAGACTGTGCTGTGAAAAGAAAATTTCCCTACAGGGATCAATAAAGTGTGACATTAGCATGGTAATGCACAGCAAGGAAGTAAAGCAGGAGCTAAATTACCTGTACAAATCACCGCGCTACATTAATCATGCCTGTTATTTGCAAGTGTGCCAAACGGACGTCGATGACCCCTTTGCTCAGCGGTAACATGTCACACATGAACACTGCTGGCTGCTGCAGCGGAAACCGCGGCACTGTACAGTAAGAACTGCTGCTAGGACCTACAGGCTGATGGACTAAACAACTCATTTTATAAGTGTGTTGTAAAACTTTAATGACTTACACATTTGTGTGAGTTTAAACAAACCATTTAACGGTTTGTTCTGTTTTTTGAATCCACATATTTGACAGGACTTTTGCTTTATAAAGATATTAACAGAAAAAAAAACCTGTTAAGGATGCATTTATTTGTAATTTCCACATCCACTAGGGCTGTAATGATGCACCAAACCCACGATTCGGTTTGTATCACGATTTTTGACCCACGATTCAATACAAACCTCGATTCTTTGGGGGGGGGGGGGGTTGGAGGGGTTGGAGGAGATTTATACTCAGTAAACGTAATACAACTTTTTTATCTGCCACATGGCATTGTTTTATCATTGATTACATGCCAGTTTGCAACACAGTAATACAACAGAAACCTTATTTATTGATATTGATTGATTTGAATATCGATCGATCAAACACCAAAGATTCTTTTGTACCTTAAAATAATGTTTCCAAAAATGAGACATAAGAATAATGGTAACGGTAACGGACAATTCCGCTTCCAACCTGTAGGGGGACCGAAGAGGAAAAATGCTTTTGTAGTGCCTACTATAAAGGTGCTGGTTGACAAGTAGCTAATGCTAATGCTTGGTCTATAACATTAGCTAATTCTTGGTGGGTAACATAAGATTACGACATCGTTCAACATGCGCAGTTATTTTTTAATATGATTGTTTTGACCACGGTTAACAACTCTGGGCTAACCCACGAATTCATCAATAATGTTAACTGTATAGATAGACAACTAATCTAATGGTAATTTAGCCAGCTAGCACACCCCTGTCTGTCAGCCTCACTCTCCCGGCGCTGCAAGGCTTCATTCGGGATGAGAGCTGACAACAGCCCCTGCCCGGGGACACATCCACAGACAGCCCCCAGCCAGCTAGCAGCCAGCCACTATCATTACAGCAATCCAAACCCGGTCAGCATTTAACTCCGGTGCTAAGGACGCTAACGGCAGTTTACTAAACCGTCGGGAAACCGACCCAGGCACCTGAGTCAGAACAGCGGCCATTCGTAACGTTACACCTCTGTTAGCATTACCGGTGTTCGTGCCGAAAATCTCGTAGTAATAGAATGGATCTGGACGGGAAGGATAACTCTGGGAGTTGGAAGGGGTGTGTCGCGATTCTGCCAGGGGCAGATTTAGTCATTTTGGGGCCCAAGGCAAACACAGACATGGGGCCCTCTACATCTCTTGTTTCCCCCCTTTTGTCAATCCTTATTTTTCTAAGAACGTCCTACTTGTAACTTCTCTTCAGCAGTCTTCACACAGCAATGATGTCTAGACTTCGGGGGTCCGTTTCAGGTAGAAGGTTTAACAAACTCTGAGTCTAACCCTGATGTCTGAGTTGATTTACCCTGAGATGGGAAGAGTTTTCGGTTCCAGAACAGCTGATATGAGTTGGTTCAAGCGCGTGCACCACCACAATAAAAAGGCAGCATGAATGGAGCCATGATTCTACGATTCACCATGGTAACAACCACAAACAAACGGGTCGGCGGAAATACTCATGCGCACAAACAGCGAGTTTGAACATGTATTTCGTTAAAGTAAGACAGCGGCTGCTGCTGCAAAAGAGAGAGAATTGGTGTGGGAGGAAATTGCTGCTTGAGTCAATGCGTAAGCATTAAAAGTGTATTAATTTCATATTTAATCACAGTTAACTTATAATATTAGCCTACTAGTGAAAACTGGAATTGTATTACACCTATAATTTCATTTGGGTGCAATCCTACTGGCGAAAAAGTAAACTACTAGGCCTGCTATATCCCATTCTGAGGCTGCAGCACCATGATCATTAACAGAACTATAATTTATAATCATTTATTTCTTTTTAATGTCTCTCACTGGTTTGTGTCCAGGGAACAATACAAAAAACTTTTAAAAAACGTTTCAGAGCGGGTCACACTTTTCTGACGAGTGGCTTTACTATTAGCCTACAGTATGATCTGCATCACCAATAAAGAAAACTGCCGTTTGCAAAAAACGTAATGCGACACAAAGAATCTGCTGGGATGTTAAAGCATGTCCACGATGGTGGATGTTAGTGATATGAGGACGGATAAGGTATCTACATATCTGATGGACTGTGGAAAAAAAAATACCTCTCAAATCGGTTATGTGGAAATGAAAATACATTTAGTCGGGACTCAATATCATCTCCCGACGTAAACTCTCTGAAGTAATACAGCTTTTTCATCAACGGGATCGTCGACAAAAGGACATGACATGTTTGAGAAAAAAACCGTTTTAAAATCTGCCTAACAATAAGTTTTATTTATTAAGTTTTTATTCATGCAGATAACAAACTGCATTAAAATGCACCTGATATGAATGAATGAATGAATGAATGAATGAATGAGGAAATGAGAGAGAAGAAACCTCGAGTCTCCTCCCTCTGACACAGTGTCAGAGGGAGGAGACTGTGTGTGTGTGTGTGTGTGTGTGAGTGAGTGTGTCTGTGTGAGTGTCTGTGTGAGTGTCTGTGTGTGAGTGAGTGAGTGTCTGTATTGTCATGTCTAAAGCGCTATAATCTGACCTTGCGAGCTTTGGCCTCAGCAAATCTTGCTATCAGTGATTCCATATCCATAACGTTAGCAGCAATATCACTTGAGCAGCCTGGGCTGGCACTGTCGGCAGCAACATTTAGCTCCTCCTCGCTAGCAGCAGTGCTAACGGTCGTGATGGTGGTTGTAGCATGGGTTGTAGCGTTGTTGTCATTGTCAGCGGCGGGCATCACAAAAAACTTTGTTAACTTCGGCAATTTTTTTAAAAACGTTTTGCTTTCCTCCCGCTTCCTCCTTTTTTCAGCACCACTTGGGTAGTTTGGCTTCATTGTAGCTCTACTCTGTACACTGTCACTCTACACGCGCACCCTGTCTGTCTGTCACTTTTTTTTCTCCGTATTTTGGCGCATTACAGCCTTGTCACTTTCGCAGATGCGCAGTAAGTGAGATAATGGAATAGTCCAATCATGTAGTGAGGTGGGGGGGCCCCCTCCGGTCTGCAAAACTAATGATTTGATGCCATTTTTCGCAAATGGAGTTTTAGAAATATATAATTTGCGAAAAGTAAAAAAAAAAAAAAAAAAAGAAACCTTAAGCATAAGTTAATGGGGCATTTTGGGGGCCCATAGGTAGCTCGGGGCCCAAGGCAATTGCCGACCTTTGCCTAATGGTAAAGTCCGCCTCTGGATTCTGCCTTCTCACACCGTGACACAGGTTCGTGGATCTGAGTGTAGCGATTTCGGTTTCATATCGCATTTCGTTACAGCCCTAACATCCACTGTTTTTTGTTGTTTTTTTTACCATAACTGCATAAATGTTTGCTCCTATGACATCTGCCAAACCAGGGGCCTCATTTATAAAAGACAGCTTTCATACCAGAAGTTGGCATACGGCCAAAACTTTAAAAGTACCTACGCAGAAATATTCACATGTATAAAACCGGGCGTACGCCAGGTACTGCACACCTTTCTTTTATACATCACAATCAACGTGAAATTGAGCGCACGACGTGAACGAGCCACCGACCCCGCCTTGCCTCCTCTTATAAATTAATATGGAAATGACTATAAATGCGCTGCCAAAGTCATTCTTTGTCCAATCACATTGGGTAATCCCGCTGCAGACGGAAATAAACTTCTCCGACTGTGAGGTTGAGGTGCTGATCGCGGAGGTGGAGGCAAGAACAACACGTTCTGTTTGGAGGTTTGTCATCTTGGATAAGAAATGAAGAAAATCCCCAGAGTGGCAAATGGTGACTGGTCAGTGAATGCACCAAACCATGGCAGAAATTAAAAAAAAATATATGTTGAATTGGAAATCAAGGGAATAGTGGCAGCACCACACCACCACAATAACAGTTTGAACCCACTAGTGTAATGCCATTTATTTTCTAAGTGTTAGTACACTCAGTGAAACTGAGTCCAGCGCGAGGGAGACCCAACTCAGGAGGAGGAGATGTTAGTGAGGCCAGCGTCTCCACGGCAGGTGACAGTGCGCACGGATCCACTGCGCAACGCATGGATGAAATAATGAAATAGTAAATAGGCCTAGAGTAACAGAAATATGGAGCGCCAGCGAGATCCTCTGAGTGGCATCGATGCCTCCGTGGCAAGTGTCTGAGACTTGCCACTGAGGCGTCGATCAGTGGTCGGCGCATCGACGGGTCTGTGGCAGGAGCCAAGCACTGGCAGGCGATCTGTGGCACTCATCGACACCCCTCAACAAACTTGCCGAGCTGAGTGACACCACAGTGTGACTACCTGTCGGTAGTTTATAAATATATTACAAATCTGCCTGGTTGTCCCTCAACTGGGACAGCTGCCGTGAATCTTTTTTTATGGCGAAAACTAAATGGGAAAGCTGCCGTTTTTGATTAAAAGCAGTAACGTTTACATTGGTTTCGTTTATATTCCAGTTAGTAACGTTACTTGTGGAGGAGTACAATTAAATGTAGGCCTAGATGAAATGTGCATAATGTTTTTTACAATGGATATGGCCTTTTCTGTCTACGTCTCCATTATTTTAGCTTTTCTTGGTCAGATCAAACTTATTCAGCCTACTTTAGTCCCACACAACAAATGTGTCCATCTCTCCTGTAATATGTCAGTTGTAGTGGACGACTGGGTCGGACTCAGGGCTTTGATGTGGGGAAGCGGGGTACGATTCTGAACAAGAATTCTAATTTTACTCTCGAGATTCTCCGACGCCTTAGTGGCAACCAGGGTGGTCAGACGCCAGAGAGGCGTCGATCAGTAGTCAGCGCATCGACGAATCTGTGGCAGGCGATCTGAGCGGCACCAAAGTGTGACTACCTGAGGGCAGTTAAATCTACTACATTTCTGCCTCGGTTGGGGGGTGGTGGGATGCATAGTTTGTTTTAACAGGAAGTCAGCAAGTTTGCTGATGGGTGTTGATGAGTGCCACAGATCGCCTGCCAGCGCTTGGCTCCTGCCACTACTGATCAACGCCTCTGTGACGATCGTCAGACACTTGCCATGGAGGCGTTGATGCCATTTGGAGGATCCCGGCCTTACTGGAAATATATGCAGAATCAAGACAGTCAAGATGGCCCAGTGTTTGGGTCGGGGTCATTTCCTACAGCTTGTTCACTTACATAGCCTACAAATAATCCACGGGATCAATTACGCATCACATGAGTTTGCCCAAACGAACAATTCAGTTCAATTTTATTTATAGTATCAAATCATAACAAGAGTTATCTCAAGACACTTTACAGATAGAGTAGGTCTAGACCACACTCTATAAAGCCCCAACAATTCCAATAGTTCCCCCAAGAGCAAGCATTAGCAGTGGCTATTGCGACAGTGGCGAGGAAAAACTCCCTTTTAGGAAGAAACCTCGGCAGACCCAGACTCTTGGTGGGCAGTGTCTGACGGTTGGGGTTATGACGGTACAGGATGTAGCGTGGCACAGCAGAGCATGGGTGGACGCGGTGGACGCAGCAGGACGTAGCCGGGCATTGCAGGGAATCGCAGAGCGTAGCAGGGTGTAGCAGGTCCATAGCCACAGCTGCACCCAAGACCCAGGTCTTGGTGTCGCCCTAATCCGAGGCGATGTTCTGGGCGAAGAAGAAACATAAGGACTCTGGGGAGTAAACTCCCCAGAGCTAGGTGAGTAACAAGCACTTCTGAGACAGGATGTGCATAAAAGGAAACAAAAGAAAAGAGCGTGTCATAAGAAGGAACTTCCTCGGCAGTC
The DNA here is from genome assembly GCF_008315115.2 of Sander lucioperca. NCBI lineage: Eukaryota > Metazoa > Chordata > Actinopteri > Perciformes > Percidae > Sander > Sander lucioperca. The sequence goes on from NC_050177.1 coordinate 8,535,506, forward strand.
TAGAATTATAACAGCATAACTAGGAGAGGCACTATATTATTGATTATACGATAGGTAAATCTGATGACTGTAAAGAGAAGCAGAGAAAAGCAGGGGTGCTGTGTCTGCAGCTATACACCCTGCCCCGCCGGTCTAGGCGTTCACTGCAACTCCTCACTCCCTAACTATAAGCTTTATCAAAGAGGAGAGTTTTCAGTTTAGTCTTAAATGTAGCGTCTGCCCCCCGAACCCAGATTGGGAGCTGGTTCCACAGGAGAGGAGCCTGATAGCTGAAGGCTCTGCCTCCCATTCTACTTTTAGAGACTGTAGGAACCACAAGTAACTCTGCATTCTGGGAGCGTAGTGCTCTAGTGGGACAATAAGGTACTAAGAGGTCCTCAAGATATGAAGGAGCTTGACCATTTAGAGCTTTATAGGTCAGAAGAAGGATTTTAAATTCAATCCTGGATTTTACAGGAAGCCAATGGAGAGAAGCTAATACAGGAGAAATATGATCTCTTTTCTTAGTTCTTGTCAGAACACGCGCTGCAGCATTCTGGATCAGCTGGAGAGTCCTAACGGACTTATTTGAGCATCCTGATAATAAGGAATTACAGTAGTCCAGCCTGGAAGTAACGAATGCATGGACTAGTTTTTCTGCATCGTTTTGAGATAGGATGTTCCTAATTTTAGCAATGTTACGAAGGTGAAAAAAGGCTGTTCTAGAGGTGTGTTTTAGATGGGCGTTAAAGGATAGATCCTGATCAAAAATAACTCCTAGATTTCTGACAGTAGTACTGGAGGCCAGGGCAATGCCATCCAGAGTAATTATATCTTCGGCTAATGAGGTTCGTAGGGGTTTGGAGCCCAGGACAATAACTTCGGTTTTGTTTGAGTTTAACATCAGGAAATTGTAGGCCATCCATGATTTTATATCTTTAATGCAAGCTTGAAGTTTAGCTAGCTGGCTGGTTTCGTCTGGCTTGATTGACAGATATAATTGGGTGTCATCCGCATAACAGTGAAAGTTAATTGAGTGTTTCCTAATAATATTGCCTAGAGGAAGCATATATAAGGAGAATAGAATTGGTCCAAGCACTGAGCCTTGAGGAACGCCATGGTTAATTTTAGCGAACAGCGTTTGTTCCTGGGGAAATCAATCCGTGCGTCCCGTAGGGCTGTGCAATTAATTGAATTTCAATTTCGGCTCCCAGCGATCACCAAAATGGTACAATCGAGAAAAAAAAAATTATTTTGCCATGTTTTGCAAGAACGCTCTTTGTCTTGTGTTCTGAATGACACGCGAACGTGCACATCCGCACGTGCACGTCCGCCCCTCCCGAAGCCATAAACCCTCTCAGCCTATACAGTCAGGGAGGCAAGTCGTGTGCATATCATCCGCTGGAATTTAAAAACTCAGCGGGAGTAAAGATGGCAGAAGGAGGGCAGCCACAGCAGCGTTTGGTGAGCAAAAAAGGCAAAAACAACTCTGTTGTCTGGGAACAGTTAAAGTTAGCTAACCCTGGCGTCCCTCTGCCTCCCCGCTGTAGTAGACGTTGTATTCCTCCGACACGCTGTTATTCACTTACTGTTTAAAACGTTTTCCAGCTTAGTGGGGGTGCATACCGCTCAAAACCGACATGAAAAAGTATAGTAATGTTCCCTCAGCATTTAGTGTTGTTGTTAAACTGTATGTAAAATGAGCAGGGACGTTAAATCACCTGTTTCACATAACGTTTTTCTAAGGTACCGTCTATGTGCTGGATTTTTCCATAGGTTAGCTAGCAAATAAGCCCACTGACAGTGACATTATTGTTCATATTTTGGCACAATGTTTAGTAATGGCCGTAGTAGTGGTCATAGTGAGTGAAAATGTGATGTGAGATGCACATTGTGTTATGTATCTGGAATTGTTGTGTAGCTGCGTAACGTTGTGTGATATCTGTAAAACTGAACTGACTCACAGTAGTAAAACAGATTTTATTCTGATCCAAAGACTTTCTGTTATATAAAAGACACTGATTATAACAGATTATACCCTGGACACTATCCATTATATCCAAAGGTTAATGAATAATCGTGTTAAGTAATCGTGATTTCAATATTGACCCAAATAATCGTGATTATTATTTTTTCCATAATCGAGCCCTAGCATCCCGCCTCCTGTGCGCCATGGATGTCAGCAAGTACAGACTCACAGAAATAGAGGATGACTGAAAGTTATTTCCTAATTGGATTTTTCATTCATTTTCCGTCTTCATGTTTAACAGAGGTTAAGTAGCCTGCGAATTAAACAGTTAATAGTGTGAAAGATGTGAAACATTATCCACATAAATGGTCAAACTTTTATGGAGTAGCCTATCAGCAGATATAATTATGTTTTTTCATAGACAACGTCACAGACGTATGCCAGTAGGCTAACTGAAGTGGAAACTTTATTTCGTAATGTTAAAGGATCAGTTTACCCAAAGGATCTCCGCTAAAAGTTAAAACCAAAATACTTAAAATGAAAGTTACCCTGGATAATCCAGTTTTCACTGGGAACTATTTTCTACCAGAGGGAGAAATGTGGATCTCTGTTACCCCTTTAACGTGTCCCCTGAGTTAAGTGGAGTGCAGAGCAGCAGCAAGTGAACTGGGCTCAGGTTTAAGTTATTTCCTCTGGTCTCTATTGGCCCTGAGCTGCAGCTGTCACCTTTGGCCTGAACCCCCTCTGCTGTACTGTATGTGGACATGTGGGTTCTTCTAAGTGTATCAGACGTGTTGGATGTATTGTACAGTGGGGATTAGGGCCAGCAGGGCTCTACTGACCATCACTACTGACCATCTGGGCCCTGACTGTCCTGTATGTCAGGATTGTATCACAAATCACTTTCATTGACTTTAATTTCACTTGCATCACATCACATTAGCATCTCTAACTTTGTAAAGGTTTTTGCAAGGCTGTTGTCTTTTTAAAGACGGTCACATACAGTACTCTATTAGGATATGTGCTGTGAATTCTGTCTACCATGTCCTTAACACAAGTTCAAATGGCATGCTATAATTAGGATATTTTTAAATATTAATTTTGCCTATGTAATGGCTCCTTCACCAGGGAATGTAAATGATTAATCATCTCATTTCTCTGCTTAAGGTAAAGATGAGGTTAAACATGTACCTCACAGTAATTTAAATTTGACCAAGAGCTGATTTATTGTAGTGGATTCCGAAAGGACTTTGATTATACAAAATCTTTACAATGCTGTGTATCTATTTTTTTTAACTTAAATTAAACAGATTATTTAAACCCCTTTTTTAAGTTTTTTTTCTAGACCGATTCATTTTCTTTTTTGAAAACTGTTAGAATTTGGAAATAAGCAGAAGTCCACAAATTCACCATAAAATATATTGTCTATGGAACATCTCAAATGGATCTTTTACATCATTGTATGTTTTGACTTTGCTCTGCTCACCTCTTAAAACCCCGGCAAAATCAGTATGTTGGCATGGCTGCGCATTAGCATCGACTTAAAATGACGTTAGATTGAGGCGGATACATTGGTCTCTAGTGACTGGTTAGGGAAAATGGAATCCCCATCCCACACGGAAATTGGTTAAAGTGAAGGCAATGTCAGACTGAAGATGGAAACGGAGTGTAAAATGTTGACCATTCTGTCTGATATCAGGCTATTACTGTTTTGGTTCATTCCCACCACTCTCATCAGCAATGACTACGTTTACATGCACATAATATTCTGGTTTTTGCCCTTATTCCGAAAAAGACGATATTCCGACTTAGCTGTTTACATGGCTAATGAAAGTGAATATTCCACTAATATTTCCGTTTACATGTAGCCCCTCAAAATATGATTTTTTTTTTTTTTTGAAAGTTTACCAGCGGCGGCGGACTTGTTGGACCGTGCAAACACAGAGTCCCTCTTTCATTTCTTCAACCAACTTCTTGAAAAGGTTGACGTAGCGATGTGTGCGCATATCCAAAAACCTGTTGGTATCCACGTCTTTGATAGTGTTTAAAAGTAGCTGTGTTTCTCCTTATCGGGTCTGCAGCCTTGCAAACTGTTGGCTGGTTGGTTTGTGTACAGTAACCATAGCAACACACAGAGCTGACATAAGCCTGCGGTAAAAACCCTGATTGAGACGCATATTCCGAATGCGATGTATATATGTCCAAAGAATGCCTCTACCCGAATAATACCAGTATATCCAACATTTCTTAATCTGAAAATGCTATATTCTGAAAAAGGCGTTATTCAGAATATCCAACTGGAATACGCTGTTTACATGACCTGTATAAAATTCTGAATATTGTCATATTCAGAATAATAGTGGAATATTGGTGTGCATGTAAACGTACTTGTTTTCAGCTAAAAGAAAAGGCTCTAAGAAATCAGAAAATCGGGTTCAAAACTAATGGCTCAATCCATGAAAAGAACCCTACTGAATCATATTGATTGGTAACTTCAAAGTCAGTCATATAGATTGCATTTCACTTTATAAAATCTATACCTGGGCTTTGGGAGTAGCTTGGCTGTGGGAACTGATAATACTCTGTGCTTTGATTTTTACACAGGAGCACATGGACCAAGACTTAACCTCGGAGTGTCTGGTCGAAGTTTGATATAGACCTCTTTTCCTGTTAAGTTTCCTTAAATCAAAAGTTTGACATTATTATTATATTATTAAAGCTTATTTGCTTTCTGAGGGAAAGTTACTGTAGATGAATCTTGACACCACTCTCAGGATTGTATGGTAAATATGAAGCGACAGAAGATGGTTAGCTTAGCATAAAGACAGAAAATGTGGGGGGGGTGGGGACAGCTAACCTGACTCTGCCCAAAAGTAACAATCTGCCCACCAGCACCTCTAAAGCTTGCTAATATCGCAAATTACCTAGTTTGTTTAAGCTGTACAAAAACCAAAGTGTGAAAACGACAACTCACTGTTTTATATCCATAACATAATTTGTTCACCAAAGAGCACGGACTAGTTTATTTTTATTTTTTTAACTGTAAAATGTCCAGCTGAGTTTGTGTTTCAGTCACAATTATTTAAAAAACAAATCTGTATCAGTCATCATCCATTAAAATAAACATCATTATCGGTTCGGGCTATGATTTGGACAGAGACAGGCTGTTTCCAGCCTTTATGCTAAGCTACGCTAAGTGGCTGTATCCTTATATTTACGTAATGGACAAATATGAGAGTAGTGGTATCAGTCTTATCTAAATCCGCAAGTAAAAGATTAAGCGTGATTCCCGTAAGCAGACACTCACAAACGCATATAGAGGGAACTGTTTCACTCTCCAGATGTTGCATGGTGATGCCAACCCATTCATACCCTGCACCTCTCCCATGATGAACTTGGGAAGCATTTGAGTATCTGATGTTGTGTACAGATTATAAGCCTCATGCTGTAATTCCTCTCTGATGAGAGCTCAGTAGAAATCTGAAATCAGATCACTCAACTTCTTAATTACAGTCTTGCTGCATTGAGCCCCCTCCTGGGTCCCACAGGCAGTGAAGTGGCGAGGCAGTCGGGGCCTCGGCCGGCGAGTTCGACCCTGGACTTGTGCAGCAGCGGCCCTCTGTCGGCACAGCTCGCCGCGTGCATGGTAACACATGACAGATCTGGGAGATAAAACAGCCAACCCTCGCCCCGCTGCCACACTAATGGTTTATAAATATCTTCTTCAAAGAACCGGGATGGTTTGTGGGGGTTGGCAGGGTGGTTATGGGCTCTGTTGTGGTTGCAGACCCATTTAAGCTCTCAGTTTGCCTTTCATTCCCTGCCACTAGGACCCAAGAGCTGGCTGGAGGAGGAGGGGAGGGGGTTAAGAAGGGAACTGTGGGACTTGTGATGGACAGCTGGGATGAAAAGGCCACTGGCATCCAGAAGACCGAGTCAGGCTGACTGACACAACACAGCAACGACAACAAGACATCAGCTACTTGTTGCTACACAATTAGTGTGTGTGTGTGTGTGTGTGTGAGTGTGAGAGAGAGATGATCAAAGCCCACTGCCCCCTCGCTGACTATAGAAACCTGTTTCTCTGTTCCGGTGGTGTTGGATGACAGAGCTGTAAGAAGACATGAAAGGCATTCAGCATAAACGCAAGCATGCATGCCTCTGTCACTTTAACTGTATGTGTAATCGTGCATGTTAGAAAACATTTCAAAGTGAGAACAGATTGGTTGAACTGTAGTAGGCTCCCAGAGATGGGAGGGCAACACACAATTACGCAGTGAATAAATGTGTGGTCTCTGCTTTGTTTTTTCAGTGATGTGAACGTCCTAAAATGATTATTATTATTAGAGGTTGTGACGGTAGAAATTCTGATGATTTAGTGTTGAGGAAATTAAGGTTATAAATGGTTTCAGTGATGGAAAATTACAAGGGAGCTTATTGTGGTGAGCTTCACAATATATCATGCAACGTTTCGACCGAGCCTCATCCCTCCCCTTTTGTGTAGGCAGAGGCAAAAACAGTGTGTCCAAGAAAATTATTTCCTTGCGTTGGGTATGTTGAATTCTTTTCATTTATATTTGCTCTTATACGCATAAGTCTGCAACAGCCTCTTACAGTCTGCCTATCGAAGTGTACAAAATGCCAGGCTGTCCTTTTGAGTGACTATGATTAGTTATGATAACCTTTTAAAAATGTGGATTGGTGGCTGCAACTCAGAAACCATGTAAAGTAGGCTACTGTTGTTTTTGTTTTTTGTCAGGGAAAGTGACAGCTTCAAGAGCTTTTTTAAACCCTTCAAAATAAGAGCTTTCTCTTTATTCATCCTCAGGTCTCTAACAAGCATGTGTGAAAGGAACATCACAAACAAACAAGCATTTTTGTTCACTTCATGTTCAGTACTCCTTACCAATGTTGTTTCTAGGGCTGAAACGATTCCTCGAGTAACTCGAATAATTTGATTACTAAAAATCCTCGATGCAAAATGATTTGCCTCAACGCTTCGTTTAATCAATGTTACCAACGTTGTATCGCTCATGGTGTTTCCGCACGGACGATTATTACTGTCGCACACCGGGCTGACGCTGCTGGCGACACATGCCACTGACAGCGCAGATTACAAAATGAAGAGCGTAAATAGTGAGGGGCTAAGAGAAGAGACAGGCTGGAGAAAACGACAGAAAGTGTCCAAAGTTTAGAATCCGTTCAAACGTAATTAAAACGAAAACTCTGTACAGTGTGTCTACTGCAAAATCAAACTAGCTTACTACAATAATAGCACAACGTCAATGCTTCAGCATCTCAACAGAAAACATTGAGTCTAACTTAATCACCCATTCCACGCAGCGGACCCGACAAAAGTAAATCAGTCGTATGAACGATGAAACTACATCATCACAATTACTACCAAAAACAAAGACAAGAAAATACGTAGTGGTGACCCCAATTTGATCTAAAGAGCTAAAGAACTTCTTGACTATCCCTTCGGAAAAACAGCTGATTGTTGCGCACCATTTTCTCTCACTCTCTCTTCACAGAGAAACAGCTGATCAACAATCTACTAGCATAGTGTAACAGCTGTGTGACACTGTAATCAAATATATAAATGGAAATAGGTTAAGTATAACTTATATATACTTATAGGCCTATATACAGATCAGTCTCAGGTTGAAACTTGTAGTTCTGAAAGTTAATTTGCACAACTTAAGGTAATGTTTATGTATGTTTAATGTATGCCTTAGTTTGAGGTTGTTATTGCATTTCAGAAAATGTTTTCTTTAAAAACAATGTAATATGGCACTTAAATGTACTTAATGTTTAGTTTTTAGAGAGATGATATTGTAAGCAATGTAGGCAATCAAAATATAGCTTTTTCCGAAAATTAAACCAAACTATTGTATATTATTGCTCTTCAATAAAACAAAAGTATTGCTAGTGGCTAATATTCCGATTAATCGGTAGAATACTCAATTACTAAAATAATCGATAGCTGCAGCCCTAGTTGTTTCTAATGTTTTTATTTTTGCAGTCTCAAACTGAACCTTGTCCATATTGCTTTGTTCACATCCAGCGTGATTCAGATTTTTCGCACACCGTGATTAAATACAAATGGCGGAAAATAAAGGTTGTTGGGATCTACATGGAGCCCCTGTTAATGCGAATAAACACAAATTATAGAACTTGCATGAGTCAAGCGAGACAAAAATTGGCTTTGCGTTAAGTGTGAACACAGCATTAGTCAGTGAAGCACAGAAATCCTCCTAAGTTCAGTACAGTAAACTAGTTCCACTTCTGATTTAAGATGACACATTCCTGTCATGTGCTGCTGGTACAATTGCTGTGACCTGAATGTGATCCTGTAAACAACAAATAAAAAATGAAGGTGTGTGTATTTGTTTGTGTGCATATGAGAGTGAAAATGAGTGAGTTTGCAGCGAGAACCCAGACGGGGGTTGTGGGAGTTTGGAGCCATATGTGCGAGGAGAATCAATTTAAACACAATCAAAAGTTAAGAGGGATTAAAGCTACTGTGATGAGATAGCACACTCAAAATGGTTTAAAATAGCTGCAGAGATTACACTAATGTAATCCAATTTAAAGGAGCCTTCACCAAATATTTATTATTGAAGCACCATCTGTTTGAAGCCTGTAGGGTCAGTCCAATAGGCGGTTTTACACCAACAAGGCTATTTTGTTGTCCTACATTCCCTTCCTGTTCTGTCTGTCAAAAAAGTCAGGAAATAACCCCATTTTCTTTTGGCTCAGTCATCATCTTTGTTCATGTTTGTCCTCATTTGTCACAATGTAACATCAACAAATCTGGAACAGTTGGCAATCTGTTCTTCACTTCCTGAATTCCTTCATGAAAGTAAAACTCAAGGTGATTATGACTAATGAACGATTATAATGAGGACAAGAAATCTGACGCTTACATCATTTATGTTGTCTGTTCTTGCAGGCTAGGCGTTTATGGGGTCATTTTAAGACATTGTTATCACTGCTCTGACACAGATCCCAGCTCAGCACAGATAGAACATGCTGTAGAGATCAGACAGGCACGGTTTCATGCACGTCAACTGTGTTATTAAGAACAAAACTCTTCAATTAATGATGTAGCTTGGGATTGGGCGATATCACGGTATATTTTCTGAGATTATAGACATTTTTTAGCCGTTCAGTATTTTTCCATTATGTATATATTGAGGTTAGTCCATATCGGCGACTTTCATTTACGGGACAGTTCCGCCGGATGTCCCTCTTTCGGCCGGATGTCCCACACCTTCCTCTTTCTTTGTGTTAGAATTTTAAACTCCAGTCGATTTATGAGGACTATGGTTAAAGGTGCAATATGTAATACTGACAGCTAGTGTTAGAGTTACTGCAGTACAAATTCAAAATACTAGAGAGTCGTCTTCCCCTGCCCCCTCCTCCCCAGAAGTTCACGGAGTTTGCCAGGCTGAGACCGCAGCATCCACAACAATGTTGCTGGCTATATTGACAGTCATAAAAGCCTGTGCTCACACGGAGCTCTGACAGGCACACTTTCGGTTTTGAATTACAGTAGGAACTGCTAAAACCACAACAACCTTGCCGTCCTCTCCACCCGACTGAACACACTTTATTGGCTTTGAATTACGGCAACAATCACTAAACGCACTGCAAACTCACGGTCCTCTCTTCTCGATTTACAGCCCCCCTCTGTTGGCTTAAAATAACTCACCGTTATCGGCTACGGCTGCTGAACAGGCTACACGTTGTAAACAACCGTGGCCCGCTTGCCTGGTCCTCCGGTAACGTTAGCAGTTAGCATGGCGGCGTTAGCCAGGACCAGTCAGGATCACTTTACTGGCTGTGTCTCAATTGTTTTTGCGAGTAACCAAATCGGGTACTCTAGCTATATAATTCAGTGTGAGTACACAAATGTTAAAATGTCCGTCCCTTGTAGCCGTGATAAATTAGCTTGAAGCTAATGCTTACCTGTTCAGGAGGAAATTAGCCAACTCTGTGTCCTTTTGGGCTCTAAGCTGTCTCCATCTTTCAAATACATCTCTGACGCAACTATTAGAAACCTGCTGTTTTTTGATTCTGTTAGTTTGTTTGCTGCTTTCATGGCTGTACTAACGTTACAGCTGTAGCGTGCTGGGTTTTACGTTTCTACAGGTATATCTGGCTACCCAGCCTGGCTGTCAAACTGGGCAGTTGATAACAACACACAGGCCAAAACACAAACAGAAATTCCATCACGGAAATTTCAAAAGAAGAAAATACTGGCATTAGCATTGTTGTCAGAAAAGATAGTATTTCAACTTTACGTTTCCTTAATATCTGATGATGCATTGGGGTCATTTTTGGATTTATTACATTAAATATATTACATATTGTACCTTTAACTGCTCCTCAGATCTCTGCAGGGTAAATACAGGCAGCTAGCAAGACTATCTGTCCAACTGGAGTTTTCTGTTGCATGACTTGTTCCACCGAAACAAGTTCCTTCCCGAGGCTATTTTGCAGCGGCACTGTGCTTCCCTCCGGCGGCCAAGACGATTGTGATTGGTTTAAAGAAATGCCAATAAACCAGAGCACGTTTTTCTCCCATCCCGGAATGCTGTGTAGACTAGCAGGGCTGTGGAGGTCTGGCAATGCGAGACTATATCGTGGTAGATATTCCTTTTAAAATCTCTGGTTGAATTGGCCATTGCAAGACTTCACTTCTGCAACTGACTTAGCAGCAGCAACTGCTTTATACCATTATTGGATTTACAAAATGTTGCATACAGACATTCGCATTTACTGTATACTACTACGTTGATCTGTCAGGTATTGAATGGATTAGTTGATTTTGCCTGCTGTGCCGAGCTTGATGCTTCTTTGTGGGGAGTGACTAGGTTGAAACCTAAACACAAAACATTGATGCTGTAGATACAGTATTCTACATTCACATGATAATCATACCACACGAGTTGGCTGGCTAAGCTCCTTGATGCTTAAGCCGTCCTTAGCATAAAGAAATGTTTTAACCTTTAAAAAGTAGAAAAGGTATGATTTGGCTTAGTGCTTACCAAATTAACCTTGGCGGATTTATTGATTAGTCCATAGACAGAGAGATAATTGACAACAATGTTGATAATTGATTCAAGCGGTAATGCCAAACCTTTGTAGCTTTTCTTTGTTTTAGTGTTGCAAATTACATACATTTTTGGCTCTTTACAAATGTTTGGTAAGAAAAAAACAAGCAATTTCATGAAGTCAGCTTTTTTTTAATAGAATAAATGATTTATCAATTCCTTTTAAAAAGTAATCTACGGATTAATCTACATGCATAAGGAAAACAAGCATCAATTGCAGCTTGCCTCTGCCATTCACAAATTAAGGGAATTGAAGATATACCAATTAACGTGGAACTATGGGTCATAGAATTTGACATATTTCAAGTGATTTCAGGTGACTGAAAATTAGACATGTTAAGGAAATACATGCAACTTCAAAGTTGTGACTTCTACAGCATCATTTGGACACTGAAAAGTACATCCAGCCTGCTGTCAAGACCTTTAACCTCCAGACCCTGTTGCTTAAGATCATCAGTTCATCTACCTCAGCAGGCCAACCACCATTGTATCGATGGGAAAAAATGGAGGGGTAGAGGTGTAAATGGAGGGTAAGCTGAGCGTCAGCTAAAGCTTTAGCTTTCTCTCATGTGAGGGACTCTCATGAGAGAAAGACATGGGTGGAAGCAGAGATTACTCGGGGAGATAGAGGGGCTGGTTAAAGAGGATCAGTTTATCTTCACACAGGCCTTCGTGGCTCCTCGAGGGCTTTGAGAGAGAGTCTGACTTGTTATCCTTCTTTTGATCACAACAACACTGCATGTATTTCAGCAATAAACAAGACACCGGTTTGTTGTTTAGATACACCTGCTCATCCTGGTTTTCAAAATCACAATTACTCCACAGTTAGTCTATATCCACTACGTTCAACTTCCAGGATTGCTCCATTGCCGACGAAAATTCTGCTGGATTTCACTCATTTAGTCCGGATATCCGTTACCTTATGCTTTCTTTGTGTTGACATTTTAAACTCCGGTGGATCAACTATGGTTAACCTTTTCTCAGATTTCTGCAGGATATATCGTGACCCCTAGCTAGACTATCTGGCCAATCTGAGTTTTCTGTTGCACGACTAAAACAACCTTTGAACGTACACATGTTCCATCTAAACAAGTTCCTTCCCGAGGCTAATTTGCAGTGCACCGTTGCTCCGTTTGGTTTAAAGAAATGCCAATAAACCAGAGCATGTTTTTCTCCCATCCAGGGATGCTGTGTGGACTAGCCAGACCCTCCTCCACAGCGCTGTGGAGGAAGGTCTGGCAATGCGAGACTACACAACAGTTAACCTGTGTTGCTTCAGTTTACACTTTTATGTATTTATTTATTCATGTGTTGAGTCTAACCCCTAGACTCGAACATGCGTCTTAACTTGCAATCATAACTTCACTCAATGAGAGAAACCATGTACCAACTGTGTATATACAGACTACATACTTTTATGGTTGGAGCACAAATATCCAGGAAAAATGACCATAACAACAAAATCTGCGAGTTGGATAGGCAAAATGCTCCGCTTCTGAGACGCTCCCGGTGTGATATGACTCATGGCGGACGACGGAACAGAACCGGAATGCGGCACATCCGTTCCTGGTAGAATTTCAGGGTTATAGTCAGAGATTTTGGTGATATGATGATTTCCTCTGTGGTTTTTATCTATAATCAGATCATTATTATATCAGTATATATTATTCTGGTGTACACTCTTTACATATGTACTAGACTTGCTGCTATTAATTATACTGTGTCACTTTACCTAACTTGTCACTTACCTTGTAACTTTGTCTTTACTGTAATTGCTCTTGCGTAGTTCATTTCTTGTTTACCTCTACTCTTATACTACTTGTATATACTTATTTTTTATTTTATCTTTACTTCTCTATTTATCTGTACTTATTTCTGTCACCTGAATTTTTCCCTCTGGGGATCAATAAGAGCTTATCTGATCTTCTGAGTTTTATCATATGAATGTGCTGCCCCCTATAGACGACTCAAGGTACCACAACAAACTCACATTTGATCTCTTTAATTGTGCCCCGGCTCACACATGCATGACAGGGTTGACTCTTCTTTGATTAGTTTGTGCAGGTCTGCGAGTCCGGTCTCCCTGCCGTCTTAATTGCTGTTGCAGCTGAGACTACCAATATCTGACAGCCAGGATGCCCGGCAGGAAAACACAGCAAAAAACACTGTTTATTCTAAAGAGAAGAATCCAATTAGCAGATGTAAAGCGTGGCTAGGCTGAACGATCGCCTTTGGCAAAATGTAATTAGGACAGAGTTTACTGAGGCTACATAGTATCATATCTGTATCCCCTTTATTGGCAGCTTTTCCTGATTTTTTTTTGATTTTTTTTTTTTTTGCCTTTTGTAAAGGATTTAGATTGACTTCATACCCGTATCCACATCTTGAACGGCCTCTATCTGTCTGTGTCTGCAGCCAAACACACACACATCCCAGATGGAGACAGCCACGGATTAGTGAAGATTTTCCTTCATTTAATAAACAATTGAATGACACAGTTTTCAGGATAAACCCTCAAAGAAGCACAAGAATTATATAGTCTGGAGTGGCGAGAGACTATAGGGCATTATCCTACTTCATCATGGAATATCATACAGAATTACTCTCCGCATCCATCGCTGCATTTACATGAAGAAGAAGCGTAGTCTCATCAACCTACAGAAAAGCCTGATCCTCACTGATTGTGTCTCCGGTACGCAATGTATATTAATCATCATCCAATACCTGCATAGCACTTCATAGCATTATTCAAGGGGAGAGATTTCATGTAGACCCAATCGCAGCCTCATCCCAAAGAGGCCTTTTTCTCAGTGTTACATAATTGTTACAGCAGTTCACAGCACACAGAATAGCTGGTGGAAATGAAATCGTAACACTAACAGGATTTGTGAGGGAAAGCTATGTTTCAAATCTGAAAAAAAAGAGATGGGGCTGCTGCTGTACATTATGAATCAAAAACAGGCTGATAAGTTGACGGCTGCAGGAACGATGGTGATGATAAAGATATGAATCCTGAAGCATGTCTGATAGGTGGCCTTACTGCTCGATACTGACATGAAGAAATGCTAGATATGAAGACATGCTTTAGGATTAGATGGGGGGGAGGATTTTTTGCATTTATGTCTGACAGTACACACCACAGGGTCCGACATCTTTTCATGTGTTGATAAAAGCACTGCCATGGATTCTTCTGTGGGTGGAATACGACTGGGTATCGTTGAAAAATGTTCGATACCAAATAATGTGACTTTCATACCAGTTGAAATCCATTTCAACAAAAGAAATTACAACATTACACATTACGGCACAAATCTTAGTATTTCTTTTTCAGCTCCTACTTCATGAGCCCCGTGTCGGTGCGTAACGTAGAGTTTCTCCTGCGTGTCTCTGCAACGTGTACCGTTGCCAATCAGCCAGCATTATTAGATCTTGGTATAAGCATGCTGTATCCTTATTGGCTCACTGATGATGAGATGTACTCCTTAGGTATTGAAATTTGGTATTGAATGACGAAGATATTTTTCAATACTTGATACTAAGGAGGCAATTTGGTCGGTGCGTATCGAACGTATCGAATTCGGTACCCAGCCCTAGGGTAGACGTCCCACTCTATGAATGGTAATGATGGTCCACTACGTTATTATTAATCCCCCTTGCTTTCTAGGCAAGACCCGAACAAATCAGAACAACAACCTGAACAAATCGGGTCACGGTACCTTGCATGGATGCCTGGCCAATCCGAGCTACAAATCACTATGTTAACATCGTCATTGGGAACATGTTAGCATGCATTTAGCTCGAAGCATCGCTGGGCTTAAAGTCTCAGTAAAGTAAAATCAATGATTTCTTTCTAATCATATTTAACGCATTCTCATGAACGGGTTCGTACGATATCGTACGAATGTTTATACACACCAATTCGTATGATATCCTACAGAGCGACGACGGCGGTTAAGTTTTGAGCACCAAAGGGACTAGTTTAGTTCAGGAAAAAGATCATGGTTTGGATTAAAGCAGCCAATGCGGTGCATACAGCAATAAATATGTTGAATACATATGAATTACAGTGCTTTACTTTTCGTAGCTACATGTATATGAGCACAGCCTGTCATACGTGTTAGAAAATACTACGAAAAACATGTGAAAAGACTATAAACTCTGTAGTACTCTCTGAATAGACCAGGGTTTTTTTGCTGGCCTAAAATCATGGTTTGATGACACACTGGAGTCATCTTAACATACCCCTCCCTAACTACATAAATGTGATGTTTCTACTAACGTTAGAGCATAGCAACGGTGTCGTTTCATTTGCCCCCTCTGTGAGCAAGAGAGTTTGGTACGTTCACTCAGCCTCTTATTCACTTCAATTGGAAACCAACAGTTTACCTGTTTCAGTGCAATCTCCTTGCAGATCTAACTTTTGATGAGCTGTGTTTGGAAAGAGAGAAGTTGTTGTTCTCCGTGCCATCACCTTGTTCTGTACAATATTACACGACTAGACTACATAAAACATTATTCTTAAACACTGTTTGTAGCCAGTGATGGCTCTGCAACAAAAAGAAAAAAGTGGAACCATAATATGACATCCCAATTTTGCGGGCCAATATTGTTATAAGGGACAAATTTGACTTTTTCTACAGACCCTTTAAAGAAAACTCAGTGCACGTTTTATTATTCAGTGTCTACTGTATAGTTTGTAAATTTTCCTTTTTATTTTTTTTTTATTTTGTGCCATCGAACGTGCATCTTTTGCTCACATGCTGGATGTCTCATTTTAATCTCGTAACATATGGAATCCACAAACGGCTTGGCAGACCTGGCATGGCATGAATGATTAAATGTAAAGCTAAGCGATCTGCTAATCGTAATTTAGAGAATGTAAATGCAGTTGCCATGATGATGATGATAGTGAATGCAGTGACAGCAGCGTTGTCGGCGGAGGGGACCATGTGTCAGATCATATCCATGTCCAGCTGAGCTCTGTTGCTCACGTGAGGTGAGAGGATTGAGCCTGGGATTGTTTAGGGATTAGTCAACAGGATTTACCAGATTCAGAAATTAAGGGACAGGAGTGCCGCAGCGGCAGGGTCGCATTGTCCCAAGAGGAATAAGAAAGCACTGCAGCAACACTATAAGCCAAAAAACGAGTCCCTCTTTCTCTTGTGCTTTCTGCCTTAAAATCTCATCATCACATACACACTTTTCTTCTCTCCATCTGTATGCGGCCCCAGCCCAGCGCCCCACCACCACCACCAATCACCTAATTCTCCTGCCTCTACATGCTTTCAGTCTGGAAAAGAAGGAAGGCGTGTCTGGCTGAACAGATGTGGAGATTTCAGCTGCCGGTCTATGGATCATAACTCTCTCTCTCTGTATTCTCCTCTATCTAAATATTCACACTGGTTATCCATTTGAGCATATGAGGGACACTTTTCACATTGTTTTCTACCATAGAAGGATTTATTGGCAAAAATATATATTTTTCGTGTACGTTTTTTTTTTTTTTTTAAATCAATCTTCAAACTGGAGACAGAAGTGGACACCGACTGCTGGGATCAGTTGATCCAGCTTCAGCTGTCCGGTTCAGGTGACTGGGCACCCTGTGAGTTGGACATCCTTAATGTTTTCTATAATATCTTGTCTTCTTCCATTTAATCCTCCATTTTTTGCTCAGGTTTCCTATGTAAAAAATATTAAGCATTTTCAGTTGCTTTGTACTTTCGTGCACCTAAATTATATCTTTCTTCACTTAGAAAATGAAATATGCTTTGTTGAGTTTTACTTCTGTCTGGAAAATAATTGAGAATGAAGTCGTTTTGCAAACTGAATGTTATATGCAGACCAGTATAGTGTCCTGGAAAAGCAATACTGTAAAACGTAATAGTAAATCTTTGTCTGAAGTCATAAGGGAATTATCAGCTACAGTACGACATGTGGAAGCTAATGAGACATGCACATCATTACTGTACATTGAAAACCATGCATTTTCTAATTTTGTGATTTTTTTTTTTTTTTTTTTTTTTTTAAGGTTATGGAACGTCTACTTCCTCGCAACTAAATAAACCATTTACCAACCATTTATAACCATATTGGATTATCTGTAAAATGCATTGAACAGGATGATGAGCATGTCAGCTATGTACTTTATAATGTGATCATCTGATTCCAATGTAGCTTTATTCAACTTTACAACTGGAGCACATATATTCAGTTAGCTTTTGCCTGCTGCCATATAATAAGATAAGTTTGCCTGGCTTCAGTTAGATTTCAAAATAAGTCAAAGCATGTTTGAAATTGACTGATCCTGAGGCTCTTGGTGATTATAAAGGAGCATAACAGATCAGAGTAGCTTATGTCACGGTTATGAAATGCAACTTAATGACAGAATCTACTGAAAATGTTTGGGTTATTATTTTTCCCCAATTCACTTTTTTTTTTTTTTTACAGTTTTTTCCATATTGTACAGATGGACAAATACCAGCAAGAAAGACATCATTTAGCAGGAAGTTACAAAGACATCAGTTAGCAGGGTGAACTTCCATGTGATTCATTTTGTTGGGTTAGCAATATTTTTTTTATTCTCTCATAGGAAGAAACACACACATAACACACTTTTTAAAATATTGAGATAATCAAATAATCGTTTAAACACAATTACCAAAACTTCCCTTGATTAAGCTCCTCAAGCATACAGTAGGAAACTGAATATCTTTGGGTTGTGGACTGTTGGTCAGACAAAACAAGATGTTTGTAGATGTCACATTTGGCTTTTGGAAATTGTAATTGTTTCTGACATTTAATATTGAGAAAATAATCATTATTTGCAGCCCTGCAAAAAAACAGATTCAATCCAACATGGGAGCTGTCATGCAAAAGGAAAAAAAGCATATAAAAACAAAAATGAAATGAACACAATCAAGCATGACAATACTAAGTTATCATGAGGCATCTCCGTAGTGGCACCGGCCTTCCTTAATTCATGACAACAAAAGCTGCTGTGCCTCTGCTACATTCCATTAGTGAATAACTGTTTCCTGTGTTGTTGTTCCAGGTGACACCAGGAAGTTGGAGATCCCCAAAGGAGAGATGGAGGCTGTCAGGGGCCAGATGGTGGTGTTACACGCCTGGTACAGCCCCAACTCAGACATTTCCAAAAACCCTGTCGTTTGGCACTTCACGGGTAAAGAAACCAAGCAGGTGAGAAGGTCAAAGCGTCAATCTGCAACGATCTGCCCTATAGTTGACCCTTCTCTGATCTCTAGTGGAGTAGACGTTTAGAAGAAAGAAGAGCCTCTTTACAGGGATTAAAATGAAGTACCGTGTGTCTGCTGATCCTCCTACTACTATAGTGGAAGAGTAATACTGTATCTACAAACCAAAATATTAGGGCTGAAACAATGTATGGGCAATCAATTTAAAGTGACATTGCGTAACATTGGATTTCGTTTTTGGCGATTTGGTGTCCCTGTAGTTGGCTCAAAGCAGCAAAAACCTAGCGAGTTGACAACTTTACTAACAGCCAAACATCAAGCAACAACACGAGACACAGCATGCCATGATGTCCATAGAGGCTGCTGAACCCGGTTCTTTTGCCCGCTCGTTCAGCTCTGGTTCTGGCTCAACACCGGCACTCCCTGCTAGTACCCCCCCCCCCCCCCCCAGATATACCCATTCTCCCTATTACAATTATTTTTAAGCTGTTATTTGAAGGTAAAACAGTCACATAATGCTGCTTTAAGTTGTTTTTCTAGCAAAAAAAATACCAAAGATTTCTCTGGTTCCAGCTTTTCCAATGTGAGGATTTGCTGCTTTTCTCAGTTTTCTATCATTTTAATTTGAAATAACTTTGAGTCTAAACTTTTGGTCAGACAAAACATGGTATTCGAAGACATCGCCTTGGGCTTCAGGTTAACTGTGATCAGCATATCTGTTTTACCATTTTCTGCCATATTTTAGATGGATTAAACGAGAAAATAATTGCCAGATAAATAGGTAAAGAAAACAATTGTTGGTTGCAGCCCTGCAAAATATAGAACACGTATTTAAGTTACCTTTTGTCATACTATATCAATTAAAAGTGTATTTCAGGAATTATTTTTCAAGAACAAGTAGTAGGCCTAAATCACATTTGAATTTTATGCGAAAGGAAAGAGCCTTTTTTGAATTGCATGACTGTATATGTTTAGAAACCCATCTGTTGATATGTAAAATGATCTGTGGAGATTAGGATTATTGCAAACACCACTGCTGATGTCTAAATCTTAGTGGAAGGAGAGATGGGCGTTATTAACAAAAGGATGGCACTAATAACGTGTGTGTGTGTGTGTGTGTGTGTGTGTGTGTGTCAGAGTGTGTGTCAGAGTGTGAGTGTGTGTGTGTGTGTGTGTGTGTGTCAGAGTGTGTGTCAGAGTGTGTGTCAGATCTTTGCATGATTAATATAATCTAAACAGTTAATGATGCCTGCCCGATGCCAGAGCTTATCTCAAACAGGAAATCTGCCTAAAATTCAACATCGACCATCTGTACATGTCAGGATTATCTTTATAAATGACGTTGATTTCTGTTATATGGTTAATCTGCACATCTTAATATGGCCGCAGAAAATAATAAAAAAAATAATAATTTCACTCGAATGACCAGAGAGAAAAGTCTCTGTCGTACCTTAATTTTCAATATGTGTTGTATCTCCTACAAAGTCTCAGACTCTGAGTATTAATAATTAACGGTGCAATGATGATGCGGTGCTCAGTGTTTCCAATGGACATGTTTTCTCTGTTCAGGTGATAAGCTTTAGCTCAGGCGAGGTCGGTTATGGCCAGAACGAGTTCACCAAAAGAGTGGGCTTCAGCGCGGCCATGCCCTCAGCCAACCTGTCCATCTACATCAACAACACCCAGGAGTCTGACTCTGGGGCCTACTTATGCACTGTCATCATCCCTGGAAGTCCTGTCCTTTTGGGTAACATACACCTTAATGTCAAAGGTAATGGACCACAGCGTCAGGGGAATTTCAAAGGTTAGATTTAATCAGAGCGGCCTGCGACAAAGCTTACACATTTTCTTTGGATTTGGAAATTCGGACCAAGTGAATGCTGAACATAATTTGAAGGATTTCAGATCAAACCAGTCTGTTTAAAGTCATGTATTTACATGTATGTGAGTATGCACTGTCCAAATAAAATTCATCTGTGGTTTAGGGATTCACTTGCCTCTGAGGTCATGGTGTCATCCTCCAGCAGCAGATGGAAACATTGTGGGATCAAAACATTTACTTATTGTTATGCAATATGGCTACTGCTCCATAAAATCTCCACTTTTTAGCAGTGGATTAAAGCCTAACGTACAAATTGAATAAAGGGTCATTGATCCTGTATTCTTATCTGAACTTATAACACTCCGTCTGCCTGTCTGTCTATTTCTGCAGTCCCTCCTTCTCCCCCAGTGTGCACCATGACAGGGAACCCAGTGGTGAAGGGCAACGTGACTCTGAGCTGTAAGTCCAGTCATGGAAAACCCGTCCCTCAGTACAAATGGACCAAGTCTGCACCTATGTCTGAGGTCTTCTTCTCCCCAATGCAGAGTGAGTATTTTCTTAGCACATGACGAGGATGTTAACTCGTATATTTAAACGGTTAGTGGCCTGTGGGCTTTACTTTGCTGATGGATGCTCCAGATGCACCACAGAGGAAGAAGATCCTCAATCGTGCCATAACATGCAGCATGAAATCCTCTTTACAGATTGAGACAACTCAAACCACAACATACTCCACTCAGAGCACTGCCCATGCAAGAGAGAAAGTGAAAAAAAAATGCATTTGTGCATGCTGTGCTTTCTATATGCTGCTATTGTTGCATTATGTTGTTGATGTTTATATCCAAATGGTGCTGCAGAGAAAATGTCATCTGTTTCTGAACAACAGGACGAGTTATTAGGTATTGACTTAACTGCTTTGATCTTTGGCCCTCATCTCTTTATAGCAGAAAAGTCCTCAGACTCATAATATGAAAACTACTCCCTCTGATTGTGCTTTGACCCAGGGTTTTGTAGTGCTGTATGCACACTCATGCCTACATCACATGTGTATCTGCATCCTCTTACATACCATCAACACTCGAACCCTTTCTTTTTTTTTTTATTATCAGTCCTGACATATTCTCTCTCTCTATGACACTTGAACTCTGCTATCACTGCTTATCTCTTTCAGCAATCTCTCTCTGTTTTCCCTCTCAGCTGATCCTCTCTCAGCACTCCTCATTTTCTGTTTCTGTTGACCTCTGTGCCTAATCTAACAAGCCCCATGTCATTACTTGATCAACCCCTCTAAGAGGCATAAGTTGGATTTGGGACTTCACTCCACCCCCTCCCCATCAGTTTGTACCACTCCTTTGCTTCCTCTCATTCATGCTCTCTCTTTCTCTCTCTCTGCCATCTTTTCTTCTGGAAAAAAAAAAAAAAAAAAAAAAAACAGAATGGAGAGCCTGCCCCCAGCCCATGTTTGTCCTTGGGTTCATGGGTAAGGGTTTTCACTCATACATTTTCCACTCATTTCCCCAACTCCCATCCCACCTCCTCACCTGCAAACTCCTCGAATCACAGCCATTAAGCTGTAGAAAAAGCTTTAAAAGAAAACAAATCAACCCAATCTGTATGAATGCTTATAGGATTATGTTTCAGAAATCATTACCATCAAAAAGAAAAAGCTTAGCGAAGGTGTCAAGCCAGGTAATAATCCCACTCAACCTTATAAATTCACATTCTCCTTGGACACTCATTGATTGAATCGTCAAAAAAATTAAACTCTCGAGGAATAGCAGTAGTTTATCCTCACTGTAATTGTATTACATATTGGAATATTTTACTAAATATATCCATAATCAGAATTTTGAATATGAGACATATATTTCCATTTTGTAAAAGAAGGGTTGAATTTGTTCTTTAAATCTTTTGTAGTATGTGTGATGTGTTAGATTTAGCTGTCATCCTAATGCATTCATTCATGTTTTAAACAGTCTTTTTGAACCAAGGACCATTCCATTGGGCTGGAATGATGATTGAATTGATTGTAATAGTGATTCAAAGGAATAGTTTTTAAAGATTTGAAGGCTAATTTCTTGCTCAGAGTTAACTGGCTTAAATTAGATTACCAATACTCATGGTATATAGCCTACAGTATATATACAGCTAGCTACAATGAGAAGCCAGTTAGCTTAGCCAGTTAGCAAGCAGAACTCTGGCTCTGTCCAAAGGTAACAAAATTCACCTGCCAGCAGCTTGAATTAGCTCACTAATTTACACATTACAACTTCTTTCTCAGATTCGGACAAAAGCAGAGGGTTTAACAGGTTTTAATTAGCTAACCTAGTTAGTGATAAGTTATAAGGATTCTGGTAGGCAAATCTTGTTACCATTGGACAGAGTCAAGCTAAGCTAGCTGTTTCAGCTCGCTAACAGTCATTAAATCAATTAAAACCTTTAAGAGCACATGTTTTTACGCTTTGGTTTTTGTACCGATCAAATAAGACATAATGTGTAAATTAGTGAGCTTTAGAGGTCTGGCGGGTTAGGGTCAGACAGAGCCAAGCTAGCTAGCTATTGTCTCTAGTCCAGCGGTCAGCAACCGTAGGCACTAGCAACAAGTGCAAGAGGTTTTTTTTTTGGAAATGCTCTAATCTGCATGCCAAAGGACCACTTTCACAGCCATTGGCAGGAGCACAGCCTGTTGTTTAAGGTATTTTGATTGGCTTTTCCTCCACCTGCATTCCGCGTAGACCCGCCCTACTATGCCTCTGATTGGCTAGTACTCATTGCCTTCTTCACAGAATGCGGCACGAAGGAAAAGAACAGCACTGCCTGAGCGGGCTCGGTAGATGATGGCAGGCTTAATGCTGATATGGCACACTGATTAACTACAACATTTTAAAATGGCATATAAAAGGTACAATATGTAACTTTTCTGCATTAAAATGTCTAAAAACGACCATACCATATATTTTTTTGAGTTGTGTAGTTACACTATCCCAAATGTTTCCATTAAATGGCAAACCCAGAGAAATCTGTTATTTTATTTTCAGACACGTCACGTTTCATTTAGTTGCCTGTCAGTGGTGTCATATAACCTTTCACCATCTAGTTACTCGTAACGTCCGTCAAAACACGGGCACAATACCGCATACCGCATACCGGTAACACTGCTTTTTCTGCCAAAAGGCATCATTTTGTGATTAATTACATGCCACTTTGCAACACAGTAATACAGTAGAAACCTTATTTATTGATACATATCAATATTAATCCAGCTTAATGTTACTACAATGTATGTGCTGGTTGACAAGTAGCTAACGTTAATGCTAGCTAATGCTTGGTGGATAACATTATAGGGTTACAACATTGTTCAACATGTTCATAAAGTTATTAGTAGTATGACTGTTTTGACCATGGATAAAAGCAGCACTGCGCTAACCCACGAATAAGTTCACTAGTAACGTTAACGTTAGCTGTATAGATAGACGATCAATCTAATGCTAATTTAGCAAGCTAGCAGACTCCGGTCTGCCTGCCTCACTCCCCCGGCACAAAGAGACTTCATTCGGGATGATAGCTGACAGCACAGCCGGGACATGTAGCAATAGCTAGTTACCCGGTGCCGGGTGCTTATGACGCTAACGGCAGTTTAATAAAGCGTATATACTGTCTATGAGAATATCAGACCCAGGCATCCTAGTCACAACATCGGCCATGCATAATGTTAGCTAGCTACTTCTCCGTTAGCGCTAGCGGTGTTTGTACCGAAAACCTCCTCCCTGCCAAATTTCTCCCCTCTTCGCGTGTAGCTGTCTTTACAGTTAGCTAGCTAAATTAACCCGACAAAAGGTGGGTTAAACACCAAAACGAATAGTTAAGATTACAGAAAAGTGAAGGGGGAGATCGGGCAGCTGGGAGATGTTCTCCTGCTGGCTATCCTAGCCAGCAGCTAAAATCTGCTAACGTTAGCCGCTAATGTTAGCTTGCTGGTTCACTAGCTAACTGGTCAGCTAGCTACCAATACAGATTGAATCAAGAAAAACGTAATTATGTTGGGGAAACTGCAGCTATTTTAGCGAGAGACCCCTAGCGGCAGAAAGTTACATATTGTACGTTTTAAAAGGTTGCCGACCCCTGCTCTAGTATGACAAAAGTCATTTTGAGGCATCTTTTTTGGTGTAATCATAAGTTTCAGCACAATCCTTAGCAACACTTTACAATATAAAACAGTGGCATGTGAATGGAGGCAATGAATAAATTCATAGGAAAAATAGTGAATGAATAAATAGACAGATACAGATACCTATACAGTACTGTTTTCGTTCGTCCACTAGAATTACATAGAAATGTAATTATTTAACTCCTTTTATTTTGTACATATTCACCGTTATTATTGGTTATTTATTAGTTTATTATACATATATATATTTCATACATGAATACAAATATTTCTTTTCAAATGTTCGAAATAAATTAAGTTTAATTCAATCCCATCTATTAGTCCTTTGAGATTAAATTAATGGCAATGAGTAAATTACACTAATTGGTACTGCATTTGTTTTCTGATTCCTTTTTTGTTTGTGTGTGTGTGTGTGTTTTACATTAATTGTGATAATCCATTGCAGCTTGGATGATGTAATGTGAGGTGGCAAACTATACAATGAGCTTCATATACATAAATCACATATAATGTGTCATGGATTTGACAAATGCTGTTCGGTGACCTTGCAGCGATGGCAGCGTTATGAGTGATGCCCCTGTCTTGCTATGAGGCAGCACCTTCTGTAACGTCAGATCTGCCGCTGGGATCCAATCACTGTGCAGGCTTGAACTCGCTCCGAGTCAGCTGATGTTCTGCTTATCTGTCACAGTTGGGTTTGGTTCTTCACTGCTGGTTTTCAAGCCAGGGTATTAAATAATGAGAGAGGGATAAGTGCATATCACACTCATTTATTTGGCACCAACTTTTCATTTGATTTCTGAGGCATGCTTACTTATAAAACTTTGGTTATAAAACAATAAAGCTACGATCTGTTAATGAATACCAGCCATTCTTACTTTCACATTTAATCATTTTAGTGTGTGTAGATGTTTTGAGTCATGTGACCAGACCAACAGATAGGTAATGCTTCAGCAGCAAACTATAACAGATCATTTCAGACTTTTCCATCCAGTTACTTGTTTTAGTAACCTTTGCACCTACCTTGCTCCCAGTGGTGCAGTAGCAGATGGTTCAGACAAAACACAAAGCTCAATCCACGCAAACCTTTGGAGGAAGACAGCTGTTTGGACACAATGATTATTCAGGATTTTCTGCTCTCTTGCATTAAAATGTTGCATGCTGGTATAACGTGAACCTTGACTTTTCATCTGGGATGATTTGGATGAGTCTCTGTGTTGCGTTACTTTTCCCTCTGTGGGGATTGACTCAGTTCAGTGCGACAGGCGTGCGTGAACACTTATAAGACACCTACCCACCGGAACAACACTTAAGGAGCGGGATCCCACAAAACGGATGCACACCCACTCTCATTTCATTACGTCCTCCCCCCCACGAAAGCAAAACCACATCAGATGAAGACATGCTGCAATGTGACGTCTAAGATTGGATTTCAGAGGATTTGTTGTGATTAGTCCCTCATAAAGCTTGTTTATTTTTCTACAGCCTATGTTTGCAACAACACAGCATTTTAAGCCAGATGTGCTAAGAGGAACAGACTGTCTTGAATGGAAATACCCAGTTATGAAAGCACTGAGAGGGATGCACACCAACTTACTGCTGTGTCATAACCTTGGTGTGAGAAAATATTAATACAAAAATTGCTGACAAACCTCATTATGTAGCAAGACCGCAGAATCCTCTGCAGAGCCGTCTGCTGCGGGATTGCACCAATGACAAAATATAAACTGTAGGTACTGGAGATGAGCCAATAGTGGATTAAATTCTGGATTATGAGTGGGAATCAGTAACTAATCACTACCATGATATGTTGCACACAATGATGGTGTCATGATACAGATGACTCTGTGATACACAATACCTCAATATGTGTTAACGAAGAGGAAAATGTAATCATTTTTCAATAAGTAAATCCGCAATCAGTGTATTTATATAATGCGTTATGAAATGCTTTGTGCATAGTTTAAGCTTTTTTTAACACACCAACATCCAGATCTATGTAAATCCAAGTGTAAAACAGCCCAAAACTAGCTGAACGTTTAGAAATAAAATACTTTAAAACAATAGAAACTTCTTTCTATTCAAGTCAGTTTATTTATGCTAAATGATTGTACTGTTGTTTCCCTTATATACGCGACCAATGAGAGAATTTGATGACATAATCCTCACAGTTCGTTCTCGCAGTAAAATTGTGTTTCTTACTTTGGCAGTATAGTTCCCTAGTGTGTAATGTTGTGGTAGAACATTTTAATGTTGACCTGTATAGTTTTCTAGTTTTTATCGAGCCCATTTCCACAGATCACATAAATATATGATTGTGTGTGTGTGTGTGTGTAACTGTGTGCTTGTTTTGCAGATGAGAGGCACGGCACCCTCAGGCTGAGCAACCTCACTAAAAGCATGTCAGGGAAGTACATCTGCCGAGCCAGCAACACTGCCGGCTCTGACAGCTGCTCCATTAACCTGGAGGTTATCACCTGTACGTACTCCACTGCACACCACTGTACTTAACACACAGCTGTGACTACTGTTAGGGGTAAATATTGATCTGTGATCCGTTTCCCAGCTTCCAATGCAGGCATGATTGCAGCAGCTACGCTGGGGTCGATGGTGGGACTTGTGGCCATGGTGCTCTTCCTCATATTCATACTGAGAAGAAGGAGGGACACTGAGGAGGAGATGGCCAACGAGATCAAGTGAGAGTTTCAATATAAACTGTACAGTGGCCACTTTATTAGGCACATTTGTACAATCGAAAGCAATTCAATACAACAGCTCTGTCATGATTTCCACCTTTTACAGTTTAGGTAAGTTTTATTATCTTCAGTTTTTGGTGACATTGTTTATTATTGAGCTCATAGTTGAAGGTGCTGTTGTACTGGACTACGTTATATACTTTATACAGTACATTACATGTTATACATTAGAGCTGTGCTTCTAATGCTTTGTCCTTCCTATTTACATACATGAGGGGGGCAGAATATTAAGAACACCTCTAAATATAATGACGTTCAGTACAACGCTACTACTGTGATCTCGCTCGATGGTGTTTTAAGCCCCCAACGTCTCCTTCCAGGCAGCGCGGCGACCGTTGACTTCAAGGCACCTAACTCTAACCATAACCATAACTCTAACCCTAACCATTGCCTAATCGACTTCAAGGCAGCGCTGCGACCGTTGACTTCAAAGCACTTAACCCTAACCTTGACCATTGCCTAATCCTAGTGCCTTCCAGGCGACGTTGGGGGCTTAAAACACCGATAAACTATGATCTCAGTGCTGAAACGTATCATTGAATTAACACATTTATGATGATATCAAAAAGAAAACTGAACATTATAGGCCTCATAAAATTACTTTGATGCCGAACAATTGTACTGGATTGTATTAGAGTGTACAGGTGTATCTAATAAAGTGGCCACGGGCTTTGAAGTTACAGCTATTACAAGTTGTTTATTTACAGTGTTGAAAGGAGAAACAAAAAGAAACAAAGTACATTCACTCAAGTGCTACTTGCGTAAAGAGATATTTTGATTTCAATCCAGCTCTGTGTCATGGCAGTGTGGGCAGTGTTTAGATGAACGGTGCTACGGATGGAAGGCACACACCGTTCATCTAAACACAATGCCCACACAAAGATGACACAGAGCTGGATTGAAATTGGCAAAGTTTACATCTGCAGTCAAAAAGGAAGGAAGTGGCTGTACTCAGTGCCATAGCATTCAAGCTCTTTATTTCTTTAGGGCACCATTAGCCAGAAGCATAGAGCCATTACATTTACAAATAAGTACTCTAAGGCGAGACTATTTTCCCTTTATTAAATCCAAAGCAAAGTTCTATGCTTCTGCATTAAATTCTTATATTGAGTTGATAAGAAAAATGCAATACCATACTTGAATTACCGAATTCAGATGGTACTTAGTATACTTTTTCCTCAACATATTCTCAGAAGGAAATACTTTAATGTTTATATAACTACAGCTATATACTGACAGCTACAAAACACATGATCATCTAAAAAAAACAGATTTGTTAAAGAACCAACAATTTACAAAGCTTTCTAATTAGTAACTTTACTTTCGATAATACATTTTGTTGACAGAACTTACTTACAAACATTTACATAACAGGACCTTTTAAGGCACAGATATACTGTAATATTTTTTTTTAGCGATGCGTACGCGTAGACAAGTGGAGGCGGGAACGGCATTGTTTACATACTTGCCTGCGTACTTTGCATGTACCTGGAGGATTAAACGTATATCCACTAGGGGGCAGATCAGTGCCATATCATCCCCGGCCGACACCGGGAGATATTCCTTGGCTGCAGTGTGGAACAGCTGATGACCTGCCTGTCAGATTATATGCTGCCCCCATGTTCATGTGCTGAATTGGATCTTGCTGACGCGTAGCGTCCATTTCTGAAGACGTGCACAACCTGCGCTCCAAAGGAACGCGGGATACGCAGGGGGGGGCATCTTACGTACGCGAACGAGTAGTTAAAAGCAACTATATCTGAGCCTTTATTTGTAAGTATATTTATTGTGCTATCAATATTTTATTTTTTATTTTTCTGAAAGTTTCTCAATGTGTATTTGTGATAAATACTGTATGAGACGCCATGAGTCATTTGAAAATCTGCAATATCTGAGTGTTTTTTGCCAGAACTCAGTATGAGTGCAGAACACTGAAGCTGAATGTGTGTTGTCCTATTTCCCTTTTGTCATTTTTGATTTGAGTCATTTTCATTAATTATGAGTTTTTACTGATCTCTCTCTCTCTCTCTGTCTCTGTCTCTGTCTCTGTGTGTGTGTCTGTCGGTCTGTCTGTCTGTCTGTCTGTCTCACAGGGAGGATGCTCAGGCACCAAAGAGAGTGTCATGGGCAAAGAGTAACACCGGCTCAGACATTGTATCCAAGAACGGCACGCTGTCCTCCATAGCCACCAGTCCTCGACCCCGAGACCCGCCAAACTACCACTACCCGTACTCCCCAACATCAACTTCAGACACTGGTTCGGTGATCAATGCCTACCAGCTGCGACCTGGAGAAGCCAATACGCTACAGGGACTTCCCGGTTACAACATCGGAGGCACCCCGTCACGCAAACACAAGCGACCTCCCAGTACAAACGGGGCCCCTCCGCAGCTTCTAAGGGGCTCTGTGGTCGCAATGCCCAACAGGACTGAGGGGGCTCAGCCTCAGGTGCCTCCACCCACTGTGTCCCCACAAATGAGCTCCTCCACTCTGACACGCATGGGAGCTGTAGCTGTCATGGTGCCTGCTCAGAGCCAAGCCGGCTCACTGGTGTAGGCCAGCAGAAGGACCGTGGTTACAGATGGAGAGAAAGTATGCCTTGAAATGGAAAGCACTTTCTCCCTGAAGACCTGGAAGCTTGTGAGAGAAGAAATGTCTCCCTTCGGCTCGTTCATTTCAGTTTCTTTTTTTAAAAAGATTTTCATTTACACTCTTATAAAGAGATCTTCAAAGTGGAATCCAATAGCATTAGGATTTTTAAGCAGCATACAATTTAAGACCACGGATTTCAAGAGAGTTGTTACCCTATTACAGTGTGTCTGGATACTGTAAACCCTTAGAGCTTTGCAGTTCTTGCAAAATATGTTTTGACTACATTTGTGTGTATATGTATATATATATATATATATATATATATATATATATATATATATAAATTATGATTTCACTTGTAAAGCTGTGTAAGGACATTTTTCAGTCACTTGTCTCAGGCTAACTGCACTAGTTCAAAATCACAATTCAGGTATTCAACTTGATCGCTTTCTTTGATCCACATTTACTTGTGTTCACGTAAAGGGTTGTTTTATTTAACCTACTGTAACGTCGGTGTGGTTCCATGACACCGATGTCTGCTGAGAGAACTTTTGAGTATATTGCCTGTTATGGTAGTTGGAATGTAACCAAAATAGTGAGTACATGTTGAAAGTTGATGGTTTCTTAATATTTTGTTCAAAGGTGCTTGGTATAACTTGTATATGATACGATTACTGCAAACGTCCATTAGTGGATAAGATAATAGACCAACCTTCCAGCTGATGGTCTTGTTTGTTTTCTTTAAAGTTACTGAACTTTGGAAATAAGGTGGTGAGTTATTAATAGTGAAAGGCTACATGTAGCACTTTTAAAGCAGTTTTGATTGTTGATCATTTTTTTAAATAAAGTGTTCTGCAGTGTTTGATTTTAGCATGACTGACTTATCACTTCACCTATAAACATTTCTCATGAAAACAGTTCATATATAATGACAAAATGTAAATTATAATTCCTATTTAAGTGGGATTCAGGGTGCAAATAAAAAGGCTGATTTCTTTTTATGAGATTATTTTATTTGGAGTGTGATCACACAGACATAATTTGCAATTTTAGTACACAACCATTTACTTTTTGATCTGTGGCAGTATACTGCATGTAGGGTAACAAAACAGTAACCTGGAATATAAATACAATCTAAAAGGCCACTTCAGGCACAG
Organism: Sander lucioperca; assembly: GCF_008315115.2. NCBI lineage: Eukaryota > Metazoa > Chordata > Actinopteri > Perciformes > Percidae > Sander > Sander lucioperca. The sequence continues at coordinate 8,566,282 of NC_050177.1, forward strand.
AGATGCTGAGACTGCATGTGATATATACAGTAGAGCAACCACACCATTATTCTCACAAATTGAGTGAAAGTGTTGTAAAGAGCAGCTTTTTATATTCATATTAAAAAAAAGACAAATATTGTATCCACACTAGCGGCTTCAAGAGGAAAAAAAGGTGTTTAGAAAAAAAAAAACTTTTCATCTAAACTACTTAGATTATCATCATTGCTGGAGGTGGTGACAGAGAATATGCTTTACTAATTACCAAAACTAAAAGAGCTTTTTAGCTGTGCTAGCCTCATAGTCAGGCCCCTACGTTAAGTATACTTATTTTAAGCTGTGCTTTGAGTCGAAAATGTAATATGCTAATGTTTAGGATTTTAATATGCTATATTAGCATTTAGCTCAAAGTATAGCCTGAAATTCAGTCAATACTTTAAAGGAACACGCCGACTTATTGGGACTTTAGCTTATTCAGCGTATTCCCCAGAGTTAGATAAGTCCATACACACCCTTCTCATCTCCGTGCGTGTCGTAACTCTGTCTGACAGTTCCACCGGTAGCTTAGCCTAGCACGGATCCTGAAGGTAATCGGTTCTAACTAGCCTACTGCTCCGAATAAGTGACAAAATAACAGCAACATGTTCCTATTTACATGTTGTGATTTGTATATGTATGTATTGGCATTATTTTGTCACTTATTGGAAGCAGTAGGCTAGTTGGAACAGATTACCTTCAGGATCCGTGCTAGGCTAAGCTACCGGTGGAACCGTCGGACAGAGTTACGACACGCACAGAGATGAGAAGGGTGTGTATGGACTTATCTAACTCTGGGGGTTACGGTGAATAAGTTAGGTTTGAGTTTGGGTAAGTCCCAATAAGTCGGCGTGTTCCTTTGAGAAGAAGTTGTTGAACATGTTGAAATTCTGACCTACAGGTGGCACTTCATTAAAAAGTAGGCAGGTGATTGCCAACGTCATTTGGATTCATCCTCTTTAAACCACAAATGTACCAAATCTTCTTGGGAATCTGCACAGTTGTTACTGAGATTTCACTCTAGAGGCAAACTGATGAATCAACATTGTCATCCCTACAGCCTTGCTGCCAGTGTAGCTAAAAATAAAAACAAAAAGAACCAATATTAAATAAAGAAAAAAAAACTGTTTACTCCTCCAATAACCTTTGACGTTTTTAGAAAACCTACGATGCGGAGGGTATTTCAGGAAACCAGTCACACAGTAACAATGCGGAGATGAAGACCGTAACAATATGGTCACTACTGAAGTCACTCAAAGATCCAGGGGATAAGATCTATGAAGACTCTGTCAGCAGATTTCGGGAAATGATCATCCTCATCACCTCATTTGTGCCTTTGTAGACGAAACAAAAAGGAGAATAAATGAGTCAAACAAACAAAGCCAAGTGCAACAGCTGTCGTAAATATAAGAAACTTAATTATAATAAAATCCGATCAGGACATACAGAGTAAGGTCACTGTTATAAAAGCTCACCTTCTAGAATTTGATGTACTCTGATGTCTCGGACAAACTGCTGCACTGCGTAGTCTTTGAGGTAGCCGTACCCACCATGCATCTGAAGAGCCTGGTTGCAGATCTGTTGAGTAACAACAGTTACAATATAGAAAAGTGAAATAACTGCAGAAGTTTTTATTGTGGAAAATAAATACGCCTATTATTACTCAGTGTTACTCACATTAAAGCACTCATCTGTGACAAAGAGTTTGGCCATGGCGCAGAGAGAAACGGCGTCGGGCCGGTTCTCCTGCAGCGCCGTCGCAGCTTCACGCACCAGAAGGCGAGACGCAACCAGCTTGGTGGCCATTTCTGCCAGTTTAAACTGAAGAAACTACACACACACACACGCACGCACACACACACACACACACACACACACACACACACACACACACACACACACACACACGGAGAGAGGGAAGGATAAAATCAAGAAAATCAAAAGATACTTCTTTTTTTTAAATCACTGATAAAATACATTGGATCCTGAATCCTTGTGTGAGCTACTTACCTGGTTGTTGGAGAGAGTCTCTCCAAACTGCTTGCGTACTAACAGATGATCCCTGGCTAGCTGTACACTGGCATGTGCTGCCCCAAGAGAACAGGATGCTGTAGGAGTGTAATATAAAAACAGATGTTTGTCACCTGGAGACTTATTTTTTAGTATATATCTATGTATGTATGTGTGTGTGTGTGTGTATATGTATATATATACACACACACACACACACACACACACACACATATATATATATATATATATATATATATATATATACACACATACTGTATATACATACACACACATATATATATATATATATATATATATATATATATATATACATACATACTGTATATACATACACAAACATATATATATATATATCTATCATTAAAAGGTCCAATGTGTAGGAATTTCTCTCATCTAGCGTTGAGATCATATATCGCAATCAACTCTCTCGCGCCACGCAGTTTAAAGTACGTATTACAGCTACGGTAGCCTTCACGCTTCAAAAAGCAAGTCTCTTGCTCTTTTTAATATCCTTTTTCTTTTTCTGGGTGAAGAAGAAGACTCCTGATCCTGACATTTGGAATACGTGTGGTCCTCCATGTTTCCTTCTTCAAACTTGCCGGGGCCGGGAAGCTATGATACCCATTAGCAGCATTAGCAGCACCTGTGAGTTTATCATGTGACAGAGAAAACAGGAAAGGCGGAGCAGTATGTCCTCTATGTCCCTTATCGGCTAACGTATTTCAAGATGGCGCATGAATATGGAGCGTCTACCCCAGTTCATGCGAACGCAAATGTAAAATTTCAAGCCAAAAGGAATACTTGGAATTGATGGTGGTGGTAAATATTCATGAAAAAGGACAAGTTTGTGAACGGGCAACACAGATTTTGATAATGAACAACTAAACACGTTACACACTGGACCTTAAACTATTGTACAATAAATGGGTAACTACTTGGATAGTGTTTTTGTCCTCACCAATATTAATTCTGCCTCCATTCAGGCCTTTCATAGCTATGTTGAATCCTTGTCCTTCCTCACCAAGCCGGTTGGTCACTGGGACGGCACAGTCCTCAAATATCACCGCCCTGGTCGGCTGAGAGTTCCAACCCATCTGGAGAGAAACGTTGAAAAACAGCTGAGTGACTGTGACTTACTTCTGCCATCTAGTGGTAACAGCAAACACTATCTACAGAGTTAAAAAAAAGAGTTCAATTCAACAATCTAACACCAAAGAAACTCTACCTTCTTTTCTTTTTTGCCAAAATGGAGGCCTGGGGTTCCTTTCTCTACCACCAAACAAGAGATGCCTTTTGCTCCTTTACCCCCCGTTCTGCACATCACAACATAGACGTCTGTGTCTCCTCCTCCGCTGATGAAGGCCTGAAAAGTCACAAACGGACAAGACGCGGTTCTGACTCACTGTTGTTGTTGTATTCACAGTTATATGAAACCACATGCGAGCATAAACAGGTTTGAAATTACCTTAGAACCGTTGAGGATGTAATGGTCACCTTTCAGCTGTGCAGTGGTCAGAAGTGAAGCAGCATCACTGCCGCTGCCTAGAATCACAGACCCTAGGTTTACTGTGTTGTAGTGCATGCGTGCAAAAAGCACCATATGATATAGATGTAAGATGCATTACTTACAAACTATGAATATATTACACAGAAAAACATCTAGTTTTATAGAATCTAGAGGTTGTTTTTTTTTCCTGTCCTTTATTTTTTCATTTCCATATAAAAGACTGACCTGGTTCAGTGAGACAATAGGAAGCAAACTTTTCCATCGAACAGAGTTGGGGACAGAACTTCTCCCTCTGCTCAGTATTGCCAAAGGTGTCTATCATCCAGGCACACATGCTGCAGAAAAAGGAGCATACTGCGGATTTGCAGGCAAATGCATAGAAGATATATGGCATAGGAACTATTAGGGGTCACAATGTAATTAATTTACTTACTTATTTTCACAAGATCAAAAAGGAAAGTACCAAATACATCTGGAAAAAAAAAGTCTAATTGACGGAAATTATGTTTCAGTGCTGATGAATTACATCATTGCATTGCATCAGTGTTTTCTATCATACATGTTTGAACTTATTGAAGATGTAACTATGGTATATGTATTCTAACAGCTTCACTAGATTAATCTGTACAGAACTCTTTTAGTCACATAACTTGAAATTGATCTGACAGATATATGGTTCTTTGGGCTATACACAACCAGATTCAAGTCAATTTTGATGAAGAAATCCATCTCTTGTTAGAAACAACCAAATAAATAATCCTCTCATCTTCATTTCATCTTAATATTTTTCACCGCAGGTCCATGCCATTATTGCCATGTGAGGGGTTCGTACTTGTGGATACTGATGTAAGCTGTGGTGCTGACACATCCTGTGGACAAGGCCTCGAAGATGACTGACGTGTCGAGCCGAGAAAGACCCGATCCTCCGACATCCGGCTGTACGTAGATCCCACCAAACCCCAACTGGGCTGCCTTTCGCATTGTCTCTACTGGGAAAAGTTCCTGGGGGGAAAAGTGAACATTAAATTATAATGTTAAACTATAACTAAGCACAGTGGACAAAGAAACATCTAATATATCATATTTATGACTGCTAAGACATACAGATGCTTCCTATCAAGTTAGAGCTGGGCGATATGGAGAAAAAAAATCAAATATCAAGATATTTTTTACCAAATATCAATGTCGATATTGCGTCGATATTATAGGGTCGACTATTGGTGCTTTCACAGAATATTTACGCAATGAGATTTTTGATAAATAATCATCAGTAACGTGGATATAATGACTAAGTGGGTACAGGCAAATAATAGAACAGTTACAACAGTTAAAGTTCAGAAAATGACATCACTTTACTGTAATGCAGCCTTTAAAACCAGGAAAAGACAACACTAATGTCACATTACGATATCCAACATTTAAGACGATATCTAGTCTCATATACCAACGTCGATGTAATATCGATATATATTGCCCAGCCCTGTATCAAGTCAATAATTTCAAAACTACAAAAATGATAGCTTAGTTTCAGGATGTGGGATTTTTGTCGTCTCCGTACGGAAAACTGGATCTTCTGCTTCAGCTGCACACTCAGGGACACTTCACTAGAAATGATTCTTGCATTTACAGAGATTATGAAGACTAAGTCTGCTGCCTTGACATAGTCTAACCTTATATACTGTACGCCTTGCTCCAACATACCTTCTGGTCCCACTCTGCCATGTGTGGAGCCATTTCATTGGCTGCAAAATCAAAAGCCACTTTTTGAAACTCCCTCTGTTCATCTGTGAGTCCATGAGCAGCTGTCGACAAAGAGCAGAGAACATATGTGGAGAAAACAATCTGCAATCCTGCACGGAAACAAGTGTAGTATGTGCATGGTTGCGTTTAAATATCCTAAAAGGTTACAGATGTCTCTAACTTTATTTCCAACACTTTGAGTGATTTGGATGAGCAAGACTTTTCTTCTTCAACAAGTGCTGTTACAGTGCTCTTATACAAGGAAGCAAACAGATGCTGAAAAAAACTAAATGAAAAACTAAAGGTCAAGTATAGCACTGGCAAAGAGGGAGGAAAGCCTCGAGTCCAGACAATACATTATTTAAATGTTAAACAATTAAAGTCAGCATTGCTAAAATTCCCTGACACATCATAACCTAGGAAGCATACATACATATGACCCTGTGAAGAGTAGGAGCCTCAGAAAATCAGGTGCAAAACTAACCAATAGTAATAGCACATTAATATCAAACCCTGAATGGGCTGTGCGTGACTTTATCTTGTTTTATTCAGAGTCAAAAGATTGCCCGTCTGGGTGTTAAACTGAATACCAACACCGGTCTGTTAGCTAACTTAGTTCACTTATGGTCACCGGTGTCACACTTTCTTTCATAACACACATCTGTGTCCTAAACTATAACGCAAGCAGTTCTCGTTTTCTGGGACTTACGGTCGACACAAGAAGCTATTCCTCGTCTCTGTGGGCTTCTGTTTAAAAAGAAACGATGGTTCCTGCAGATGCCGGAGCCTAGTCTAGCAATTCTTCCCAGAGGTCTGACAGTCGCCATGTTTACCCCCACAGTGTTGTGTTATGTCACTACTGCTGCTGCTGCTGCTTCTTCTTGGGTTTTAACAGCGGTTGGCAATCAGCGTATTCGGTGCATTACCGCAACCTTCTGTTTCGGAGTGTAACGTTAACCTTCAGAAAAGACGTTTACGGAGCCCCTGGCTGGGTCAGTCGAAAAAAAGAGGCATGCTTAAATCTGTGGCTTTAGACTGTTAAAATAAGATCTGCGTGGACCGTGCCCTCGTTTTTGTAAAATGTGCCCACATATTTGCAAACTGTGTGCGCTCCTGTAGTTTAGCGGTGTAGTGTAGCCTTTTATATATGTCAGTGAGTGTAGCTTGTCAAATTCTGTTTTCGAGTTGTTGCCCCTTGTGGCCAATGGAGAAATAGCTGTTACAACACAAACGGGAGTAGCTGGCAATTAAATCAAGTGCACCAATAAGTTTGTTGACGTCACGCGGGTTTTGATGGCTGACCACTTTGGAGCTCTCCCAATACTTCAATGCTTTGGAGCACTTCTTAGGTATGATTTGTCTGTGTTTATGGAAGCTATCTACTGACCCAGAGCTGCATTGTAATCTGTATTCATTTAAAACATTGAAGGCACTTTGGTTTACGTGTGGCTCAGGTTTGTGTAATGTTAGAGTTGTTAAAAGCTAGCTAGTAGCTATTCTGCCATCCATGTCTAACGTTAATGCTGATGAAGAGTACACGCTCCTCCTAACTTCCAGTGGACCTCAGGATTGTTTTATCGTTTTAGTAACCGTTAGAGTTGTTTTATCAACGAGTTTTTGCAAAGTAACACATGGCTCATTTATCAAATCAAATGCTTGTATTTACCTGCACGTGTTACTAAAAAAAACAAGGCAATCGTATCTTTATGCAAGCTTTTTGTTATTATGATAATTTGACATAGTTATAATTTACCACGTAGTCGGTGACATGGTTGTTTGGAAGCTAACGTTAGCTCCAGACACGCTAATTTCACTTTTTGTGAGAATTGTGTCCATTCAAATAAGCAGCCGGAACTGTCAAATCAACACTGTAATGTTATCCGTTTAACTTTGCTCGCAGTGCATCTACTTGCCTTGGAATGTAACCTTACATTAAACTGAATGTATATTATAAAAAAAAGATATAAATTGTTAATGGATAAAATGACCAGATGGGAATGTCTTTTGATTAGGCTAATCCAGTAAAACAATATCTGATGAATTAAAGTACTTAAATACAAAATAAATATAATCCACCTAGCTAGCTAGAGATGGTAAAGGGACAGCTACCACGGTATGAATAATATGAATGGTAGACAATGACATCATCAAGGTATCAGAATCAGCTTTATTGGCCAGGTTTGCGTAAACAAACAAGGAATTTGACTCCAGTTAATCTTTGCTCTCAAAGTACAACACTCACTTAACATATAAAGAGTTAAAAACAGAAAGGACAGTAAGAAATATAAAAAAAAATCCTGTTAAGTATGCAGTATAACAATACAATGTATGTCATCATATCACCCTGTTGTGGACGATACTTGATGTTTAACATGCTTCTTTATAGACCGTGAGAGATGCCACCAAAGACGAGGGCCAGAGTGAGTAAAAGACCAGCAAGCTCAGGTAAGCAAATGAAGTCGCAGAGTAAAACTTCTTGTCTCATCTGGTATGTTATTTTCTAACGAGTGACAATTATTGCTGCCGCAACAATAACCCGGCAAAGATTATGATGGTGAAAAGGTTGGCAGTAAGAGGAAAGCTGCAGCTTCTGTTGAGTCTGGGAAAACTGAGGAGAGCTCCGAACCGCCACAGTACTGTCGCTGGCTGATGAAGTCTGAGCCCGAGAGCCGCTTTGAAAATGGGATCGACGTGAAGGTACAGATCGAGGATCATCAGCACCGTCTGTTGTTCTCGCAAACAATGGGAGTGGGCTGCACTCGTCTGACGCGTCTGGTTTCATTCTGCAGTTCGGGATCGAGGATCTGAAGGCGTTGCCTGATCAGACTGGCTGCTGGGACGGCGTCCGCAATTATCAGGTAGAGCCACAAAAGTGACTCCTGATATCAATAGATGTTTACCTGAAATGAGGCACCGCTCTGAAAAGGCTTTTTGACATTTTAGTCTCACCAGCAAATTCTTTACTCTTCGTTTTTTTTTTCTTTTCTTCTCTATTTGGGAATGTTCCTCTGAACTATCCATCATCTGCAGGCGCGCAATTATATGAGGCAGATGAAAAACGAGCAGTTGGCTTTCTTTTACCACAGCAACTGCAAGGAACCTGGGATAGCCGGAGTCATGAAAGTAAGTCTTGCTCTTTCCCCTGCTAATTATACTGTAAAGATTTAAAGTGCTCATATTATGCTTTTTGGCTTTTTCCCCTTTTCTTTGTGTTATATATCTTTTTTTGTGCACGTTATAGGTTTACAAAGTGAAAAAGCCCAAAGTCCACCCCAAAGGGACTTACCATCTCCAACAGAAAACTCTGTTCACAAACTGCTCCAAACACACGTTATAATGCTCGCCTAGCTGCTAGTGTAATACATAGCCCATTGCTATTATTAACCTATGTGTGTTAATTGTATAGCCCGCTAACCATAGTCAATCAAAATTTAATGTTTCTAAAATTCCCCAGCTAAACTTTCCATGGAAAGCAATATTAAAATATCCAGTTCATTCCCATTAATTCCCATGAAAGTTTCCAAATTGGAATGTTTCCAAAATTCCCCAGCTAAACTTTTCATGGAAAGTTTCCGGAAATTTACCGGAAAATGTCCACTCCTTTGCAACCCTACTAGTGCCACGCCCTCAAACTCTGCTTCTTAATGGCTAGTAGTCCTTACCTAGCTACTGCACATGTGCGACTGTCACTACCCGATGTGAGTTGCGCATGCTCAGATTTAAACGGTTTACAGCATAACGCCAAGGGATCTGGATCCGGCAAACATTTTAGCTATCTATGATCGTTTGATTGCTAACATTAGCTCAAAACGCCATTCAAGTGACAGCCTTTGTTGTGTTTGATTGCTAACTTGTAGCCAGCAGTGAACGAACTTCGTTATGTAGGTCCATTTTTATTGTAGTGACATTACAGAAGTCCCTCGTTAGCAGGTTCTTGTAGGCTACTTCAGCCTCTAATCTAGAACTGACATCAGGGATCATGCCGTGAAAATGTGATGCCTTACGCTAAATAATAAATTACTGCTATGTAATGTACCTATCTAATTATTCTGTGGCTAACAGCAAAACAGATCTGCGTGAAGTCGCAAAGTGACGCATGCGCAACTCACATCTGCACTCGACTGACATCGGGTAGTGACAGCGACTCCCAACAAAGATGGTACAGAAGTGAGATGTCTCACTCTGTAGCTAAAACAGAGAGCTCAACACACAGGGTGAAAAGAGGAGCTGCAGCAATGTGCAGTACAACAAAAAGATGGTGTTTTTTGAAAATTAAACCATGTAAACCTATTCTAACATAACCTCTAAATACAATTATGAACCTGAAAATAAGCATAATATGAGCAGGCATGACATACAGCTGTAATTCTTTTCCTAGATTGTGAAGGAAGCTTATGTGGATCACACTCAGTTTGACAAGAAAGATGTCCATTTTGATGCAAACAGTAAACCAGACAACCCCAAATGGAGCATGGTAAACTCATTCAGGCATTCAAAGTACAATTACTGATAATAACCAAGCATTAGGGTTGATTTTTGTCTTCTTTTCCCTCAGGTAGATGTCCAGTATCAAAGAATGACGAAGCGTTTTCTTCCTCTGTCTGAGCTGAAGAAGTACCACCTGCAGCACCGAGCCAAAGGAGGGCCTCTGAAGGACATGGCGCTTTTTACAAGAGCCAGGCTCTCCGTGCAACCCCTAACCACCGGTAAGTGAAGCCATTCTCACTGTGTGTCTTCTTTCAGTGCAGGTTCTAGTGCCGGGCTGGGTATGAACCCTCGTTCTGCTTTATCTCTGCAGAGGAGTTTGACTTTGTCCTGAGTTTGGAGGATGAGGAGCCTCTGTGAGGGTTTGGACCACATGATGCTTTGTGACACGGTGAAATCATGAAGCAGTGACCTCGTTCACAGCACCGTAGTGTTTTCTTCCTGTTCATAAATATGATTAAATGTATTTTTTGTAAAATAATGGCTCACATCCTGTTTTTACCTCTACTTCTGAACGATACAGAGCGTGCTTGCTTTTGTTGGACACCTTCAGCCACCGCATACAAAATCTTTTTTTTATATATATATATATATATATATATGTGTGTGAGTGTGTGTATATATATATATATAATATAATATATATATATATATATATATATATATATATATACACACACACACACTCACCTAAAGGATTATTAGGAACACCTGTTCAATTTCACGTTAATGAAATTAATCTATCAACCAATCACATGGCAGCTGCTTCAATGCATTTACGTGTATGGTCCTGGTCAAGACAATCTCCTGAACTCCAAACTGAATGTCAGAATGGGAAAGATAGGTGATCTAAGCAACTTTGAGCGTAGCATGGTTGTTGGTGCCAGACGGGCTGGTCTGACTATTTCACAATCTGCTCAGTTACTGGGATTTTCACACACAACCATTTCTAGGGTTTACAAAGAATGGTCTGAAAAAGGAAAAACATCCAGTATGCAGCAATCCTGGGGGGCGAAAATGCCTTGTTGATGCTAGAGGTCAGGAGAATGGCCGAGTGATTCAAGCTGATAGAAGATCAACTTTGACTCAAATAACCACTCGTTACAACCGAGGTATGCAGCAAGGCATTTGTGAAGCCACAACACGCACAACCTTGAGGTGGATGGGCTACACCAGCAGAAGACCCCACCGGGTACCACTCATCTCCACTAAAAATAGGAAAATGAGTCTACAATTTGCACGAGCACACCAAAATTGGACAGTTGAAGACTGGAAAAATGTTGCCTGGTCTGATGAGTCTCAATTTCTGTTGAGACATTCAGATGGTAGAGTCAGAATTTGGCGTAAACAGAATGAGAACATGGATCCGTCATGCCTTGTTGCCACTGGGCAGGTTGGTGGTGGTGGTGTAATGGTGTGGGGGATCCCTTTTGCCTTCAGAACTAGCTTCATTCTTTGTGTCTGTGTCTGTGCTGGAAGCATTCTTTAGAAATGTTGGCCCATATTGATAGGATAGGGTCAAACACAGTACTAGTATGGTGTTCCTAATAATCCTTTAGGTGAGTGTATATGAGCATGTAATGTTGATTAGGGTTGCCCTTTTTCCTTAGAACAATGTCGGGCCTTGTTTTATTGCCATTTTGTAATTTGTGTATAGCAGCATAAGAGGGCATTCTCACATTACCTCACATTGTGCTCTCCACAACATTTCCATAATAAGGTCCGCTGATGAATAGTGAGTGGGAAGATAACATACGTTTCAGTTCATGCAGAGCTCTTACGTTTGGTCAATTTAGTTCATTTGTTTATTATCTGGAAACCCACAGATCACTGCCAGTCGTGAAAGGTGCTGATGACAACTTGAATTAAAATTCAGGATGCTGGGGCACCCTGGTAGCTCACCTGGTAGAGCATGCGCCCTATGTACCAAGGCTCAGTCCTTACCGCAGCGGCCCAGGGTTGGATTCCAACCCGTGGCTATTTGCTGCATCTCTCTCTCTCTCTCTCTCTCTCTCTCTCTCTCTCTCTCTCTCTCTCTCTCTCTCTCGTCTACAACTATCAAATTCAGGATGTTGTTGGTTGTGTAACAGGAAGTGAGTAGTATCCTATCATAATCTCCTCGTGGTCTGGCACTGGATCCTGGGTCGGCTAACTCTGGTCTTTTAAAGATGTCATCCTCAGAGATGTTTAAATGGCCCAACAAAAATTCCAGCTTGATGTAGTTTTTGTTAAGTGTTAAATGTCTGTTTTTAAAAGCTGTAATGTGGTCTTGAACTTGGAACTGTTGTACTGTTTTTGGGTGGACTGGCGCCTTGTTTTTCTGTATTCCTTGTAACATAAACACACACTGCAAAAGGGCTGCAACTATTGATTAGTTTTGACTTTTGGATAATCTGCTGATTCTTTTCCTTTGATGTCTGGTCTCTGAAAATGTCAAAAAATTAGTGCTGAACGATTTTTGAAAATAATCTAATTGCGATTTTTTTCCCCAAATATTGCGAATTCGATTACTTTTTTAAGCTCTTTGTCTTCTGTATTATTCAACAAAGAATAATATAATAATGTATAGTATGAACACACAATTACACACTAGACAGTTAAATAAGTAAAAATATAGTACACACACACACACACGTAATTTTTTACAGTGCACAGAGGATCTGCCTCCAGCCCCTCCCCTTCGTGAAGTTACGTGCTGCCGTGTGCACTTGCTCAGAGAGGCTATCGTTGCGTTAGCTAGTTGCTGGTGTTCTTGCCGTGGGATTAACTGTACTAATAAAACTGTTGAAACACCGCGGCCACGCTGCTGTGAAAGCTCCCCGAACGTCATTTATCAGTCTGGTTGTTACCCCTCTCAGTAGCAGCTCCTCCACTCATATCTTTATAATGGAGCTAACCAGAGCTAACCGCTAATCAGAGCTAATCGTTGCCAACCGAGCCTTGAGTTCTGTGTGCCTGTATCCATTAACTGCATGTATAGAGTCAAGCCCGAATAAAACCCTTCATTTTATTAAAATGGCTGTAAAAGTTTTAAACTACAACTCAGAGTTGTTTGAATGACAGAAATCAGCTCAAGGTACAGTGTAGCGTTAGCATGCTAGTTGATGCTTTCTCTACGGAGTGCAGACTGATTGCTCTCGTGAGTCATGTGATCAAATCGCAGCCTTTGCGATTAGGAAATCGCGTTTTAACATATCGCGATATTATCGAAAATGCAATTAATCGTTCAGCCCTACAAAAAATGGTTAAAAAAAAAACACGAGAGGTCAGAACCATTGAATTTGTGGCACTTTAGCTTACAAAATTACTTAAACGACTTTATATAAATAGCTGCAGATTTTTTGTCAACAGACTAATCCATGAATGCAGTTTTGTAATTGATGCACGAGCAATTTAGTAACCAGTAACCTGTTCTATTATTTGCCTTTAACCACTTAGTCATTATATCCACATTATGATGGTTATTTATCTAAAATCTAAATGTGGAAGATATTTTGTGAAAGCACCAATTGTCAACCTTACAATATCATCGCAATATCGACATCGAGGTGTTTGGTCAAAAATATCGTGATATTTGATTTTCTCCATATCGCCCAGCCCTAATATTACCTGTTCAAAGCTGTCAGTGTTAAATGCCTCTCAATGACAACACAACTTTACATGTCATTTAGCTGATGCTTTTATCCAAAGCGACTTACAATTGCTATATATCAGAGGTCGCACGCCTCTGGAGCAACTAGGGTTAAAGTGTCTTGCTCAGGGACACATTGGTTGATGCCACACCAAAGGCATGTGTCATATCCACTGCGCCATCACCACCCAACTCATCCGTGCACTGTACGTAGCAGTGTTATAGTAAGATGTCGTCATTTTTGAGTTTCATGTGGTGTTTTTTATATTGTCCACCCAGTCTGTTCAGGTTCATCATGTCTGTCACAAACACTCAAATCCCAGCTTTTTTTTCCCCATTTGGCATCCATTTATTTGACTTTCGGGGACAAGGAATAATTAATTAGCATTTTGCAAAAGATAGATAGTTCTAATGTAACTTTTTCTCTGGTTAAAAGACTAAAATTATGTTATAGAGGCAGGAGGATTCCACTTGCTCGATACACTTAGGCACAACTTTCAAGTCTCTAATGAAGAGGATACAGAGGACTTCATACTATCAGACCTTAATACAAACACCCTTTCCTAACACCACTGGAACGCCAAGGCAAAGCATGAAAGATCATTGTGTGGCACCGTGTACTGTATAATCAATGTACACAAGCTGGAACAGGACAAAAGGTTTTAGCTGGTCTTATTTACAGATCAAAACATAACAAATGTGTGGGATAATATTTCAACCCTCTCGCTCAAAAAGGAAAGTTTCTGCTTCCGTTATTTTTTTGTGTGCAAACACACACACAAAACAAAGAGAAAAATGTGTTCAGCAAGATAAAGCAGTGCAAAGTTATCTCAGACTTCTTGACCTTATAACAGTGTTAGGAATGCATTCGTTAAAGGTGGAATGTTGGAGACACGTTTATGAAAATTCGTGTCATCAATTCAGTTGCGTTAAGAGATTAGAAATTAATTCATCCCAAAAAAGCATTAACCAAAGGCTTAAAAATGTTAAGAAAATCACATGAGAGGTTTTAACACAGTGGACATCGCGACAGGTGATTAGTTTGATTCCCGTAAAGAAAAGAAAAACGCATTAATGAGGACCAGACCAGCAGCCTGAAGCCACTTTGAATGCCTCATGCACACTGTTTCATTGTTCACATACTGTTATGTATTACTGTATGTCGGTCTCCCTTCTTGCTCCTTTCACCAGTAGCGGCTACAAATAAAAACAGCTGCTTCACCAGATGTTGTACAGTTGACGGGCACCTCCGACGCAGACGATGAGGAGTCTTGTGAGAGGAGACGGGAGGGCTGCGGCCCTCCTCTACCCGCTCTCCTCCCTTGCAGCCTGTTCCAAAGCGCTCTCTGAAGCAGCCGAGCCCTCGAACCTCTGCGAGGCGATGGCTGCCTGATGAGACATGCTCTTCCTCACCACGTCGCCTTTCCTCCACAGCGTGATTTCCTGGAAAAGGAAGGGTTGGAGAAAAGAGTTTTTTAGACTCCACGTGCTTTATTTATTTAATGTACTGATATCACTGTATAGTGACTCCTTATGCATGAACGCTAAAGACCGTGTCAGTAATTCTAGTGTTGCTCCTGTCAATGATCTCACAAAAAAAATCATAAGTTATGTATATCAGCTGCAAAATGCTCTCCTTTGCGGATAGCATGAAACTCATACGTGCTATTGTTACGAGAGGTCTTTCAGGAAGTTTACGTGGTTAGTTTTGATAAGGGTTAGAACTGATGTGACATATGACAAATGAGGGGGCGTGTTTGTGTGACGCTACAGGCCACACGCTGAAAGAAAGACACTGTTTGAAAGAGCGCTTTGTTTTTCCCACGACACAACCTTTTCTAAATACACCTTTTAAAACCTGAGCTACAACACGGAGAGTGGGCTCACAGAGTCCTGACAAAGGATGCTGGAAAGCGGACTCGGAGCGGAGGTCGCCTTGGACAACGTGGTCACAGAAGCCAGAAACCATCTTTTGACACCGAACAGCGGCTGGGTGAGTCAGTTTAACACAGCACAACCATCCTTAGGTAGGAAGGTATAAACTCATCCCGGCTAGCTCAGGGCCTCATCCTCACGTTAGATGCAAACACGCCGGGAGAGGAGACAATACATTTCATGTTACCAGCTAGGTTAGCCTTTAGTGGCTGTGTAAAAAGAAAGAAAACATGAAGACCATCACTTGCTCCCAAAATGAGTCAAAATGACATCTTCAAATTGCTCGTTTCCTCCAACCGTGAGTCCAAAAACCAAAGGTATTTCATTTTCAAAAGATCCCAAAACAGAAAAGCAGTGCGAACCAGCGAATGTTTTATTAATTATTGCTTGACAAATGACTTCAACAATTAAATCGACTAATTGTTTCAGAACTAGTACTGTTTTTGCAGTTAGTATAAAAAAAAAAGTCGACACTTTCATACCATTTTTATGCCGACGGAGCATGATACAGTATGTGCCCCGACAGACGTGAACTGAACTTCAACTGTTGAATGCCGCTGCCAATTAAACTTAAAGCTGAATGCGTTTCCAAAGATGTTATGCCTATTTTCTGTCATCAACGACATCTCGGCAGCTCCGATTCCACCGTAAATGTATTTTACTGCTTTACATTTACAGGCCAATATCCAAACGACATACTCAAAACTGCTTGCAAATAGTATGTACAGCAGTGTAGAATAGGACACAGCTAGCATGTGGGCAGCAATGTTACTGTATTGAATGTTTCTATCTTATTCCATGCAAAGCACTCATGACACCCAGCAGGGGTATTATACATGGCCAAGTAATCCGGTTTCTGCAGCAGAAATGTAACTATATTATAGCGTTAGGTAGCCTGACATCGTCCTAGTCAGATTCTAGTCAGAATATGAGTCTGATACTGCTCCACTGGGCTGTGATTATGGGGCGTGTTTCAACTGAACTAGGAAGGAAAATGCCTCTGCACTCAATTGGATAGACCTACAACCAATCAGAGCAACGGATAGACCTACAACCAATCAGAGCAACGGAGTATGTGACATATGTTGAGCGTATGTTAAACCTAGGGCTGCTCGATTATGGGAAAAAATATAATCACGATTATTTCGGTAAATACTGAAATCACGATAATTTAACACGATTACTCGTTGACTTCTGGAAAGATGTTGCAATTATTAAACTTAAAAACAGTGGATAAAGTTAAATAAATCAACAGTAAAAAAAACACATACAACTGTGAACTTTGCCTTAATACTTTTCCTATTGAAACTTTATTTTTTCATTCAGAACACAAGACAAAATAACAGTTTACTTGCAAAACGTAATGAGCTACATAATTGTTATTCTCGATTATTCTGTTTTTGTGATCATTGGGAGCCGAAATCATAATCACGATTAAATTTTGATTAATTGCACAGCCCTAGTTAAACCTTTGCCGAATCGAAACCGAAAATTTGATAGCGGTTCTCGGTTCCTCTATAACAGACGCGATGGCGCAATCTACACATCTCAGTTCTCCAGCGGCAGCCACCTTCGTTGTAAACGAATTCAACCTGAGCGTCTTTGGTGACGTGGTTGATTCCGTTACTGTTGATCATCTGTCCATCATCGTATAAAGCCCGCCCTGACAATTTGATTGGTCCAAACAGCTCTGGTTCGAGCATAGTTGCTCCATAACGGATCGAGTCCAGTCCGAATTTTCTGACCTCAAATGTTGTGGGCGGGGCTAAGTTCGGCTGGCATCCAGGCTAAGTGTTAGGAGGACCAGGTATTACATTTACATTGATCTTCTATCAGTAGCCTACCTGCTGTTTGAAGTAGCGTCTCTCCTCCTCGTCGATCAGCACCAGGTTCAGGTAGTAGCGCACAGAGAACTTCTTGTTGATGTCTCGCATGGTGGGAGTCAGATCATAACCAGCGAGAAATAACCGGATGGGAATGGACTCTCCTGTTAATGATATACATTGAGACAGGTTGGATAATAGAAATCTTGACTGAGTAGGGAGATGTTTCCTGGTTAAAATAACTGAAATTATGAATAAGCGCTGTTTACCCCTGACTGGAGCGCCGTCCATGATCTCGTACTTGGCGATGGTGTCGTTTTCATGGTATACACTTGGGCCGGTGCCTGTCGTCTCACGTTTGATAATGTCAATCTCCATGTGCTTAATCTTAATCCTCACCAGCAGGAAATAGATTTTCCCCACAATTACATCCTTCAGATGGTACCTGTCAGAGCAGATATAGACATGAGCATTGGACAGCATGAAATAACTCCATTACAGCTTAAATTAATTTGTCCATTAATCAAGCGACAGCAAATTGTAATTTAAGCAAAAATGGCACAAAAAAAAATCTGTGCTTTCAGCTAGGGCTGCACAATTAATCGCAATTTCATCGAAATCGCAATATGGACTAGTGCAATATCCAAATCGCACAGGGGCGCAATATTTGTTAAAGGCAAAATATGTGTCAAACCATTCTTAATTAAGTATTGTGGTGCTGCAGAGACGTCCCGGCCTAGAAATTGTATCCTACAGACTAAAGAACAAATCTTCTTTTGGTACAGATCCTCGCAAAAATCACCAAAATGATCATTCCCTCCAATATCGTGCATCATATCGCAATCGCAATATCAGTCAAAATAATCGCAATTACATATTTTCCTCACATCGTGCAGCCCTACTTTCAGCTTCTTAAATGTATTTGCTGGTTCCTTTTGTCTTCTATGATAGTAGACCGAATATATTTGGGGTTTGGACTGTTGGTCAGACAAAACTGGGCTCTAGGAACTAGCAATTTGCTGACATTATAGACAAAGTGATTAGTTAATCAATGATTAAAGAAAACAATTGTTAGTGGCAGCCCTAAATTCCATGGCTGATGCTGATTGGGAGTCTCTCTGCAGTATGTGCTTAACTCACAATAGAACTACTATTCAACACTCTGACACTAACGCTGGTATTTCCAAAAAGGCATTTAGGGACGCTGTATTTATTTAGGGACGCTGTATTTATTTAGGGACACTATTTATTTAGGGACGCTGTATTTATTTAGGGACGCTGTATTTATTTAGGGACACTGTATTTATTTAGGGACGCTGTATTTATTTAGGGACGCTGTATTTATTTAGGGACACTGTATTTATTTAGGGACACTGTATTTATTTAGGGACACTGTATTTATTTAGGGACGTTGTATTTATTTAGGGACTGTATTTATTTAGGGACACTGTATTTATTTAGGGACACTGTATTTATTTAGGGACGCTGTATTTATTTAGGGACGCTGTATTTATTTCGATTTCTTTGCTGGATATGGTGCTTCATTTTCTGTAACTGAATCTGTTGCCGTTATTAAAACTTATTTATGGATGTTGTCTTCAAAAGACACTTCAACGTCAACTAAAATCGGTTTTGAAAAGTGCCATAAAAATGTTTACTACTTGATTAAATGAAATGATTGTCATGTGTTCTGGAACAATTAGTCAGTTGATCGGTTAATCAAGAACAATTTTGATAGTTGATTCATTTTTAAAATAATTCATCAAGGAAAAAAAAAACAAAAAAACATTCTCTGGTTCCAGCTTCTGAAATGTGATGCTTTTCTCTGTTTTCTATCATTAGAATTATCATTATCATATATGTTTTTGGGCTGCCCATGCAAAACACGCGGACTAGCGACCTCACCTTAAGCTGCGACATTGGGATTAGGGCTGCTCGATATGAGGAAAATATGCCATATGCAATAACGTTGTTGAATATCACGATAACGATATTACTTGCGATATATATAAACAGATATTAAAGTGTACTCAGTTCTGACTTTCTGTTGCTTTTAGTATTCTTCTAAAATACAACACATTGCTTGTTGAATTTAAAACAAATGAAAGGAAATCATTTCTAACATTTTTATTGAACAAATTGAAGATCGAATTGAACATAAAAGGCACTACTTAAAAGAATGAGTTACATTTTACATACATTCTTACATACATCTTACATTTTTTTTTGCAGTTTTTTTTACTGATATTTCTTTCAACAAACAAAAGATCTCGTAGTCGCGATAGGTTGCAGCCTTTTGCGATATGTATATTGCGCTAGTTGATATTGCAATACCGATGAAAAAAATGATATATTGTGCAGCCCTAATTGGAATGGACATTTTTTTCTTTTTCA